>NC_040909.2:27679591-27982300 GCF_004126475.2 Phyllostomus discolor | reverse complement strand
TGGCAAAGCCTCTGGCACTCACCTTGTGGAATGCAGACCTTGTAAAGAATTTCCTTCTCCAGGATCTGCAGGGACTCAAAATTGTCTTGATAGTACACTTTGTCAGGGTCATTAGTAATCTGCAAAAGCTGGGACTTTTCAGCCCCTCCTACACCAATGGCAAAAATAATTATGTTTTTGTCCCTGAGGGCCTTGGCTGGCATGTCTACATCATCCTGGGCCACCCCATCAGTGATCACAATTAAATGCTGAGGAAGACTGGGTCTCCCTCCTCTTGAACTGTCAAAAAAAGGCAGAGTGAAATTCAGGGCTTTCCCAGTTCGGGTGCCATCGTTCATCTGCTGAACTTTTGAGATGGCTTCACGAATTTCCTCCTTGAGGAAGAAGTGGTCGAGCCTGAATTCTTCCTGGGGGTATGAGCTGAACTGCAAAAGGCCAATCCGAACTTCATCAGCACCGATATTAGATTGATTCACCATCCTCTTCATGAATCCCTTCATTTTTTCAAAGTCTTTTGGGGAGATGGATTCTGAACCATCTATCAGAAAGATAATGTCAGCTTTCCTCTTCTTACAGACTGGTGGGGGTGGGGAGGAGCAGAACAGAACATTCACTTAGAGCCTGAAATTAATTATGAGCCCTCAGAGACAGTCTGAGATGGTATATACACAACATGAAAATATTTTTAAAGGGGTGGGGGAAGAGGAAGTCAATGAAATAAATTTTCTATGACCCAGCACAAACCAGTCTCAAAACAGACACAGCTGTATAATAAAGACATAAAATTTGGCCAATTTTGTGCATTCTAGATCATGGTCATTCTGTGTCTAATACTCACTTCTGGACTAGGGAATCCACATTTCGAGAATGAAGCCTATTTGCATAGATTAGACACAAATATTGTGGTAGGGGGAAGGGAGAGAGAGAAAGAGAGAGAGAGAGAGAAGAAAAAATCTTACTCTCTGAGGAGCAGATGTCTTTTACCACTTCCTGTTGGATGGCCTTCAAAGAATCAAATTCATATACGAAAAACATCTTGTCTTCAGCTATCTCCTTAAGCTCACTAGTGTCAGCGTCTCTGACCCCAATGGCATAAATGTTGACTCTGTTGTTCCTCAATGCCTTTGCAGGCACAGCCACCTGGTCCTGAGACTGACCATCGGTGATGACTATGAGATACCGAGGTGTGTTGCTGCGAGCAGTGTCTGCAAAGACCTGAGCCATGTTTCTCAAGGCCTGACCTGTCAAGGTGCCACCTCCGCTCTGCTGGATACCGTCAATGGCCACATTCAGCTGTGCCACACTGGGATACTGGCTGAGGATGAATTCACTGTTAATTCGGTCTGAGTACTGAACGACTCCAAACTGTACTCTGTCAGGCCCGATATGGAACATCTTTATCACCGCCTTCATGAACGCCTTCATTTGAAGAAAATCATCTTGTCTGATGCTGCTAGACCCATCAATAAGGAAGTAAATATCAGCCTCCTCGATGTGCACACAGCCTAGGCAACGGGAAGAAGGAGCAACTCATTAGAAGAGAGGCGAGGTGGCATGTAGTCCCAACAGATCTGAGCCCCAGCTGCCCACTCAGCTGCTCAGCAACTCAGCCTGGACTGGCTGCCTCCTCTTCCTCTCTTCCATCTCAACTCCCCTACCAGTGTGCGCTGGAGTCAGATAAACCACTCCCAGACAAACCACTTGCAACTAGATCCTTGTCTCAGAGTCTGTTTCTGGTGAACCCCGCTCAAGAAATGAAGTATGAAGTACACATTACTTGCCAGTCGTCAAATGGGGAAGTTGAGAAAAGCTAAAAATAAAATATTGGAGCATATTCGAACAGGTGAATTGTCTCAATGTCCAATATTCCTGCTTCCCATGAAAGTCATACTTTTTTAAACATATGGGCACTTTCTAGAATTTAATTTAATTGATTTAAATGAATTTTAAACTTTTTGTTTCAGACTCTGTCTCCACCACTCAGTAGCAGGCTTGCCCCTTTGCATCTCAGTTTCCTAATCTGTCAAACAAGAATCTTAACATCTGTTCCATGAGTTTATTATAAGGACTAAATAAGATTATGGACACATAGAAGAGGCGAGTATTAAAAATTCATGGTGAAGGTCACCCAGTGTTTTGTGTGTGTCACCCAGCAGATTCCTAAGAAAGAATGAAACATAACTTCCTCCTCACACCTTTCAGGAAGGGCAGCCAAGCCTGGGGTTATTCCTGCCTGGGTTCCCTTGACCCAGGGAAGAACCAAGAGCTTCTTAATGTTTCCTGGGTGAAAGGGAAGTTGTCTGGGAAGGGAGTTGCCTTCATTTGGGAGGACCTTGGTCCAGCCAATATGTGAGACACATGTACCAAAAAAAAGTATGTCCTGTTTATCTGAATGGATTACAGATTTCAGTGGGCATCCTTACCCTAGAGGAGCAGGCATTGCAAGGGGTGTGCCTTAGAGGGGTGTAGGGAGTAGTCATCTGCCACTGCGGTGTTTGCTGAATGCTTAGAGACTGAAGGGAAAATTATGATAAAAAGAGGCAGAAACTTGGACTTTGCTGGAACCCAGCAAACTACGCTGGTGACAGGTAGATAGCTAGCCCAAGTCTGGGAAAAGGGCCATGGTCGCCCAGGGCCTTTGCACAGTCCAGAGGAGCCCAGAGACCTAAATACTGCCTGGTACTACACATTCCTGCACATCTTGGCAGGTGAAGGTTTGGAGGCCGTGGTTGGGGAATGAAAGCAGAAAGATATTTCTTATACTCTGGCTGCTGCTAAGCATCCACATCTGTTACATACACAGAGTGCCTAGCAGAGTGGCTGACAGCATAGCAGGTGACCAATAAACAGTAGATATTATAAACATTAGGATCAGCCAGGACAGATTATTTACCACTAAGCTACCCCCAACCCCAATTCCTCCATACTTTGGACTGATTTTCCTGACTTCAGGTTTTGTGTTAGCTGCTATGCCATCTGAGAAAGAAAACAACTCTCAAGTTTTGATGCTATTTGTGAATTAGGAGACAAAAGGAGCCTTCTCTTCTTTCCTGCAGATCAGAAGCGAGGAGTACACAGGGAAATGAAATTCGTATTTAATGATTTTGTTCCTCATTTCTAGGACAGAGAAAGGGACCAAAGAAGAAGATGGGAATTTATTTATTTTAAATCCCTAGACCTCAGCACAAAGTAAACAAAAAATCACCAGGACATGTAGTGATTGTTTAAAAAAAAATAAAAGCGTAGTCATTTTGCCCTGAATATATACTGTATTTTTTGAACTATAAGACACACCTTTCCACCCACAAATTTGGGAGGAATAATGGTTGTTAATGCTGCTGTTGAGTTCTGTTTACATTTACATTAGTGAAATATTATGTTATTTATGTTATTAAATATTGTACCATTTTTTGCTTCAAAATTTTTTTCCTATTCTCCTCCTCTAAAACCTAGGTGTGTCTTATGGTCTGAAAAATACAGTAATCACAAGCCTTGAAGTTTTAAGTTCATTATCAATATTTCAAGTTATCTTCTTTCTACAATTCTGATTTGAATCTAAGAAATACTAGCATGGGTGGACAAAAATAGACAAGCAGACTGACAGACACAAAGATAATTATAATAGCCAGTCAGTGGCAAACTTTGGATTTAAAATTCAGGTAATTTGAGCCCAATGTGCACATACTTTACTGCTATGTTTTGTTTTGTTTTGTTTTTTTAACTACACATACAGAGTAGTTAATCTCCTGGGGAGATTGTCTGGGGGGCCAATCTCCTGTGAGTGGCTCCGCAGATAAGTGGCTCCTTGACTAACTGACGTTCTCCCTTCCCTCTGTAACACTGAGCAATATTTGCATAATGCAGTGCGTGCCTTCCGCCGGAGGCTTCCCAGGTGAACTCTGCATAGTTCTACTTTGCTTAGCGAAAGAATAAGCTTACCAGGAGAGATGCGCGTTTATCCTCAGCCTGTTCATGGCAGATTTGTTATTATAATTACACAACAAATCAAACATGGTGCAAAATCAGCAGGATACGGGTATGAATAAAAGAGGTTTCTGACATCTATGAAAACCAGGTTAACTGCTTAGAGAGGCCAGTAAAGGCAAGTTGTTATCAGAGAAATTACTGGTGTACTAGATAGCACTGTAAAAGATTGAATTTTTGAGATCATAAAAATCAATAAGGATTTCTGTACTCAGATTATTTCAAAAGTGGTTAAGTTATCTTCCCATTTCAAAGAAACTGGAAACTATAGAACATACACTACTGCGTGATTGATAAAATACACAAAATTCCAATCAGGAGAGCTCATATTCAAAGAAGTATTGGCCCTACATGAAAGATTAAAAAACTGATGTTCATTTATTAAGTCAAAAAGTTTTAATTTCAAGAATGTTTATATCTTTCTAAAAATGATTTCCTGCTTCATATGACTAAGATTTGGTCAAGCTATATTCAGATCCCTAGGGCTTCTACTGTAAATATACATATATTTTCATCGAATTGTTAAAATGAATGAGGGGTAAGATAGAAAGAGGGAGTAATGTTCACTATTTCACATTCTTCCTCTCTGTTTAGAATCAAGACAAAATAATTTTAATTGTATAAATTTTGTGTTTCAGTTTCTTAATAAATTGACTCCAAAATCTTTTCTTGGATGGGGCAAGGGAAAGGCAGACAAGGTGAATGGATGTAAGGAGAAAGCAGAGTAAAGATTAAAAAAAAAAAAAACAGATCAAATTTGGGAAAGATCCTCCTACCTGTCTGTAGAACATTGTCCATCTCAGTAATGGAAACTGTTTCGCCCCTAGTCTCAGGGCAGAGCTGGTTCTTAATCATGCTTCCCACAGTGGGGAGTTGCAAAAAGGATTCCAGAGAAATGGCATGCTTCCCAGGAGGATACGATGCTATCTTCTCCAGGTTCCCACTCTCTGAGGCAAGCTCGGTGCCCACTGCATAGATGGTAACCCCTGTCCTACGGAGGAGGGAAGCTGGTCTGGACACACTGTCTTGAGAGAAGCCTTCCGTGATGACCACAGCTATCTGCTGCACACCTGTCTTGGCCCGGCCGCCCTTCTCCTGCACGAAAACCTCATTCCTTAGGAAATCCAAAGCAGCACCAGTCTTGGCCCTTCCTGTTTTTTCCTGGTAGGTTAATTTGTTCAAATGCTCCAAGATTTTGGCTGGAGTCTGAAATGCATCCAGTGCAAACTCAAGTCGTGGTTCCTCATGGTAAAAAACCAAGCCGATTCTCACAAGATCGGGATGAATGCTTAGAGAGCTAACGGTGGTCTTTAAGAAATTGATAACTTGATGGAAATTCAGTTCCCTGGCCCTGCTAAACTCCTCAATGAGGAATACTAAGTCAGTAGGGATTGCAGTTGGACATGCTATAAACAAAAACAAAAGAAAGAGCTTTATTTTAGCATGAGAACAGAATAATAAAGACAACACTCATTTTGTATAACAAATATACATTAGTATAACATTATTATAATTATTACAATAATGTTATACTAATGTATATTTATATATTTTAGAACTTAGTAGAAGTCTTTATGACCATCATTTAGCATGATGGTCAAAGATCATCACAGGGTTCATACCTATCCCAAAACTTTTTACATGAAGGGTATTCACATCACTTATAAAACATGTAAATACATGTATATCCACAAGGAAGTGCTTTAAGGTAATTTTTCAATTTATCAGTCTATTAGAAACATCTGGGCCTTGCTTAACTAGTTTTTTCTTTATTTTTCTAGTTTCAGGAAACCCTGTGTCAAATTCTCTCTTTATAGGCCTGAAACCTGGATTTAATAACTTTCCTTCTGCCCTGATAAAAGACGCAAATAATAAATTGTAAGTATTAACTTGTGTGCCTTTTTCTATAAGTTTCATATTATTTCAACAGAGGCAACGTGAAATACTACAAATTCCCATCAAAAATCTTTGTCCAGATGTTGGGCTTACTGCCTGTTTTATTTTGCTATGAAAGAATCTTCCCTTTAACTTGCCTTAAATGGGCTATTGGAGTTATAACTGCATTAAATTCCCTCCTAAGGCGAGTCTAAACACCACTCTCACAATTTAAAGCAGTCCTCACTGTGAAAAAAAAAACTCTGTCCACATACCAAAAAAAGATACAAATCTGCTTTAATGTAGAAAAAAATAAAACTCTCCCAGCAGAGAGCCAAAACCACGTAGACCGGGGGAGGGGGGCGGGCTGAAATCAGTGTGCAGCAGTGTGTGAACAACAAAATACCGTGAAACAAAGTTTGGAGAAGACACTACAGGGGCATCAGAATAATCTTTTGACTTATCTTTGGTTTGGTTTTGTGAGGGTTTTTTTTAGTATCCTAAAATTTCCCCCTTGTTCCTTTTTTATGAAGAACCAAAAATCAATCCTAGATTTTAAAAAAAGGGTATTGCCCTAATTTTGCCAAGTCTAAAATACCTTCTGTAGAAACCCCAAGCATCTGTGGCTTCCCCTTCCTTCACCTGCTGGTGCCAAGTGCTATTACTCTCCCTTCAAGTTGCCATCAGGATTAATGCCCTTCCCTCATTATCAGAGCCACCATTGGCTAGACATAAGCATCCTCCCTATACAGACCAATGACAGCTCAGCTTTAAAGTCCTTCTGAGTCAGCGGTGTCATGTGGAATCTAGCCTGCACACTGAAGGTTTCCTTAAAGACCATTTCGATCATATCACTTTTCCTGCTTAAAAGCCTACTGTTACTTCCCAGTGTCTTTGTCACCCCATAATCAGGGTTCATCCTACCTAATCAAATCTCATCCCTCACTACTTCTAAATCCTCCCCCAATCCCGGTTGGCTCCCTTTTTCCCCACCTTCTTCCATATTCATCCAGCCCATTCCCACTTCCACACCCTTACTTACATCTTCTCCTTAATATGAGGACCCTCCTCCAAAAATCACACCCATTGTTAAGGGACCAACACAATTCCTCCAGGGTTCTTTGCTACGCCCTCCTTTAGTTCTATTTCTACTTAATATAGTGTCCACAAGGTGCTTCTTAGTTCCTTATTATCGCTACTTGGGTTTCCTCTTCTGTCTCACATACGTTTACCTTTTCTGCCTATAAAATTACAAGGACCCTCAAGCTCTAGATGTTGAGAGGTCTGAGCAGAACTATGTTAGTTCACAGAAAGTACGGATTAATTGTTTCTAGTTTTGAGGATCAACTAGAAGCTACACCAAGCTTTGAGTCATCGGGCTGCTCTATCAGGAAGGTAACTTAAGAGCTGAAGGATGAAGTTTTGACTGTGGACATTCCAGGCTGATGGTATAGTGTATTCAGGGCAGAGACAAAGGTGGGAAAGCATGACACATATACAGCAAATGGTGGGTAGTTCAACCTGGCTAGCAGTTAAAATGTATAAAAGAACTTAGCAGGAGATAATGCTCAGTGGTTCTCAACCAACAGTGGTACCCAACCCCAGGGCACATTTAGAAATATATAGTGGTGTTTTGGATTGTCATAAGATTCCGGGATGCTACTAGGAGGGATGAGGGCTGTTAAACCTCTAGTAGTGCAAAGGACAATCCTATACTATGAATTGTTTCACCCAACATGCTAAAGCATCTCCCTTGAAAGTTTTGAATGATAGCCTATGAAAGGCGTTTATTTAATCTCTGGGAAGAAGCCTGAATGCTCCTTCTCAAAAAGTCTATGGTAACATAGATTATTGTTCAGAAATATTTACTCCCTATACCTCACTTCCATGGTAGAAATATACTTTCTTGCCCCATTGATGATGACATGGCCACATGAATTATTTTGGTCAATGGAATGTTAGCAGATGATGAAGCAGAGGTCGGAAAAGTGCTTATGCAGCTGGGATTTCTCTCCTGAACCTCTGCAATTGCCATAGGAAGAATATGCCTAGACTAGCCTAATGATCTCAGAAGATGAGAGAAAGCTACGGAACATAGCCAATGGAAATCAGGCAACCCTCAGACAAATCCCAAATCTGTGAATGAGCCCAGACAAGATTGGCAAAGCCATTCAATTGAACCAAAAGAGAATCAGCTGACCCCACAGCAGACCTGTGAAAATAAATAATTCTTTTCAGTCACTGCTTTTTTGGATGACTTTTTATGCAGCATCGTTGTGACTGTAGTTAATTAACACAACGTCTGTACCTGAAAAACTCCATACCCGTCTCTTCCCCACCCACCAGTGCCAGTGTCCTAGTACTGAGGAATCCAGAATGCTCCCATTCTCTGCTCTTTCCCCAGACTTTCCTGTTATGCTGAGGTTTCTCAGTGGCTCACACACCTAGAAACCAAACCTTACCTGCCGTAGTCTCTTCCACGGGCACTGTCCTGAACTCAGACCGCCCCATCCTATGGATCACCTCATACACATTTTGTGTCTCCTGTCTGACTCCATCTTGTCCTTGTATCTCATATATAAGGGATGGGGTCCCCATCTCCTCCAGTTCTCTTCTGTCAAAGTCCTGTACACCCACAGATATGACTTTCACGCCTTTCCTCTTCAACATCTGTGCGGTTTCCAGGACCTCATCCTCAGATTGGCCAGAAGTAATGACCACTACATACTGGGGGATACCCTGGAGAAACCGGCTTCCCGCTGCCTCCTGGAAGAAGGTCTGGTAGAGGTATTGTAGAGCTTTGCCCGTCCTCCTGGAGCCACCCCGGAGCACAAAGCGTTCACGGACATGAGCAATCATCTCCTCCTGGCTCTGGTAGGTATTGAACAAAAATTCAGTGTGGCCTTGACCACCATACTGAGCCAGCCCAACCTGGTACTTGTTCCTGCCAATGTCTAGTGTACCAATCACTCTGGAGATGAAATTCTGCATCAAATGGAAACTGGCCTGTGATGTGTTCTGTGAGGTGTCAGCAAGAAAGACCATGTCTCCATAGGCCTGGGTGAATTCTGGACCTGAAGAGAGAAATGGGGAGGAAAAGACACAGAGGAGAAAGTAAATCAAATCAAGATCTCATGGAAATTGAATACAAGGGTAATTTAGTGTTGGGGACATAAGACAGTTACAAGGCTTTCCTCCTCTTATACCCCACTGCCTGTATTGTCTACTTCATTAGACTAAAGTATCTTTTGATTATTCCTCTTCCACTGATGGAGGAGATAAGGGAAGTTAACATATACTGAGCAGTTACATCATGCTAGAGATTTTCATATACTTTATCTGACTTAATTCTCATAAACTATCCTGGTAAGCAAGTATTATTATCTTCATTGTGCAGATAGGAAAACTGAAGTGAAGTTTAACTGCCTATCCATGCTCACAGAACTAGAAAGTAGCAAAGGCAGGATTTAAAAATTAAACATGTCTTCCGGACTTCAAAACCCATGCTATTTCATCTTACCAACATGGCAGGGTGTTCTTTTCTAACCATGAGAACGTCATCCATCCTTCCGCCCCCAGCTCAGATGTTCCTTCATCTAGGAAGCCTCCCCAGATTCTCCCTAGCGATAGTGGAGAGCTCCTTCTCCTACCATCCATTGCACTCAGCGTATGCTGACTCACATTGCAATTAGGCACCCTGGTTGAAATGCTGGACTTGACACAGAATCTTACCTTTCATTTTACCCTCCACTGGTAAACACAGTGTCTGAAGAATGCCTCCTGCAACATCCTGCAGGATATTGAAGTTTTCAGTGTTAAAGAGAAATTTCTCAGAGGGCTCACTGGCTATTTTTTGCAGCTCCTGGACATCCTGGACATTGATGCCTACCACGTACACAACAACTCCATCTTCTTTCAACCTGTCAGCTGCCTCCTGGACTTCATCACTTGACTCCCCATCTGTCACCAGGATAACCATCTGAGGAACCCGCTCCTTGGCCCGGCTGCCAGCTGCCTCGGTCAAGTAATTGGTCCTGATAAACTCCAGGGCAGCCCCTGTGTTTGTGCCTCCTGTACGGTAGGGCAGATTCTGGATACGCTCCAGGAGCACACTCTTCTGAGAGTATTGGTTCAACTGAAAGGCTGGGTAGATGTTGTCACTATACTGAGCGAGTCCCACTCGGACCTGGTCCTTGCCAATGTCAAGCCCCAGGATGACAGAGTGAAGGAAGTTCTTCACTTTCCGGAAGTTCTGGGGTCCGATGCTGGTTGAGCTGTCTACCAGGAAGACAATATCTGCCAGGAATGCTTCTCTGCAAGCTACAAGAGAGAGGACAAAAGGGATAGAGTCTGTGGACCTTCACTCAAAAGGCTTAGAACCGATGGAGCCAAATGGTGTACAGGAAGGCACAGGAATACCAGGCAAACTATGCTCAGTGGTCCTCAGACACCCCAAATGATGCTGTGCTCATAAAAATAACAGCATCCCTTGTGCCTTTTCTTCCCTCCATCGCCTTCTGAGAATTCTGTCATGCTCTGCTGATACCTCCAAACTTGCAATCCACTTGGACAATTCCTTAACTTTCATTAAGAGAAAAACACTTCTATAAATGCAGCAAGCATGCTGAGAAAGGGGCTGTACTCTCTCCAGTGGAAATAAACTTCATCTTTAGAAGTGTGCTGGCACCAGCAGGTTAGAAAGCTGGAAAGTATCCCAGGTTTTATGATACATCTCATTATAGCTCTACCACTTAGTAGGCCTTTGAGCTATTTATCACTCATCTCTGTAGGACCCAATCCTCTCTCTGCAGCACTGAAATTTTTATACCAGCCCTCACAATCTCATGGGATTGTCTTGAGGATAAAATAAGATAATCTATTGTAGCAGACAATATCAGGGCTCTGCCCAGGTCCTTCTGGATCCCTTTTTACTGTTTCTATGCACTGCTCTTTGGAGGAATTCTCTTCAGAGGACTTCTCCTCAGGTACTGGAGCTGCTTTGCCTACAATATATGAAAGCTTAGTTCCTTGCCTTGGGTCAAGACAATCCTGAGTTCTCCTGTAGAATCAAGCTAAAACTACCCTCTGTGGAACCTTTGCCTGAGGTCACACCCTTCCTTTCTTTCCTCTTCTTTCTGTCCTACATCCCCTACATCCTTACCAACCTCCTTTGGGAGATCTTCCATAACAAATGATGTGCATCTCCATCCTTACCTCAGGCTCTGTTCCTGGGGAATACAATCTAAGACACTTTTCTATTGAAATGGACCTGCTATCAAAGACTTAGGATCAAGTCCTAGCTCTGCCACCCAGTTATGTTACTTTTGGCCTCAGTTTCCTCACATGAAAAATACAAATAATACTAATTGTCTTATGCATCCATGTGACAACAAATACTAATTGTCCTATGTACTTATGTATTTAACAAAAATAAAGCATTGTGTATCTATCAGTAAGACAGGCAATGCAAACAGGTTTTGAAAACTACATAGCACCAAGCAAACTAGATATTACTATGTATGTAAAACCTATTTGTACACCTGGAAGCACTATACAAAAGAAAGATATAAAATTCAGCTGTACAAATGCAATATTACCACCACACACCCATGGTGCAAAAGTTTTAGCACTTCTTCCAATTCACCTAACCCATGTAGAAATACCAAAACAAAAACTAAGTAATGAAATGTCTATCCTCTTGTGGATTTTGATGGAACCCACAAGAAATCTTCTCTTTCTCTTTTCAAAATTTGGAGCTTTTTTAGAGTTTAGTGATTAATTTATAAAGAATTTTCATCCTTGGCTAGTGTGGCTCAGTTGGTTGGAGCATCCTCCCATAGACCAAAAGGTCATGGGTTCAATTTCCAGTCAGGGCACATGCCTTGGTGGTGAGTTTGGTCCCTGGTTCAGGGCATGTGCAAGAGGCAACTGATCAATGTGTCTCTTGCACATACTAAGCACTGTGATAAGCTCTTTACTTGCATAATTTTATTTAATGCTTTCAACAAGTCTCTAAGGCAGGTAATATCCTAGAAAGAAAATTTATAGATCCAGAGAGATAAAGTAAGTAACATGTTCAAGATCTCACAGTCAGAAAGTGGAGAATCAGGATTTGAACTCAGACCTCTCTTTTCTCTAAATTCATCCTCTTTGTAAAATAAGCCAGCTTCCTGGTAGTGAAATAAGCCAGCCTCCTGGGGGACCTAAGCTCCCTCCCCTCACCCCCATGGGCCCCCCATCCACACAATATGGGTAAATTAATCTAGGAATACTAATACCATAGGAACAGATATTTCTTTCATCAAAAATGGATTTATCCTATATCCTATATAGAACTGACATAAAACCCACAGGATTTTTTTCTTTTTTTAGAAAGGAGTTAAGTTTGGGTCAATGATTAGAAAACAGTATATAGTATAGTTGGTTTAGTGAAATTTTAATATCAAAATCAAACATGCACACGTGGGAAAAATAAGAACAGTGGATGGGGTAGATAAGAGATAAAGCCTTGAGTTCTGTGACTTCTAGATCACAAATAAAAAGGGAAAAGCCTTTGTACCTGGAGAGACATGGTCAAGTGGTTGGGCTGCCTTTGTGAAAGTATCGCAGAGCTCCTTCTGTAGCCTCTGGGTGAGGCTGCCCAAAGTAGAGTAGCTGGGGACAAAAAAGAGAAACTTCTTCTCAGGACTGCTGGCAATCTTCCTGAGCTCTGCCTTAGATGTACCTCTGAGGCCAACAGCATAAAGCAGGATGCCCGCAGTCTTAAGTGCCTCAGCAGGTTCCTGCACCGAGTCCTCAGCTGGGCTGCTGCTGATCACTATGGCGACCTGAGGCACTCTCTGGCTTGCTCGACTCCCAGCTCTTTCCTGGAAGTGGTGATCTAGAAGGAACTGCAGGGCCAGGCCCATCTTTTTGCCCCCAGGGCCCTCAGATTTCAATGGCAACCTCCGAATGTGATTCAACACATCGCTTTTGTGGCGGTAGGTGGAAAGTAGGAACTCAGAATGGGGCACATCTCTGTACTGGGCCAGCCCCACGCGGATCGTCTCTCTGCTGACATTGAGGTTATTCACTATGTTATACAACAAGCGCCGAATATTGCTGATAAATTGGGGGTCATTGCTGGTGTCCACTAGAAATACGACATCTCCCATGTAGGCCTCTCTGCAGCCTAGGGAAGAAAGTCAATTTCAGAGAAAACATTATAAAATTGACAGCTACTGGTTGTAAATACATCCCTCCCACATCACTGCGTTTACAACCCACAGGTCTGCCCACACCGCTCTTTGAGGATAGCTAATGTGCATGTAGTCTACACACATGATCACCTTCGCTCCCTCATCACCACCATCTACCCTGGTTCACCTGCCACCCTCTGTTCTACTGTAACACACATTTGACCCTTCAGTTAGAACCCCAGCCATGGCCTTCCATTCATCTCTTAATAAAAGAAACCAGGGAAACAAAAAAAGTAAATAATTGAGGCAATATCAAACTAAACAGTTTTTGCACAGCAAAGGAAACAAACTGTCAACAAAACAAAAAAGGCAACCTACTGAATGGGAGAAGATATTCACCCATGAGGCATCCAATAAGGGGTTAGTATCCAAAAATACATAAGGAACTCCTACAGCGTAACACCAAAAAGACAAACAATCTGATTTAAAAATGGGTAGAGGATCTGAATAGACATTTCTCCAAAGAGGACAGCGATGGCCAATAGACCTATAAAAAACTGCTCAGTGTCACTAATGAGGAAATGCAAATTAAAACCACAGTGATATGTTGGGGTCCACCCTGCCTGGTTTCAGGAGCTGCAACCCCCATAACCAAGGCTGAGTGAGGGACAATAAGGAAACAAGCCTGTTTCCCTGGCATGAGTGCTGCCTGCTCCTTGCCTGGCCCCCATTGCTTGGTCAGTTAGCCAACGATGGGTAACATTCCTCAGAGGAGGATGGATCTAAGGCAGGTACGATCATGTGAGAAGGCCCCCAGGGAAAGACTCAGGGGGCTGTGGAAATGAGGGGGTGATCGACCCCTGCCCCCTCAGTTTGACAAAGCCTGAGTCCTTATTCTGCCTGTGAGAAATCCAAATCCTCTGGCTGCCTTTGTTTCCTCTCCCCGACTCAGGCCTGTGGCAATTGATAAGGAGCGGTGACACCCAGACTAGAGACTGTGGACCTCCTGGGGTAATTCGACCTAAAGCAGGGAATATGCAAAATCCTGTGAAACTTACTTTGCTGGAGGGTACTTTTAATTAGAGTATGAAGGCATGGTCAGGAAATGAAACTAGCCCTTTAGGTTCTGTAGTTTTTAGGTGATAAGACCCCAACTCAGCGTGAGCCCGTTTAGCTCTTTGAAAGTTATCTACTTGTTTGATCTTCCCTGCCAAACTGTAATCAACAAACTGTATCTGTATTCATAATAAAAGCCTGCTTGGGTGGGAAGGCACAACCCTCCACCCTTGGGAGATTGGCCATTCTGTTCCTATTTCTCCACAGGACTAGGCAGTCCATGTGTATTTCTCTCATATCTCAAGCATCTGCAGCGGCCATGGATACTGCTGGCCAGTATCCACCACAATGACATATCACTTCACACCTGTCAAAATGGCTGTTGTCAATAAACCAGTAGGCAACTAGTGTTGGTGAGATGCGGATAAAAGGGACTTCTCATGCACTGTTGGAAGGATTGTAAATTGGTACAGTCTCAGCATGTGGGTTCCTCAAAAAATTAAAAACAGAACTACCACATGACCAAGCAATTCCACTTCTGGCTATTTATCTGGAAAAATCCAAAATATTAATTCAAAAAATCACATTCACAACTATGTTCACTATAGCATTATTTAAAATAGCCAAACTGTGGAAATAACCTATCTATTGATAGACAAAGGAATAAAGAAGATGTGGTACATACATTTAATAGAATATTACTCAGACATAAAATAAAAAATGAAATCTTACCATTTGCAATAATATCAAAGGAGCTAGAGGATATTATGCTAAGGGAAATGTCAGACACAGAAAAACAAATACCACGTAATTTCACTTAAATATGGACTCTTTAAAAAAATAAACAAAAACAGAAACAAACTCTTAGATACAAAAAACAAATTGATGGTTGCCAGATGAGAGGGGGTTAGGGGGATGGGCGAAAAGAGGGAAGGGCTTAAGATGTACAAATTGCCAATTATAAAAACAATCATGGGGATGTAAGTCACAGCATAGAAAATCTAGTCAACAATATTATAATAACTAGGTATGGTTTTAGATAGATACTAGACATATCAGGGTGATCACTTTATAAGTTATATAAATGTCTAATTACTATGTTGTACACCAGAAACTAATATTTTATGTCAACTATGATGATAAATTTTTTAAAAGATTTTAATTTAGTTTTAGAGGGAGGAAAAGGGAGAGAGAAAGATGTGTGAGAGATTCATTGACTGGTTGCCTCTCACACACTTCCAACAGGGGACCTGGATGGCAACCCAGGGATGTGCCCTGACCAGGAATCGAACCAGCAACCTTTCAGTTCTCAGGCTGACACTCAATCCACTGAGCCACAACAACTGGGGATGACAGTAATATTTTTAAAAGAAAAAGAAATCAGCTTTCTACCAGTAGAAAATGCCATTGATACCCCACTGAAACCTCCTTTGCCAGCAACCACACTTATGCCCCAGCTGCTTAAAGTACAACAGTTAACTGCTCCTGTATGGCACTTTGTCCAGACACCTGCCCCTGGCTGAATGGAACAGCCTCATACGGAAACAACTAGAAAGATACATCAACTCCACCACCCTGGGTGGCCAGTGCTTGAATACCTGGGGATACAAATCCCTGATGCCCTTGTCCTAATTGAAACAATTCATGGTGCTATTTACTCAGGACTCGGCTGGGTTTTGCCTGAGGCTGTGTCCTTGCTTCATTTCTTTTCCCACGAGCCTGTCTCAACCTCTCTCACTGCCTTACAGATTTGTCCTAAAGAGTACTCCTTCCAAGTAACACGTTCACCAAATCCCTGCTCAAGGCTCTGTTTCTAGAGAACTTGATGTAAGACATCAGTTTTCCAGCTATGATCTCTAGCATTCCCTAGCTACCACTAGCCCCTTTTAGTTTGACTGGTGGCACTACCATAAATGAGTCACATTTGTCCTTTGGCTCCCTGAACTCAAGGACAAATTGTACCCTCGTTTCTCCCAAACCCAGCTCTAATTCTGGGAACCACGCCCCCAACAGTGATCAGACCAAGTGGTGCTCCAGTTGGGCCCATCCTGGTCTGCAGCGTGGAAGGGGTCTGACACCAACCAGGTGGCTGCAGGACTTGAGCAAATAGCTACCCTCTCTCTTTCTCAGATTGTGTTTCTCTAGAATAAAAGATTGACCAGATGACCTGGTCTCTTCCAATTCCAAATCTGCTTTCCTCTGATAAGAAGTAAAATGTGGATAAAGCGCAGTGCTTGTGTAGATCCAAAGGAGAGATGACTATGATCTACCTACTTCTCAGTAATCACACAATTTCTCCCCTCCCCCCAATACCTCACAAGTTCATTATCTGTGATGATGAAAGAACACAGAAATTAGTGATGGCCGGAGAAACAAAAGCAGAAACCAGTTAAAGATGGTTTAAAGTGGCTGAAAAGCCAAGGGATAATGATCTCAGACTGGTTAAACACATCTTGCATTTGGTTTTGTGCCAGGAGGGTTAAAATACTGGCCTGAGCTGGCCCTGCGTTATCTCTGTAGCTTTATTTCTCTGACCACTCCACTTTTGTCCCTGCGTTCCAGGCTTCTTAGTCCAGATTCAGAGCCTTTCCATGCTCCCACTTGCCCCTGCTGACTTTTTCTTCTTCCTTTCATCCTTTCTCTTTTCTCATCTGGTAAACCCCCACAGAATTACATTCTTTTATCTCAGTTTGTAATATAACTAATTCATTAGTATGCTTATTCAGTTAATGGCAATTTCACCAGCTAGATTATGAGCTCCATGGAAATAGACACCATGTTTTTTGTTGGTCCACCACTTGTGTGTCTAGCATGGAGTAGTCACCCAAAGATAGAAAGGAGAAGACATATTGAACATTAATGAAACCAACTAAGGGAATCAGAAAATTTTAGAGATAGAAATGACTCTATGAGACTAAGCCATGCCATACTGTGGCCACTGGGTGCATGTGCCTACTGAGCACTTGAAATGTAGCTGGTACAGCTGAGAAATTAAATTTAAAATTTTATTATTGAATTTTAACTTAAGTAGTCACATGTGTCTAGCAGTCACTGAATTAAACTGTTCAAGTATAGAACAATGAATTCAACTCATCTACCTTACAGATAAGGAAAATAAGATCTAGAAAGGCAAAGGAACTCATAAATCCATTCAAAGAGCCAATATTGGAAACCAGTCCAATTTATTAACCTGGACTGGATAGGGAAGATTAAATTAAAAGTCCACATTACAGAAAGGCAGAGACCACATGAAAGTTAAGATAGAGAAGGGGTAGAGAGGAGTGGTGGAGGAAAAATGGAGACAACTGTACTTGAATGATGAGAGAGAGAGAGAGAGAAGAGCTGAGGAGGTTGCTATGCTCCCCAGACACTGAATTCATTTGTCACTTCCAGAGTCCTGAATGCCACCACCTCTTGGAATTTTGCCTAATGTTGGTCAGAAAGCCAAGTAGAATCATAACTACTGAAAAGGCAGATGATATATGAGCCTAAAGCCCTTTAAGCTTTCTTTCCCTTTACCCCTTTCAAATGCAACCCTGTTAAGAGGAGAGAATTCACTGAGTGCTCCAAGGATGGCTAACTGGTTTGTCCCCTTAACATCCCTTTCAGAAGAGATCAGACACAGACATGAAGTGTTTTTCTAATCTTCCCAATCAGGAGAAAGCTCACAGCTGCAGAATATTTTTCGGTCAAATGAGTATTGCTTCCACCATGTGCGCCTGGAGTCTTGTATTACATTTTCATGCAGCGCTACTTTCTTAACCCCACCACTAGCTTTTTGTCATTTGAGAAAGTGTTTGAAGCGTGAAAAGGCTGACAGTCACAGTTTCTGTTCACAGGAGAGGGGAGTCAGAGCCAAAGGGGAAATTTGGAGAGTGTCATGTCTTTTTCCCAACAAATAACAATCTGTATAATTACATATGAATATTTAAATCTCGATACTGTCTCTGTGGGGCTTCAGGCTACTTGACTATTCTTCTCTTGATGAGACTTTCATCTTGAAAAGTTCCAACAATCTGTTAAAATGACTGCAAAAAATTTCAGAGGTGTCACCAGCATTTGGGGAAGTTATTCATCTTGTGATGACCATTACCCCTGGGAGTTGTTCTGCCAAAGGAAACAAAGCAGAATGCAGAATCGGTACACCAGGCCCATGTTTACCAAAGCATTTGAAAGCCTGGTAATACATGCAGAAATACAATGTTTTTTAATATCTTTTTTTGTCACTTGAGGTTAAGCTCTGAAGAAAAAAAAGGGGCCCACTGTTGATTATAAGGTTCCAGATTCTAAGTTATTTTTAAAGAACCATTTCCCTTTTGTTAATTATGAAGCCCCTTTAAGATGGTCACTGCCACTAGGTTCCTGGCAAGGTCACCACTTTTGGGTTAGGAACCTGATGCATTACCAGTTCTCTGTGAGTTGATGAAGCCAAAGCTGGCTACAAGGAAGATGATCTCCCAAAATGCCTTCCAAGTCTCCATTCTAGATGTGTGCCTGGAGAGAAAAAGAAACCTCATAATTAAAATTATCAATGCCAGGAAAACAAACAAGCCAATTAAGAAATGGGCAAAAGACCTGAATAGACACTTCTCCAAAAAGGATATACAGAGGGCCCATAGACATATGAAAAAAATGCTCAACATCACTAATCACCAGAGAAAGGCAAATTATAACCTCAATGAGATATCACTTTACACCTGTCAGAATGGCTACCATCAATAAATCAATAAACAAGTATTGGCAAGGATGTGGAGAAAAGGGTTCCCTAGTGCACTATTGGTGGGAATGCAGACTGGTGCAGCCACTGTGGAAAACAGTATGGAGTAGCCTTAAAAAATTAAAAATGTAACTCCCTTTTAACCTAGCAATTTCACTTCTGAGAATATACCCCAAGGATTCTGAAACACGAATACAAAAAAAATGTATGCACCCCTATGTTTATAGCAGCACTATTTACAATAGCCAAGATTTGGAAACAGCCTAAGTGCCCATCAGTAGATGAATGGATAAAAAAGCTGTGGTACATTTACACAACAAAATACTATGCAGTGATAAAAAAGAAAAACTCTTACATTTTGCAACAGCATGGAAGGACCTTAATTATGTTCAGTGAATTAAGCCAGTCAGTGAAAGACAATTCTCACTTATATGATCTCACTTATATGTGGAATCTAATGAACACAATGAACCAACCAACAAAATAATAACAGAAGCTTAAATACATAAAACAGATAGACAGCTGCTGGAAAGTCAGAGTAGGAAAGGACAGGATGGGATGAAAGATTGTGAAGGGTTTAACCAAAGAATATTTATGCACAAGCCATGGACCCAGACACCAATATGGGGATTGGCTTGGGGCTAGGTGGAGGTACAGAAAGGGAGAGGAAAGTGGGAACAACTGTAACAGCATAAAAAATAAAAATTGAAATTCAAAATTATGTCTTCAAACACTTAAAATGAGTACATCATATTGTATATTAATTATATATCAATAAAGTTGAGTTTTTTAAAAAGCCCAACTATGTCTTTCCCCAGATGGAAGCTTTATAAAAAGTAAAGAAGGACATGTTGCCATATTATTTCATGGAAAATGGTTTTGCTGACCCAACTCACAAAGAATTTTGTAAACACCCAGAGTGGATACCTCAGACTTCCCTGTTTAAAGTTGTCCAGATACGGCAATCAAACGAGAAAGCCTATAGAGCCTGGCAGAACTTCTGTTTCCCACAGTGAATTTATTTGCCAGAACATAAACATTTCTGGAGGATTTTGCTGGTATTTTTATACAAGCATCAGATGGCCTGATAAACATCTGTGGCATGAAGAAATATTCAAATCTCTCGGGAGCACATCTGCCTGATAAAGTCTAGCTGGCCTGAAACTATTTTACACGTTCCCAGAAGAAGCAGAGCCTCAGACTTCCCTCTCCTACACGTGGGTCCCTTTCCAACGGCCCCCAAGGAAAATATCCACTCCCAATTCCATTTCCATTTTTTTTGATTCTAAGAAAGTCTATGTGTTTGACAGTGAGAACAACATGGCCATCACATTGAATGAGGTGTTTCAACTGGGATGGGGAACCTCCTCTTTATCTTCACAGCCAGGCAACCTCACAGCCATCCTCAGAGAAGTGCAGGCGTAAGAGGAAGTATTCTTGGAGAGAGACAACCGGATTTGAGTCTATGACCCACTGCATAAGAGCTAATCTTGAGCAAGTTGCTTCACTTCTCCACATCTCCGATTCTTCATTTTTAAAATGGGTCAATTATAGCTTGTACCTCAGAATCTGGTCATCAGGATTGAGTTCCTTATTGTAAAGCACTGTACCCATGCCTAGCACACAGAAAGCACTCTGTAAGTGTTTGTTAAATAGAAAACGTCTTCTTTAAAACCCACTATGTAAAAGTAAAAAAGTATGTCCTCTAGTTTGAAACTTAGAATCTTCAGAAGTAGAGGAACACTAGTACTTTGCATTGTGTATTAATGAGGCAGTTTGTTCTGTGTATTTTGAGTCATATTCTTTATTTAATCCATTTAATTTTCACTTCTAACTGGTTGCTGCTTTGTAAGTTACTATACTCATATCTCCATGTTTCTCACCTCAAACCTGGGAAAGACCAGCAGAGCAAACCTTACTCTGCTCATTTCATTGACGGAAATGAAGAAATCGGGCCCCAAAGTGAAGCAGCATACCAGAGCTACAGAGCCTGCGCTGTCAGGGTGTGTCCCAGGTAACCTGACTCCAGTTCTGAGGCTTTGCACCTCAAACATCTGCTTCAAACCCTTCAATGAAAGATTTTAAGTCCAGGCTGTTGTTCAACTCCCCAGAGTCCACTTCCTGTGAAATAAAGGCCTGTGAGCAATTTATCCCCTGGGGTAAAAATGTGAGCTCAAGACCTAAGGTCCTTTATCCACCAAGTGGGTCTTCAAAGAGCAGTTTTATGTCTAAAACACTGTATTTGGTGCTCCAGGGAATGGAATTACAAACTTTACTTTTGTGTTTAGAGAACTAAACACTCTCTTTTGGGAGAGAAATTTTACATACCAGGAACAATAAGAAATTAAGGAAACTTTAAGAATTATTCTTTACACTTATCAAACAGTTGAAGCAAGTGTCCAAGTCACTTTTCAGTCTTGGGCCTTTTAAGCTGGATGTTCTGTGGAAATGACATCGTGATGCACAGAAGTAGCATTCACCCAACAACTGAGATCCTCTTTCCAGAATGTGTCAGTGTAGTCACCCTGCTTCCCTGCGGACCCATGTCTACAGTGTATGCTTAATTTACTCCGTAAGAGCGACTTAAGGATACACATCTATTTTTATTTTCTGACCACAGAAAATACTTAGAGATGTCATGACTTCAAAGAAAGCCCATAGACCTTGATTCTGGTTTCAGCTTGACCATTTGCTCCTTGGGGATTTGAGCAAGTCAGTTCACCTTTCAAGGTTTATATGACAACTCCAGAGGGCTTGATGCTGATTTGAGATGCCTACTCCATTGTCCACTATATTACAAACATTCCCAAGGTATCAGTCCAGTGATATGCCACAACATAGTGTGATATAATTGGATTTCTCTGTTCCTCAATTTCTATATCAACTTCCCCTTAATGCCACCTCAAGGAGGCATATAAATAATTTAAGGAAAGATCATTTAAAATTATAAATATCTTATTCCCCAACAAACTTTCATCTAAATGCGAGTAACTGAATGAACAAACCTTAAAGAATAGAACATTCTAATGGACTAAGGAGAGTATGAAAGGAAAGAGGTTGAGAGTTTGATAGTGCCAGAAAAAATAATCCAAAATAAATTCATACATTATGATTATGATTATTATAATAAAATACCATACTTCAACATTTTAAACTCTTGGGTTAATAAAATTAAATGAAATATAAAAGTAGAGTATTCACATTTTTACATTTCATTACATCCTAATTATCAGTATAATGTAATAACTCATAAGAAATGAGTATTTTTAGTTAGTTGTAAATAAAGCTCCAGAGCTGTTTATGGAAATCTAGTGGGAAAGTCAAAAGTTTATAAACATTGTACATCTGTTCACATGTGTGTGCTATATCAACAAAGAGGAAAATGTCTATATATCAAGGACTTACCATCTACATTATATGTACTATTTCATGAAGGTATTTATATTGAATTTAAGCTGCTAAAGGGGTTTTGCATTTAAGCGTGTAAGACCCATCATGGAGGCAAAAAAAAATGAGGCCACTAAATGAAGTGTGATTAGGGGGGATAGCATAGGAAATCAATTCTTTCTGGAAACAATTCTAATGGGTTTGGGGTAGAGAGAGACTTCTCTCAAAGTATGCTGCTTAATTAGCTAGCTCATTAGGGCAATTTATTTTTTTAAGATTAATTTGTTCAGTTAAAACAATTACCTTGTACCCACGATAGTAATAACTGATTCATGGAAAAATCATTAAGAGATACTAAACCTATTGGGTGAAATTGTGTTGAAAAACAGGATTTTAACACAGTCTCAAAGTATCCCCTCACAAATCACTTATAAATACCAAGGGTAAAAAAGTATCTACAATGGGTAAACATGGTGAACAAAATTTAAACAAGTGATCAATATTAATATCAACAAATATAGGATAAACCAACATCAAGAACCTCCTGATATTATGCATGAGAACATTCAACATCACTTATATGGTAACCCTCCTCAAAAATTCATGACCTAAATCCAATAATGAGGAAACAATCATATAAACCAAAACTTGGGGCAAGCTGAAAAGCAACTGGCCTGTGCTCCTCCAAAATAGTAATGTCATGAGAGACAAAGAAAAACTGAAGAACTAACTGAGATTAAAACAGTCCAAAAAGACTGTTTTTAAAGACAGCTAAAGGCAACATATGATCTTGGATTGCGAAAAAAAATAGTGCTATAAAGGACATTAAGTAGGACAATAGATAAAATTTTAATGTGGACTGAATATTATATAATGATTATGTTTCAATGTTAAATTTCCTAATTTTGACCCTTGTGTTGTAGTTATCTAAGAGAGCATCCTTATTATTAAGAACTACACACAATATGTTATGGAGCAAGGGGTCTTAAGATCAGCTATTTACCCTCAAATGTTCAGCATATTACAATTCAGAAAGAGACAAACAGGTAGGGGGAGTGAAGAAGGGGGAGAGAGAGAGAGAGGGACGGAGGGAGGGAAGGAAGGAGGGAGAGAAGCATGCCAATGCTCTTGTAACTTTTTTCTTGAGGCTTATAAACTTCATCATCTCAGCATTTCATGAACTTCACCTTGCCAGGGAAATAGGAATAACTAGCCTATTTTTCCTGAGGCATTTCATTCAGGGAGGATGCCTACAATCCACTAAGCAGACCAGGCCTCTCTCCGAAGGCCCTGGGAAGGTCAGGGCACCCTGCCACTCTGTACTTCCTGTCACCAAGGAACACAGAAAGAGCAGGTTCATGATAGTGAATAAGGCCAAGATGGTCCTCTGCAATTATCTAGTCTGGTATCACATACATAGATTCTATTTCTTTTATGTCCTTTAAGAAGTTTGCTCCAGACACTGGCTCTAGAAGTAACAGATTTAAAAAATAGTTCTTTCTCTGAGAGAACTTGGAACTCTACTAAAGAGAGATGGTTAAATTGCAGTTCCATGGGGTGAGGAAAATACTATAGAAATCCATACAAGGTGCCAAGGAGCACAGTGGGTGACCACGTCCCCTCACTTGGATGAAGGACTCAGAGCCATTGTCACCAGAGTTGAAACTTGAAGGATGAGTAGAAAGTTGCAAGTGGACAAGGGTCCTTCCAGGCAGCAGGACAGCATGTGCAAAGACACAGGAGAGGTTCTAGATACCCCAAATGGAGCTCATCCGAGGCCTCGGGAACCAAGGTTTGGAGTGGTGGGAACTTGGGTAAACCTCATTGGAGTGCCCGTACTATACAAGCTCTTAAGACATAAGTTTGATGGAGACCTTCAGTTTTCTGAAATACATGAAATGAGAAGGTGGGATAGAAAAGAGGAACTGGGCAGAATTTCTCAATTTTCAACAATAAACCAACTAAACTCCATTGAATTACATTAGCAGTGTTTTGCACACCAGTCTCCTTCAGGGTTTCTGTTCTCTCTCTGTGGATGTCACCCTCAGCCATAAAAGTAAATCAGCCATCTCTAATGTTCTGTGATGGTGGCTCTCAAACATGAGTGATGTATCAGAATCACCCAGAGGACCAGTTAAAACCCAGCCTCCTGGGCCCTAACTCAAGAGTTTCTGATTCAGGAGGTCTGCAGTGGGGTGTGAGAATTTGCATGCTGAGCTGGTCCAAGGGACCACACTTTGAAAACCATTCTTCCATGCATTTAACATGCAATGGCTCCTTCCCAGACAGATGTCTTTGACAGCATCTCTAGCTCCACATGGAGAAAAGCAAGTGTCTATAATTAACTAAATGGCGAAAGGGAAGAGACGATCAATTTAAAAGTGTCTTCTGTATGACCGAAAGGTAAGCAGAAACTGCAGTATATTTGGATGAAAGGCCCAATGCAAATGTGCAAAATTAACACATTTAAAATTTTTCTTTCTAATTATACTTTACTCTGAAATCCAGAGCTATGTTCATTCTCTCTCTCTCTCAGTCTCTCTCTCTCTCTCTGTCTCTCTCTCTCAGTCTCTCTCTCTCTCTCTCTCTCTCTCTGTCTGGCCACTTAGATATGGCTTTCTGAGATGTGCAGCACACCACATCTGGGCAACAGGAAGCTCCAGGAGGCAAACAGTTGAGGGACATAAACAGATTTTTCTGTATACAGCACTTTAAAAACCACATGGCATGTCTGAAAGTTAAAAGAAACTAAAGGTTAGCCTTAATCAACTGAATAAACATTAACATTTGCTCTGTGCCCATTCACAAGTCTTTTGACTGCTTCTCTATATATACAACTTTGCTGCAAAATATTTGAGGGAGGTCATGTCAAACATTTCAATGACAATTAATGTGTCATTAGGCTCCAAAAGAAAAATACAGCAAGATGCAGGGTCTTGGAGCATGCCTCCAGGTAGGGATAAAGTTGACAATGCCAGAGCTCAGCAGAGCAATAAATGGGTGCTGTGACCGTGAGACTCCCATCAGCTGTGGTCATCACAAGAACAGAACACCATTCATTTGTAGGGTGTTTAAAATTTTGGAGCTGAACAAAATCTCAGCAGCTGGGCATTTTTAAAGCATCTTAGGCACTCTTCATATCCTGATTCACCTGGTTTCCCATAACTCCTGGTTCATACATCAAGTACATCATTTGCCATATTGCATTGTCATTGCCTGCTCAGTTGCTTACCTCCCTCACAGGGCTGTGAACACATAGAGGGTGGAGACTTGGTCTAAGAAATCATGGTAGGACAGGCTACATTGATGCTAACTAATTGTTCTTTCCCTTTATGATCTTATATAAATGGTTACTCAATGTTTTCATCCAATGAAAAAAGTGTTTACTCAAACTCTTTTAGCTTCTGTGTGGCTTAGAAACTCAATAGCCCCAGCATTTCTTGAGCTCTATCTATCTCACCGGATAAATGGTAATAACTACCTTATCTTTCTAAGGCATTTCATTCAGGAAGGATGCCTACAATCCACTATGCAGATCAGGCCTCTCTGCAAAAGCCCTGGGTGGGTCAGGGCACCCTGCCAGTCTGTACTTCCTGTCACCAGTAAACACAAGAAGAGCAGGTCATGATAGTGAATAAGGACAAGATGGCACTTTGCAATTATCTAGTCTGGTGTCACATACATGGTCCTTTGTTTCTTTTATGTCCTTTAAGAAGATGGTGGCTCCAGATGCTGGAGAGGAAGTATAGTGTGTAGCAGTAAAATAGACACATAATCCGACTTTGAATTTTCTGGTTCACGTGTCACCCCTGCAATATCCTTGTTATGTGACTTCTTGGAGTCTCTTGAACCCTCTAAGCCTCCGCCCTGTCAGCATCAAGTAGAGGCAATGACACCTTGCCATCACCACTTGGCAGAATGGCATGAGCTAATTGGGGAGAAAAGACTTTGGAAAATATATAAAACTTGACAGGTTACTATTACCTTTGCCAAGCAATAATCTATGAAACAAAGTCCCAAAATGTTAGTCCTTCCTCATTGACACAACCAAGCTTCAGCATTTTTTATTCCAAGAGAAATGCTTTGTTTGAATCAAAGAGCCAAGATGGCATTTTTGCTTCCTGGAGTCTAGGTAATAACCACAGTATGATGAAAATGAGATGTGGGGTTGTAACAGCCTTTTCACAGCAGCGAGAGAAGACTTCCTAAATCAAAGGTGTAGGGTACCTAGCATGACACCAATCTGGTGGCCATCTTGTCACCTGGGTGACAGTTCTTTGAAACTAGCTGCCTATGTTCTTTGAGCTGAATCTTGCACTTTTGTCTCCATGACTTCAGCTTGAAATAAAAAAGTGCCATTAAACTATTCTTCATATCATTTTTAAAATATCTCAAATAGTGTATGATAAATTTTTTAAGACAAATACAAAAAATACCCATTAAATGCATCAACAGAAACCTCTCTGGCCCTGAGAAAAATGAAGATATGTCTTCATAGGTTGTAAAATGGCTAACTTTCTGAAGGTTACATAATTGTAAGATGTGTGCTTTGCAAAGTTCATTCAGACTTCACAGATTTGCAATATGTCACTTATTTCTTCCCCCTGCCTAAAATGGTGCACTCAATTCCTTGATCCCAAAACATGTGCATATGTGCGCACACACCCACACATATACTCACACCTGGCAGGCTCCCTCCAACACCCATCTCAAATGTCACCTCCCTCCTGTTCTGTTCTTCCTCTGAACCTTGTGCACTTATTTCAGTGAATAACCAAGCTTTTTAAGACTGTGTCTCCATCATTTATGTATGCTCAGCACCTAGAACAGTTCCCTTCTTTGCTCTTTTATTTTTTTCTCCTTCCTTCATTACCCTCAATTCCTGTCAACTGCAACCTTCTCATGGCACAAACCCAATATCATGAACTCGTCTGGCTCGTCTTACACACACCCTACATTTAACCTGCCAGGAAATCCTGTTGGCTCTCCACTAAGGCTGTATATCCAGAAATTGATTCTCTTCCACCACTTCTGCTGCAAACAGCCTGTCTTGAGCCACCATCCCCTCTCTTGCTTGGTGACTACAGTAACCTCCTTGGGTCTCTCTGCTTCTAACCTTTCTCCCTGAAGTGTAGCCTCAGCACATATCCAGGAAAATCCCTTTAAAACCTAAGTCACCTCTGCTCATAGCCTTTTAATGAATGCCTGTTTTGCTCACAGTAAAAAAAAAGACAAAGTAGGTTACAAGGCCCTGTGTGCTCCCGGCCAGTTTTCTCTCTGACTCATCTCTCACTCATTATACTCCGATCACCTTGGACTACTGAATGTTCTTCAAATAGCCAGCTACATCCCCTGGTAGGATCTTTGCGTATGCTCTTTCCTCTGCCTCTAACACTCTTCCCCATACACCCCCAAATCTATATGGCTCATCAAGTCTTTGCTCTGATGTCACCTTCATACGTAGGCCCACCCTAGCCATTCTACTTAAAATTGCTGCCCACCCTTGTTCTCCCAGCACACCCACCCACGCCAACCCTGCTCTGCTTTTCCTCTTTTCCCATAGTTCTTATCACCTCCTAACATGCTATATGATACTCACCATGATTTTTATTAATTATCTGTTGTTATATCCTCACCTTTAGACAGAATATAAGCACCGTGAGGAATCTTTTATTCTCCATGATATGTCCCCAGGGCCTGGCACATTCTAGGTGTTCCACAAATTTTTGTTGCATAAATTCATTTTCTTGGAAAAAATAAATGACTTCTTGTTCTTAAGACAGAATGATCTATATGAAGATTTAGAGGCACTCGGGAAGACCAATGGCCCCTAGGCCATTATATTTTGGTAGATGAAGGACTCAGTGACAACTGGGTTTACTTTTACATTTTAATTACAGCTATATTTTAATTCATTTGTATTAAATGTATAATCAGAACAAACAGTATAAATCTAAACATTTGGCAAGATTGTTGAGTGGGTAAAACCATATCATGGGCATAGTGTCGGAAGGGACTTGGCCCAAGATCCTTGAGAAATCCAAAATTAAGCTGGTCTGTGACTGCAGCCCATATCCAAAGGGGCATGGGAGTGATGCAGCTGGAAGGGTGAATCCTCTAAAACTCACAGCCACAAAAATTCACTTAGCAAGTGCGGGCTGCGAACTAAAGTATTGCAGGTTCAATTCCCAGTCAGGGTACATGCCTGGGTTGCAGGCCATGACCCCCAGCAACTGCACATTGATGTTTCTCTCTCTCTCTCTTTCTCCCTCCCTTCCCTCTCTAAAATAAATAAATAAAATCTTTTTAAAAAATCCATTTAGCTAGTAAGTTGCCCAAACATAAGACACAAGATTGGAATGTTTGAGCAAAACAGTCATCTGTATGATCTTTCTAAAAAGGAGTCATCATGTTTTTAGGTTCAGAATATTCCAGGCCAAAACTTCAGGGAGATAACAGCTATCATTTTACTTCCTAGTGACTCTATAACTCACCATATTTTCTGTTTGTGCAAAAATATAAACAGGGGTTGATAACTCTTAGTCAATGCCAAGATAAACACATCCTCAGACCTTTCAAAGCCTATTCCTATGAGTCAGAAACTATCAGACAGAACTATGTGATTGCAGACAACTTTCACAAGCCTGTGGGTTACACACTCAGGGGCTGAAACTGAAAAGGACCCCTCTGCATTGGGTAGTCCCAGGACCTATTTCTTAGTTGTTGAAGATAAATACAAAAGAAACAAAAAGGCAATAGATTTTTCTCCTGTAGATCCTGTGGAATAATTTTCAGCCAGTATTTTTGATACTTTCATCCCACAAAAGTCATCCTCACTAGTCATAACCATCCTTATGTTTGTTCTCTAAATGTAAATGTAGGAATATCAACCACAGTTATCTAAAAATTACATTAAAAAATCTAAAATGGATCAATTTCACCTAACCTTTTTTTGCAGTTCTTTACAAAGTAATCAGTTCCTTGAGCTCTAGTAAATTATGTGCATGCTGACATATTTAGGGAGAAGTATACTGATGTCTATAATTTACTTAAAAATTCATAAAATAATAAGATGGATTAAGGGATGAATAAAGGGAGTGATATGTGGAAAACAACCATATTAAGCCCTGGCTGGCGTAGCTCAGTGGATTGAGTGTGGGCTGCAAATGTGTCGCAGGTTCGATTCCCAGTCAGGGCACATTCCTGGGTTGCAGGCCATGGCCCCCAGCAACTGCACATTGATGTTTCTCTCTCTCTCTCTCTCTCTTTCTCCCTCCCTTCCCTCTCTAAAAATAATAAATAAAATCTTTAAAAAAAAGAAAACAACTATATTAAAATGTTAATAGTGAACGTAAGTGTTGAGTATACATGTATTCTTTGAATTTTTAAATTTTGTTGTATGTTTGAGTTTTTTCATAAAAAAAAGTGATAATCATTTAACTTACTGGTTAAAACTGTGTATGGTAGTCAAATGGAAAGGAAAATCGTAGTCAAATTGTATGAATCCTGATAAACCAGATGGACAAAAACTTTCATTTCTTACTCAAAATTGCCCCCTTGGCTGGAGAATGCTCTAAGAGGGGAAGTCATTTTGACCTCAGTTTTATGTCTCTACTAAGTCTGTTTATTCACTAAATCTCTAGTGTTTTCTTCTTCCTTTGGTCTTACATTCAAACATTAATCTCCATTTTCAAAAGCTCCCGAAGATGTGCATCAATGAAATAATTCATGCAACCTGTGTGAGTCCCCTGAGTCAGTTTCCCTTTTCCACACCGACGATATATTCTGGATGCATTTGCAAAATATTTCCCATATCCCTGCTCAGTGACAGTTCAGAGAGGTGCAGATCCCTTCTGTCATGGTTTTCATTTAGAGGTTCCTCTTTCTCTGTACATCTAACATATTCTTCGGGGCGTAGGGGTTTCCTCTGCATCTTTCTCCCTATCTCACTAGTTCTCCATCTCTTTGCCGTTCAACATCTCTCTTTCAGCCTCTGTCTCTTTCTCCTTTGTCTGTATCATTTTGTCTCTCTCTGCTTAGAAGTGAAAAAGTAGCAGTGCATTTGCAAAAATAAAGGGAAACAAAACTAGAGTTCCCAATAAGAAAATTATGCCTAAGAAAAAAAAATTTCCTCCTACCTGGCAAAGTTTTTTGGGCAGGTCCTTTCAATTTCTCCTTCTTATCTTCATCCCTTAAGAAGCTGTTCGAGCCTAGAGGACTGGAAGGCTCAGGGATATACATCAGCTTTTGTCCTGAGGGAAGAAAGGAGGGGCAAGAGGAGGAGCAAATACTGTGTCTGTAGTGACACTGCTTGTGCTCACACAGCTGTATTGCCATTAAATAAAAACGGTCCTTCACTCTGTAAACACTGGTCTTCAAGGTGAAGACAAAAACCTACCAAGGAGAGCATTCTCAAAATAATAACACCACCACAAGCAATAACAGCAATATATAAATTAACTAGCATTTTTCAAATTTAATTAAGAGCTCCTAGAATAAAAATTGACCCTATTTTAAAGATTTAGTCTCCACTTAAAGTCTCTAGACAATAAACTCATTGAGAGCAGGCACTGGGTATCATTCATCTTTGTGTCACTGATATCCCCTAGATGTCCCCTAGCAAAAAGCCTTGGACATATTAGGTCTCAAAACAGTGTGTATAATGAATGTTTGGATGGATGTGTACATGGCAGGGGGAAGAATGGATGGATGGATGGATGGATGGATAAACTAATGAACTGAACAATGACAAACATACCCTGCATGATAACCTGCCCCAGGCAGGTAAAGCTCAAGTGTCCGCATTCTCCTTGGATGTTCTAAACTAGCTCACAACAACCAGATCAGGATGGAGTCAAAGGAAATATACAGTATAAGTATTTACACAGGTGTATACACAAGTTAAGGTAAGAGTTAAGGTGCTATAACTAGAGACCTGACAATAATATGGCTTACAGAACAATGAAAGTCATTTCCCTCTCCCTTAATCAGTCCAAGTTGGGTATTCCAGGTCAGCGAGAAGCTTTCCTCCACTCATTCAGGGACCCAAGGTGAGACTCAACACCTGCCATCTGAAGTTTCTGTGAGTACCACTGGGGTAGCCAGCGGGAAGGAGGAAGCTAAACTTAGAGAGTTCCTCCTAAATCAGCGAAACAGAAGTTGCTCACGTTCCTTCCACCACACTCCATTGATCTGAGCTTAGTCACACAGCCATACATGTTTGTTAATTTATTTTAGAGAGAAGGGAAGGAAGGAAGAAGGAGAGAGAGAGAGAAACATGGATTGGTTGTCTCTTGTATGCGCCCCAACGTGGGGACCAGGCTCACAACTCAGGCATGCGCCCTGACCAGGAATGGAACAGGCAACCTTCAGCTTTGCAGACCTGCGCTCAACCAGCTGAGCCACCCTGGCCAGGATGGTCAGCTACCATTTCCATCACATTTTGTATACAATGTTTCAAAGTCTGAAGAGCCATTCCTGGAATGAAATGTTGTTATGTTTCTGGCCTGAGTGTTCAAGGAAAGGCAGTCACATGAAGTTTCCTGAAATAAACTGCCATGAGGAGGACAGTATACCAGGAACAAAGTTAAATTCAAACTTCTCCGTGTTTTTCCAAGGTTGTTAAATTGGGCATAAAACTTAGAGAGCTCTCTACATGGAGGATAACTTTTGAAATAATTAGACCACTTCACTCTATCACTAAATTTGTCCCTTCATTATTCATGATGTGGGTATAACAGGGCAAAGTTTTGTCTTACTCAGAAACAGAGTCACTTCACATATAGCTGAGGCAGTAAGTGCTGATCAAATGTTCTGATTCTCCTGGGGAAATAATCAAGCTACCACATGTAAAACTCTTCAGCAAAAACAGTTAAGCTCAGATACTGAATGCCAACCAGTATTTTCAGTCTTCTGTTCCCTCCTTCTGCTCAGAAAGCCATGTTCTCCCTCTGACTCACCTGCTCAACGGCATCTCCCTCCTCTTGTCTCCTTCCATTCCCCAAGGCGGTAACTTAGACACCGAGATGACTTTAGGCTCATGGTGTTGAATTCTAATACTGACCATAGACAAGTAGTAAGGTCCTTACTGCTTTTGTAACCGCAATGCATTCACTGCTTTTCTCTACTCTGCACCCTCTCCTTGACCTTCAGGCCACCTGCCCCTCCTCTTTGTGTGCTACTCTCCTACAGGGGAGAAGCTTGCTATCTTAGTTTGGGTTCCCCACAAAGCAGAACCTGAGACAAAGACTTGGGTGTAGGCAATTATTTGGAAAGCAATTCAGGGAAGCAAAAGATGAAACACAGAAAGTAAGACCTGAAGGAATAAGAGCCAAAAAGTGTGCCTTAATGAGCATATTAGCTCTGTAGACAGCTGGAGTTCAGTCCTGCTGGGAAACCTCTGAGAAACTACAAATGACCCTCAGAAATCTTCCAGTGAAAGACAGCTGGGATTTAGTCAATGAATGCCATTCCTCAGTGATTGAAGATCGCCCCTAGAGGAGAGGAAGGACTAAATCCTTGACACTTCACAGCTGCCCTGTGAGCAGACTAAGTGAACTGACTTAGCAATGAAGTAAGCCCGCGGGAGAAGTTGGGAGACTCCACAGCGGGAGGCCGTGCGCAAGCTCAGGGACTTCCCGCCTGCTGTAGGTGAGCTCAGAGCTGCGCTGAGCACATCCGGGGCACGGGATCAGCACTGTCTGCTACCCTTTCCAACATCTTCAAAATGGAATCTTCTCACTTACAACCTCAGGTTCTCCCTCCCACTGATTATTCTTACCTTCAGGGGACCAAATGCCTCAGATCGAAGCTCACAATTCCTTCCTCTTCACTCTCACAAATATTTATGCCAAAATCCACTATTGCTCTTACCGTGGAATTCTGGGTTTGTTTCCTTCCACCATCTTTCCCTCACTACATTGTGGGGTGCTCAAGGGTAGAAACTCTATCTCCTGTACAAGGATAGGCACGGAGTAGGAACTCAAGAAATAATCACCTCAATAACATACCTAAACTCCAAAAGACCTTCTCCGACTTCAGTTGATGTAACATTCCCACTTTACCTCACTCCTTGATGTTTGACTACAAAAGCAGTCATGCTGTTATTTCAACAGAGACCCTGATCAAGTGTATCTGCAGGGTGGGGCAGAAGTGGGTTTACAGTCATTCATATGGAAAATAATATAATAATTAATAAATAATAATACAGGAATAAACTCTTTTGTTCCATGTACTCACAACTGTACATCTATGTTTGCCCCTCCCTGTAAGATGAGTTCAGGGGGAAGAATTTCTTCTGTGAAACTGTGGGGGGAAATGCTTTGGTTAATTAACAAAAGAACATGAGAAAATTTGTTCTCTAAAACCATCGACTGTCAGAAACATGGCTGTTCGAAACCACATTTAGTGAGAATGGAATACCTCATTCTTGCCTGAAGGATCTAAGTCATTTTAACATGAAAAGAGTTTCCATTTCCAATCTTGGTGCAGATCTTCAGATAAGGATCTTGCACACAACATTCCACATTTATCTTAACTTTCTAGCTCCCCAGAAAACAAGATCCTGAATTTTCTCATCTCACTCAGCCCAGGCCTGATGCTTCCTCCTTCCTACATGTCCTTGCCTTGCTTTGAGCAAGCACAGCACTGCTCTGTTGAAATTTTACCAAAACCCTACCTTTTTTTTCCAATACTGCAGCACGTCTGTGCCTTCCTTGGTCTGGTGAGGTGACCCATCATCCCTCTGGTATGTGGTCCCTTTGCTCAGTAAGTTAACCCAACTGTATTGGATGGCAAGTGTAACCTTGGTGGTCCTTAATCACCTCTAGCTCACTTGTTTGCAGCACAGATTAATTTATCAAGGTTGCTAGTCACTGCCATGAAAAGCACTTAGAGATAGACCCTGAGAAGACTGGGCAGGGTAAACTTCAGTCAGGAGCCAAGTTACAACTTTTTAAAAGACCTAGGGGTTTTGAGAGCACAGTAGATGTTCGAAGAGGGCGAAGTAGTGTGGTAGACCTGAACCGAGAGTAGAAGGGATAGGCAAAAATGAAACCGTCATTTCTTCTTTGCCTACCTGGAATGAAAACCACCCTCCTTATGGGAAAATTCCATTTCACCCTCAGCTGGTGAGGGAGGGAGAGGCAGTCCCCACATCCTGACAGATCCAGGAGCCAGCATGTGACTCAAGCCTGGCCGGTCAAAATCTTTCCTCGGATTTTTTTTCCCAATGTTTCTAGTTATGAAATTATAAAGCTGAATTTGCCTGTTGCCATGGTTTCAGCTTGGTAAAACCAGCTCCTGATCGCAAAACACAGAGGAAAGCAGAGACGAAATCCTGAGGACATTCAAGTACCTGCCCATCCATAGTGTGTGTGTGAGTGTGTGTGTGAGTGTGTTCACATGATCTCAGTTTGAATTTTGGTCACTTGTAACTTAGAGTCATTGCCATAGCACACTTTTGTAACTGAGTGTTATTCCGTCTCTACAGGTCCAAGTCTGCACTACTTTTTGTCAGACGATGAACACCATATAATTCAACATCTTTTCCTATTTGCTTTTGCTACCAGGAATCCTAGAGCCAAACACAACATCCAGCTGCAGCAAATGTTTGTACATTCAGAAAAATTAGCCCTAGAAAGATCATATGAATCATCCAGTCAAACCTCCTTTTGCCAAGAAAACTTGAGGTCCAAGTAGGACATGTAAGCAATTGATAGCCATTTTCTTGGGCAACTGACAGTATCTACTCATTCTACTTTCTTATATTTTCTGTTCTTTTATTTGAAAACTGCCTCAAATAAGAGTGTCTCCATTTTCATCTTCACAGATGGGAGGGTGGATGGCAGAAATGAACGGATAATCCCAGGAAAGCAGGGAGGAACAGGGGCAAAGACAATGGGACCTAACCAAGGAATTAACACTATTCAGATCTAGCAAAAGCTCTAAAGTTTACACAAAAGATGGAGCTTACAGTGACTTCAGAAAAGCAAAGGATTATCGAGGAGCCAGGGATGGGGATTTTTAAGGCTGGTGTGAGAAGACTTGGTGCTAAACTCAGAAATTCCTAAATCATGGTTACAGTTATAGTGCCTTAAAAACTTAAAGACACTTACTCATACCTAATAGAATGAGTTAAGTGATGCTAGCTACAAATCTGTACCTCAGTGTGTTCAATCAGATATGCATAAAGCCAGACTATGGATGAACCTCAGATATAAGCCACCCCCATATGCCCTTGATGGGTGAGAAATAGTTGAGAAGGGAAATGATGCAATAAATGTAATCCGTGACTCAGAATGTCTTTGTGGGGTCTCTGGGAGATCAGATGCTGGCAGCCACGAAGGACAATTGCCAACTCCATGAGCTGATAGGAGGCTCCATCAAAAGAACACCTGCTAGTTAGTGGACAAACGAGCTCTCCTTTGGTAACAACGTCACCTCTCAGTCTCAAATTTTTCTTGATCTGGAAGCTGGAAGAGATGCCTAGGACTGTAGTCTAGTTTGCCATCCCCATCTCCTATAAACACAGAAACATGAAAGACCTCGTTTTGGCTTAGGGAGGAAGGCATCAAAGAGTTTAAATGATCCCCCCTCTGTTCTCACACACAAGCTGGATCCTTGAGGAGCTGAGGAGCCCCTGTTATCACCAACATGTGCTCGCTGAGCACTCACAGTGAGAGCGGCACCCCACTGGTCTCTTGGAATCCAGGACTAATCCCCAAAGCTATGTTCTTTGGAGAGACAAGGTATCTGCACCCATGATGAAAAGCAGACAAGAAGGGATTGAGAAACCAAACATAAACAAAAACATACTAACCTTTGTACAGTTAAATGACCTGGGCATTTTGGTCATTTGCATGAGAGCATCATTTTCAGACTGTATCCAGAATGTTCAGTAATTCTGCCACATCACTTCCACAGGCTACGGAGAAACTGGTTTGAACCCATTGTGGATGAAAGAGAATTTGCCTTGAGTCTTTATCTGCTAAAGTCACATGTTTTGTTGTGTTTTTTAAGATTTTATTTTTTTATTTATTTTGAGAGAGGGAGGGGAGGGAGATAGAGAGAGAGAGAAACATCAATGTGCGGTTGTTGGGGTCATGGCCTGCAACCCAGGCATGTGCCCTGACTGGGAATCGAACCTGTGACACTTTGGTTCGCAGCCCGTGCTCAATCCACTGAGCTATGCCAGCCAGGGCTAAAGTCACATGTTTAATGTTTACTTAGATAGAACTTCTGCAAAGAGGAATGACCTTATGCCCTCCCCCAAAATAAAAAATGCTTGATTTTCATACAATGACTAGTTAATTACAATAAGATCAAGAGGTCATAGCTAGGGGTCAATGATCTCCAGGCTGGTCATAAATTTAACCTCCAGTATCAAATACAGTTTACGACTTCAAGTGACAAACACTGCTCTCTACAATAAACATTCTAACAAACATAGTTCCTTATACCCCAAAGTAATAGCCTCAAATTTCCTTTCGATGATCTTTCATTATGTAAACTTTTGACTATTACAGGAAACCCTGGGTTTCTAGAAAACTCACTTAACCCAAAATCAACTATATGATAAGATATCACTGCTAAGAAATCCTCTGGGGAATTCAGATTCCATAAACTTGGCATGGGGTTCGGGTGTTTTGAACAATCATCCTCAAGTGATTCTTGCATCCCACCCTCTGAGTCCATAAGTTCTACAACCTCTGCTTCCCCGCACTCCTGAGTCTCTTAGTTCACATGCTGGCTCATGGGAATCTGCAGTACGATAAATGATTTACCAACATGTAAGTGCCATTAGTCTGTCCTGCCCCAACTCCCACCCTGGTAGGAGGAATCAGCATTAAGACACCTTTGCCCCATCCTCCAATCAATCTCAGGAACTAAGTAAAAATCCTTTGTTTCATCACAACTGAGGATTCAGCTGGGTGTTTGCAGGAGGAGGCGACAGAGGCCATTACTTGGGCTGAGAAGGGAGGCAGAAAGGTCCTGAGACTATACCCTTGAGTGGGGTTTGGGGTCTCCCCACAGGACACAGCCTGGGCTCTGAGTGTCCACTGAGCCCCAGTAGATGGGGGTCCATGGGAGAGTGGGGTTCCTAATGAGAGCAAACCTTCAGCACAATACAGCCCTACACTTCTCAGGTTTGCCAAGAGCCAGATGGGAGAACCAGCCATGAGTGCGACCATTAATACGGAACCAGGAACCAATGTGGGTGCACATTGGATCCCTAACCCCCCCTTTCTCCAAGCTGAGGATTCTTATCTGACCTTGTACAGATGAGAAGAGAACGCTAATAGAGTCTGAAGTTGAATTTCCTACCTACCTACCAAAGATCTTTGGAAGAGGCTGTCCCATTGAGAGAAAAAAGTGCAGAGAGGAAATTTAGTGTAGTCATTGAGAGAAGGGACTCTGGGGCCAGACGGTTCCGGGTTTAAATTCTGGCCCTGCCTCTTATGAGCTGTGTAACTTTGGGCCAGTCCCTTAATCTGTGTGTACCCCAGTTTCCTCATCTCCACAATGAAAATAATTTAATAGTTCCAACCTCATAAGGTCATTGAGAAGTCTGAATAAGTCAACACAGGCAAAGCATTAGCCATGGGCTTGGCACACACTAAGTGCTACATAGGTGTTTTCTATTAGCATTATTCTAAAACTCAAATGCTGTGGACTAAAAGTCACCCCTGATCCATTTGCAGGCACACTGATGACTGCGTACTGAAGAACATTGTTACCTATGGCAAAGGACTGCCCTTCTCACTGTTTCTTTGCTCTTCAGCAGAAAGTTGAGTTCCTAAAACTAAAGCTTGTTTCTACAAAGATGCTGTGGAGCCAGTGCTGGGGGTTGGTGTTGGTAGAGAAATTTGGACCAAGTGTGCAGGAATTTTACTTAACCAAGGAGTGAATTAAGAATACAAAGATATGTAAAATTCCTGTCTGTATCCAGCTGTTACGATGATTCAAGTATTTCACAAATTATTTCTGCAACTGAATTTATTTTTTAACTTTCCATGTTGAGATTATATATATATACACACACACACACACACACACACACACATATATATACACACACATATATAAAATATTCCAGGGTATGAATATAGAATTTTAAAAATACAACTAAACCTGAAGGAAAAAGAATCACTTATAACCACAAGTCGCCACCCAGGAATAACCTCAAGGGTCCCTTTGAAGAAGGAAAGTGTACCTTGCTTTGTTGTTTGAAGGCTATTTCCCCTCCCACTGTGTTTGGAAGTGGTGCGAGATGATCCAGGTGCCTCGGAGAGAAAGAAAAGGACTCCCACTCAGTGAGCAGAGATGAAGCCATGGATGGACCACGTGACCACCGGCGCTGAACTCATCTCCGTGATCTGCACGGGGCAGGCCACGGGCAGGGTTTTCTTAGCAGGTCTTTTTTGAATCCAAAGAATAAAAGCTGAATTTTCAACAAATTTTAGCCTCTGGCCCCGGTTTCTGAACACAAACGCTAGAGATACCTATCCCTGTGCAAAGCCCATTCAAAAAATGGAATGAATGCGCTGACTGCCGGAGGAAACGAGGAAAGATTCTGTTTCTCCATCTATCTGATCACAGCTTGGGCCAGAACCCAGGCTATTGGGCACATTTAAAGCCCAAGGACACTGATCCAGCCATGCTCCTGGCCAAGAGGTGCCCTGCTGGGCCTCGCTCTCCCTGAGCAGTTTCTTTTATCCTAATCTGGAGAAAAGCAGGTCTCTTCATTAAAACAGAGCCTGAGACCCCACACTTGCAGGCAGGTGATTTATTTGGAAGGAGAGCCCAGGGAGCAGGAGCAGGGAAGAGGCAGCGAGTGAGACAAGGAGGGAGGAAAGGAGGATGGGAGGCTGTGTTACTGAGATTGCTGCTGCTGGAAGCAAGGGGTGGGGGAGGACTCATCCTGCTGCCACCCCCCAGAAATATACCAAATGCCCCTGAGAATTGTCCACCCCAAAGACGGGAGACTGGCACAAGCATCTGCTGGTTCCTGTTCCCCATTAGCTGAGGGTTGCTCCAAGGGCATCGACTTCAGGCCAAGCTTCCTGGAAGGCCCAGTGGACCCCCTTCGCATTACAGAAAGCCCTGGGTTAGGAAGAGGGAAGACACAGGGACACACACTTGAGGGGCCAGTCGTCAGGATGAGGGTGTCCTGGGCTCCCACAACTCTCCACCACAGCTGCCTCTGAAGGCAGAGATGGACTCGGGGGTGTGACTTGGGGTGCCAGCAGGGCCTGCTTCATGTCAGTATGAGTGGGCAGTTTAGACCTGCAGCCTCAAACCTGTTCCAAATTTCCAGACCCTCAGCTTCAGGCCCATTTCACAGATGGACAACTGAGGCTCAGAGTGTTTGAATGGAAAGTGGGAGACAAGGACTAAACCTGTGTCTCCTGCTCCTGACCGGTGCTCCTTCAGCCCCCAGTACCCTCTAGACAGGACTACACTGGGATCTTCTTTCTGTTCCTTTCTTATAAAAAGCTTCCCCCTACCCGGCAGCCTGACACTTCTGCAGCACACCCTCCCTGGGGCTGTTGAGAGCCAGTATATGTATCTGCGATTAAACACTTGAGCTCTAAGTTCCTGGCTTCCCCACTTCCTAGCTGTTTGACCTTGAGCTAGTGACCTAGTCTTTCTGTGGCTCAGGTGCCTCAGCTGTGAAATGTGATAATTATAGTACCTGAATCACAGCACCGATCAAGGATTAAATAAATTAATACTTGTAAAGCACTTAAAAGGCAACCCTGTTCTTGGAAAGCACTCAAATTCATTCAGCACTCATTCAACAAATACTTATGGAGCATCTACTTTATCTTTGATGCTGTTCTAAGCTCTGAGAATACAGCAGCAAATGAACAAAGAATCCTCTCTCATTTCCCAGACCAAGGATTCTCAAACTTGAGTGGCCTCTGATGAATTACCTTATTAAAACACAGGTTTATGGGCCCTACCTCTAGCAGAGGTGGCAAACACAAGGCCTGCAGGCCAAATCCAGCCCTCCGCCTTGTTTTATTCAGCCTGGCGCCTTGTTTCTACCCAGCAGCAGGCTGAGCTCTCGCTTAACTGTTAAGAAGTAGTTACATCTATACAGTCCTAAAATTATACTCGGCCCTTTGAAGGCAATCTCGAGGCTGATATGGCCCCTGGTGAAAATGAGTTCAACACTCCTGCTAGGGCTTCTGATTCAGAAGGTGTAGGGTGGGGCCAGGTAATTCACATTCCTAACAAGTTCCCAGGTGAGGCTAATGCTTTGGGTCCAAGGACTACTCTTCCAGAGTCATTGGCTACAGTGGGGCGAACAGAGATTAAGTACAGATTATATATATATCACATGGCAATTAGTGATATGCAGAAAAACAGAGAGGGCAAGGGAGGGTGAGGGTTACTATTTCCATGGGCATCAGAGAAGATTTCTCTAACAAGGTAGCATTTGAGGAAAGGCCTGAAGGAAGTCCATGAGCAAGTCAGGTATTCTGAAGGGAGAGAGTCCAAGGCAAAGAACAGCAAGTGCAAAGGCCCTGGGGTGGGAGCACACCCTCGGATGTCAGGGCTGGGCCAGGCCAGAAGACACCTTAGTGTCCATCATGCCAGGAGCACAGCATGGTAAGTGCAGCCTCAGCTGGATTTCAGATCCTTTTGCCCCCTCGGCTGGGCACTTCCTACAGAGCACAAGCCACCCAACAGACTGTGGTGGCCCTGGGAGGGCTCAAGGAACAGCAAGAAGGTCTAAGTGGCTGGAGCCCAGTGCGTGAGGTGAAGGTCACGAGGTAAATGTGGAATGTCTCCTAAGCTGTAGTAAAGACTCTAGCTTTTACCCTGGGTGGAACTATTCAAGAGCTCTGGGCAGAGAAGCAACATGAGACAACTTAGACTCACTCTACCTACAAGGTGGAAAATATGCTAATGGAGGGCAGAGGTGGAAGCAGGGCAACTATCATGGAGGCCGTGAGTATTAGTTTTATAGAAGTATCACTGCAGGGAGTGGCTTCCAGTAATAAGCCTAGTGGTACCCAGCCCTGAGGGACATGTAGGCTTACTGGGCAGCAGTTGTAAGAAAGTCTACTTCATCCTACCTCGGCTAACGACTGTGTATTGAGACAAGGACTATTATGCACTTTTCCTATATTATGTTATTTAATTTATCAAGAACTCCATGAGCTAAGTGCTGTCAATACAGATAAAGGAACTGAGACTCAGACGGTATGAAATATCTTTCCCAGATTCTCACACCAAGCTCTCTGAGACCCCAAAGAAGGGCTCATGCAGCCTTGCATTGCCTCCTCGATAATAGCTAAAGTGTTGCTGTTCACTAACGAATAACTTTTTAAAGTTTAAGTCAGTGCCAATTCAAGGTTGGCCCTATAACAATGCCATTCTTACTCACTTTCTCTCATGCTTTCCTGGGCTGGAGAGACCTGGAGTTGACCCAGTGAGCTGGACACTGCATCTATCCTGGGAAACCTGTAGGACCCTCATCTGGATGGTTTTCTGGGGAGGCTGAAAATAAAGTTCAAGAACCGCTGTACAGAGCGTCCGCATTACCAGCCCTGCATAACCTCCTACCCCAACCCTCAAATGCTTAAAGCAACTATTTTACTTTGCTTACAGTTCTGTGGGACAGGAGTTCAGGAAGGGCTTGGCTGGCAGGCTTCTCTCTTGGGGTCAGTGGCGGTTAGATACCATCTGGGGCTGTGGTCATTTAAAGGCTCTACTCTGCTGAACGTCCAAGATGCCTGCCTCCCGCCCTCCCCCAGCCAACAGTTAGTCCTTCCCTCGGCTGGGAGTTCGGCCGGGCTGTCCATCAGAGTGCCTACACGTGGCCCCTCCACCTCGGTGGTCTCAGGGTGGTCAGTACTCCTTCAGTGGTTGCTTCCCATTGCCTGAGCAAACCAACCAGGCGGAAGCTGCCGGGCCTGGTGTGACACAGCCTCAGAAGTCATGTGCCATCGCTTCTGCCACAACTGCTTGTCAAGGCAGCCGCAGCCCACCCAGCATCAGAGGGAGGAGATGCAGACCCCCACCTCTCAATGAAGGGGCGTCAGAGAATGTACAATGTGTTGTCAAACTTCCACCAAGATGTCATCTGGCAGTGTGCAAAAAACATCTGCCTACCTCATGGACTTTGCTGGAGGAAGATAAATTGGCACAAGCCCGATAGAAACTTGTTTGAAAACATTTATCAAAATTATAAATGCATGTAGTCTTAAGCCAAGCAATCCCACTTCTGTGAGTTTATCTTACAAATGTGCAAACTCCAATCACTACAAGTCATCTTCAATGTTTTAGGAGTGTTAAAGAGGCAGGACCAGAATTTTCACTAAAAAAAAATTGGGGGAATTTTCATGTATGGACATCACAAAATTGTTAAATATATTACATTACCTGGCTTCCTATGCTCCCAGCACGCTACCTGCTTTCTATCCATTATTTCTAAACTTCTTACAAGTCTCTAAGGTTAATTCCTTCTATGTCTCTGGGGGATTGGAAAGAGATGACTTGCCCAAAGCTGTCCTGGTTAAGTAGGGACACCTACAAATTCCAATCCAACTCTACAAGACCCTGCATTCTACTCTCCAGCTCACAGAAGTATGAGTCAGTCCTTAGGGTTGCATGCTTTTACTTGAGAACCTGTAGCCTCTCTGCATCTCCAAACCACCACACGACATAAGAGAACATTTCAGTACAAGTTGTTTCCTGTTGGAAGTAGCACATAACAATGATTCCACGTGATTCTTTGAAGAAAAAGACTAGGAGATTGAAGTTTGTACTGAACATTTCCTTAGAGATGGAAATCATTCTTAGTGTGTAACTAGAACTAGTGTCGGTTTCACATTTTGTTATGAATGTCCTAGAAACGGAACCTCAGCAGTTTCCCATCTTCTCTTGACCCTGCCTGCATTGTGCAAGAGCAGCTGAATGATTTGAGAAGATCAGAGGTCAGGATGGATCCATAATGGTCTTTTACTGCCCAAAACAAGGACTAGGCATAGATAATAAGCAAACGTTTTGCCTTACTAAATTAGCCAGCATCCTCGCCGCTTTCTGATTCCTCACAAGGTTGAAGCCATCCACAGAAGGGGCTGGTGGGTCCCAGCACTTCTCTCTCCCTCCCCACCCCACACGCGTGTGCACACACACACACACACACAGTCTTTGCACTGAAGTTTACCCCTGCTTTTTCACTGAAATATAAACACACAGAAAATTCTCGATCTTCACAAACTCTTTTCCTAGTTTCTTAGGCTAAATGAATCATTCCCCTGTGCACACATTTCCAATTGGTCTATATTGCTCATTTCAGAAAATCCAAATTCCTTCCATGAAAAAATTAAAAAGTACCTGTAAAGAAAATTTATACTTTCCTTCCTTCTTTTTCACCGACTCCAGTCCTGTACACTTCTGCATGTATGTAACCCAATCTAACCCTAACTCTTTCCCATGATTTCTGTGTGCTATTCCTCTCCACCGAGGTTCTCTCTACTCTCCTCCACCTTTCTTTCTGGACCTACATCTACACCCATCTCCTCCAAGAACCTTGCTGTAGAACCCAGCCCATTACGCCTCTCCCTTTCACAGTGGCCTGTGTCATTCAGGACCTTCAGGATCCAACTTAACAGTTGGTTTTCTGTGATTTTCTGAACTGTGATCCAGTTCAGTGGTCCACAGACGGTGGTGTGCATAAAAATCACCAGGAAGGTTTTGAACAGATTGCTGGGCTTCGTTCCCAGGGTTTCACATTCAGCAGGCCTGGGATGAGGCCCAAGAATTTGCATTTCTGACAAGTCCGCAGGGGAAGCTGCTGCCGTCTGGGGACCACAGAGTGAGGGCGGCTGGTGTGGAGGAAAGAGCGTGGTGCCTGCCAGCTCTTTGGGGCCTGGACAAGTTACTTGACTTCTCTGTGCCTCAGGTTCTTCATCTGCAATAATATTACTTCAAAGGACTCTTGTAAAGAACTGAGATGAGGTACTTTAAATGCTTAGCATAGTCCCTGGTGCATAGTAAGAATTCAATACATGGTAGGGATGATGTCTGGCAGGAAAAAATAAAAAAGACAAAACTTCCTGGGGATTACCTACATCAGAAAGGCTTATGGGCAAGGATGCTTCAGCCCCTCCCCAGGCCTGAAAGGAGGCTACACGAATTTTTACTCATTCACTTATTTAAGTCTTTACCTGGAAGGGACAATTGGGAATAACATGTCCCAAGAATGCCGCACCAGGGTGTCCAGCCTGTGTCCCTGTGGGGCCACCTGCTGCCCAGAATCGCTGTGAATATGGCCCAATACAAAATCATAAATTTACTTAAAACATTATGGGATTTTCTGTGATTACGTGTCACAATGTATTTAATGTGTGGCCCAAGACAACTCCTCTTCTTTCAGTGTGGCCCAGAGATGCCAAAAGGTTGGACACCCCTGCAACCCACAGAGAGTGGTTTATAAGACCCCTCTCCAAGTTAAACACCTGTGACTGATTCAAAGTTCAGTCCAAAATAACTGTTTTCTAACTGGTTAATCTGCACAAATATTCTTTTTACTTAATTGTAAATTCCAATAAAGTAAATTCCAACTGTGACAAAAAGCAAAATAGCCTATAGTTTATCCCAAGTTGTATTATCTTGGCTCTTCAATAGAACAAAAAGAAACCAATCAAAAATTATTTAAAATGTTGAATCTTAAGAACCTTAGGGAATGATTTATAACTACAAAACAAGTTCTGATTGCCTTTGTTGGCAAGGGTATCTGAAAAGAATGCCCAAGTTCATGAAATGCTGGACTGTGGGTGGGTGGGGGGATGGTGGCAGGGAGAGTAGCTCCCGGGGAGCCCAGTCCCACCAGGGGAAATGGATGGGGATGCAGAGGGGCTGGCATCCAGCCTGCTCAGCCCCCGAGCCTCCCCCCTTGGCTTTTAGCATGCAGGGAACTACAGACCCCCGTCCTCTGTTCCACAGAGCCAGTGCCTGGCCAACACACTGGTTTTGGCAGCTACAGTCTCAGGCCTGGACTTTTTCTTGGACTTCCTGGGAACCAGGAAACAGAGAGTGGAGGGAGCTGACAGAGCAAATCCGGGAAGTCTATTACACATGTCCTCGGAAACCCTCGCCCCACTGTTGCCCTGCCAGTTCCAGACCAAGGCCTCACTCCTCTTTAAATTCAGCATCACAGCCCTGGCTCTTGTGGCTCAGCTGGCTGGAACATCAACCTACAGCCAACAGGCTGCAGGTTCAATTTGCAGTCGGACACATACCTAGGTTGGGTTTTCAATACGGACTCTGGACGCATACAGGAGGCAACCAATCCATGCTTCTCTCTCCCATCAGTGTTTCTCTCTTTCCTTCCTCTCTAAAAGCAATGAAAGAATGTCCTCAGGTGAGGATAAATAAACTCATTCATTCATTCATTCAGCATCTCTTACACAGCACCTGGGACAGGATAAGTGCTCAAGAAATGCCGATTTGTTTAATCAAGTCATTAAAAAGATAAGTATTGAAAGGTCTTTTTTATCTGTTATGAGGCTGGTGCAACATATGATGGCCATGGTAAATTCAGGAAACATTTAGAAATCAGTGAGTATCACGTGGGCTGGGAACTAAAGTGTCCCAGGTTCTATTCCCAGCCAGGGTACATTCCTGGGTTGCAGGCCATAACCCCCAGCAACCGCACATTGATGTTTCTCTCCCTCTCTCTCTCTCTCTCTCTCTCTCTCTCTCTCTCTCTCTCTCCCCCCCCCTTCCCTCCCTAAAAATGAATGAATAAAATCTTAAAAAAAAAAAAAAGAAATCAGTGAGTATCAAATATGTGTGATGGTGTTTCTTCCCCCCATACCTGGTATCAGTCAGGGTTTGGTCAGAAAAAGCAGAACCACTAGGGAAATCTAAATGATAAAGGCTTTATTAAAGGGATTTGAACTGATGCAATTGTGAGAGCTGGTTAGGCTGTTCATGTCGGGCGGTTGTTTCCACATCTGGTGTTGGGGGCTGAGGCAGCAGTGCTGGCCGGCAGAAGTCCAGAGAGGTGTGAAGTGAGAGAGCAGGACTAGCTGGGATGTGTGAGGAAACACAGGGTGCGACGGGACCATGTCAGTCTCTCACGGCTTTCCAGGCTCCATCTTCAGTGATGCAGCAGACCTGTGCCTGAAGGTGAAGGTGCCCTTTGTCATGGAAGTTAACACAGCCCTGGCCCAGGACCTGAAGAGGCCATCGAGGAGACTAGGCAGAAGCAGAAGAGCTGTGGGCCCTTTGCTCCCCTGACATCAACCAGAGGAACCAGCGGTGAGCTGCCACAGCGACCAGTGCACCCGCCGACCTTCCCAGACTTAGAGACAAAATAGCAGCTAATGCACTCCTACCCTCCACGTTTCACACAGAAGGTCTCATGGGCCCAGTGATAGATGAAAACTATGTGCAGGAGGAATCTCTGGAAAGTAGTTTTAACTTAGAAGAGTCAGAACTACAAATCCACCAGGACACCAAGGCAGCTAACACTCAGTAGCCGTGTGGCTGGAAGTCAGCTTCGCCTGAGGGTGAGCTGCCCTGCTCCAGCTCAGAGAGGGTCTAAGCACAAGAATCAGGTGGATGAGCTGCCAATCAGCCTCGTGAGGAGCAGACTCCCAACTGCAACCGTGTACATTTAGCACATGTGATTCATTTCAGAGGGTGGTAGTGCCAATTAGACAAACGAGATGACTCAGGTAGATTCCTGATGAGCTGGCCCTTCAGAGCAAGAGGAGATGTAATCTAGAGTCAGAAGTTAGACTGCATAAAATCCCCTGGTGTGTGGGTAAAAATGCAGATTACCCAGTGACCTTGGCACAGCAGATCTGGGGGAAATTGCAGGAATCTGTGTTTCAACAAACACCCAACGAGATTCTCTTGCCTTAGTCCACACATCAAGAAAGACTTCTCTAGAAGCCTGCAACTCAACTTGCAAACTCCCCAAATCTACCGTGTTTGCAAAAGCTGATGACAGCAGGTTATTTTAATGGAGGGAACATCAGAGAACATCTTTATAGAAAGGCAACAGTGGGAAATGAAAATCTGCTATTTATTTTAACATGATGTTCTAAAGGTTATTTTAGGATTCTATTTATTGAGGGTTCATAAATGTTACTTGCTCTATTAATATAGAACTTGATGGTTGCCAAATTGCATCCTCCACCCTGGCTTGTTTAACAGCCCACACACCTTTGCCACCTCAAAACAACTGAGGGTGTGGAGCGCCACCTCGTGGCCACTGTGAGCACTGGCTAAGTGCAAAGCAAGACACTGGTGTACTACCAGTGTCTTGGGGAGGTCAGAATGTGAGAAGTCTAGCAACGCAGCCAATAAGAAATTGAACTTTGGGAACAGCTAATGGTTTGAATTTGATTTTTCAGTCGAATAGAACTGGAGAATTTTCTGTGTCCTTCCTTGGCTTCTTTAAAGGGCAGAAAGAACATGGGTTTTGGACTTTGGCAGACTTGATTTACGTCTCTGCTCTATCACCTAAAAGCCAAGCCTACACTTTGGGCCTGGCTTCACATCTTCTCAGCTCACCAGCTTCCGCTGTAAAGTGATGGCAGCTTGCCTTGGCTCCACTGAGTACCTCTTTTCTGTCCCCCGAGGCTTCTCTAAGGCAGAGGAAGCTTGGGACAACTGTGAGAATCTACATTCTCCACACAGGTGTACACACCCCTGTGGTAACCTTCCCCACAGGGGTCCAGAGCCCATAACAAATTTTTCACTTTTCTCTCCAGGCAGACAGTTCAGAGGAACATTCTACCTCATTCCTCAGGAGACTCCACGAGAAAGTTCTAGGAAGTCCCCACTGCCCAAAGTGATGACCAGTTCAAGAAAATCTACCTTGTGTTAGTTTTCCCTCCTTTCTTTTATAGCCCCTGAAAACACTAGTGCTAGAATAAGCTACCTTCACACAAGCCCCTGTCTCACGCTGTCTTCTCCTGGAATTCAGGCTGAGACAAAGTACAGCCTTGGGCAATTCATTTCTTCTCTGTGGGCCTTCGTTTTCTCGGCTGCACTGAGAGATCACTGCAATCTGCCACAGCCTCACAAGGATACTGTGAAAATTAAACAAACGCCATAGCAGAATTTCACCATTCTCATAAACATAGTGGAATCTCATTGTTCAATTTGCATTCACTAATGACATATGATGTAGAGTGTCTTTTCACAAGCTTATGTGCCATTCGTATGTCTTCTTTATGGGGCATCTGTTCAGGTTTTTTGTCCATTTTTTAACTGGGTTGTTCACTTTCTTATTGTTGAATTTTAAGAGTTCTTTGTATAGTTTAGGTAACAGTCCCTTATCAGATAAGCCTCTTGCAAATATTTTATCCCAGTCTGTGGCTTGTCTTCTCATTCCCTTGAGACAAACTGGGTTTTACCCCGATTATGTGAGTAATAAACTATAAAAACAATGAGTAAACTATAAAGACCTTACAAATAAGTTTCTACTTTCATCCAAAAGGTACTTTAGTACTCCTATGTGGCAAGCATCTACCAGGCACTGGGGAAATAATGGCAAATAAGATTGCAGGCCTTTCTCTCAAAAAAACTTCCTGCATAGTAGGGGAGACAGGGAGACTGAGAGGCTGAGAGGAAATTACAAGGAAAGGTGATCAGTTCCATAACTAGAGAAGGTGAGGAGAGCCTGATTCATTCAGAGGTAGGGAGCACTCAAGGAAGACTTCCTGAAGGAGGTAGCCCGAAGAAAGAGCAGCTAGCCACGTGTAATGGGGAAGAGGCTATAACAAGCATTGCAGCAGCAGGGACAGCATGGGTCAAGTCCTAGAAGTGACCGAGTACAAGGCTTCAGAGGACTGGCCACAGCTGTAATCCAGTGTGCAAGGGGCTAGGGGGCGCTGCGGAGTAAGACAAACCAGCTGGGATCAGATCACAGGGGAAGTGAATGCCGCATTACGGGTTTGGGACTCAGTTTTTCTACGTAAATGGTGGTCCCTGAAAACCTTTTCTTTCCTGAGAAGATAGCCTCGGAACAAGGCTAGCCCAAAACATATCAATGCGTCACAAAGGGAGAAATGTTTTATTAGCATCTCGTTCACTGGCAGATTTTTCCACCAAGCATTTAAAGAGAGTGTGTGAGGTTTGTGGGGTGTTAATATGCACTGTACTGCCACTTCCTACATTGTCTTTTGGTCATGCATGTTGGAGCCAGCCTCATACAAGGGCAGGCATGTGTGCAAATCCTGCATCTGCCTAATGCTTTTTAACAACCGTCGTCCTCCCCACACCCCAAGCCAAAAAAGCCAGACCCTCAGTCACTGCTGCCTCCTAGATGAATATCCTGGCTCATAAGGTCCAACCTTGTTATATGTTAAGGAAAGCAGTGCTGCTGAAACTAACCCACCCAGCATCTCCGAGAATGAACCACTCGGGATAATCTCCACGGCAAACCCGGGTGCCGCTGGCCACCAAAGTGAAGGCGCCTTCCATGCAAAAAAGGTGTCTCCCCTTCGAGTCCACCATGTTTGATCCAGTGCACGACTTGCAGTAAACACTCAATAGATGCATGTTAAATAATAGACTGAGTTAACTCACTAACAAACGATGTCTAAGTCAGCATGACTGTTTGGTCATTAAATGTTTCAGCGTTTCTACACTAACGAAAACCTCTGTAATTTTTAACCTTTTCCACCCATGTAGGAATCACTTGCTCAAAGGAATAAATTTTTAAAAAACACTCTCCTGAATCTTTCCCTCTACCTTTTTCTTCTATAGATAAACAGGACAAGATGAAAAGAAAGTGAAAAGATATATATGCCATTCAGTAAACAGAAAAAGAGAAGCTGAAAAATACAAGGAACTCGAGCTCTCCCGGGATCCCCTGATGCCAATATATATACTTTTTTCTTTTCATAAAGTGACTCTTTAGTACAAAGCGAACACAAAATCAATTCTCTGCAAGGTGAAATATGTCATCCTTTCCTGGAATGAAGTGTCTGAAATGGTTTATTAGAAGCTAGTTTCCTGGAAGATTCTAGTCACCAAAAAAAGGAAAAAGAGAAAACACCTAAGTAGATTGGTCTTCCGGAAATTTACGAGCCTCACTCCCCTGTAGGAATGAACGAGAACGACAGCGTGGGTAGGTTCGGTTTTGCAGAGACGGCTGCAGCCATGTCTCTTCCCCACATGCTCTTCTACGCTGCCGCCCCCGTTAAGAGGTGGTGTCCACGTCCCTCCCCTTTAACTGACAACCAGTAGAATGTGGGGAAGCAACGCTGTGGGACTTCCAAGGCTGGATCAGAGCAGGCTACATGGCTTCTGCCTTTGCTCTAGGCACTGGCACCTGGAGCCCTAGGCCACCAGGTGCCAAGCCTGCCCCAATCACCATGCTGTGAGGAGGCCGAATCACTGGGACAAACCACATGTGGGCACTCCTGTAGGTGACCTTGCTCTTGGAGGCCCCCAGCCCTGGCACCATCCATGTGGGAAAGCAAGCTTCAGATGAGTCTGCCCCCCGCTGTCCGGCCCCGCAGCCTTTGAGTCTCCTCAGCTGAGGCCCCACACGGGGTGCAGCACAGACAAGCTGCTCCTGCCGTGCCCTTTCCGAGTTCCCCACCCACAGACTCCAGGAGCAGAACAAAGGGGCAGTCTGTTATGTAGCACAGTCAAGAGAGCAACAGCTTACACAGACTTAAACTGCACTATACGCTGGCACTGCTCCCTATGCTTCGTCATTCCAACTTAATCTTTGCTGTAATCTCATGAGGCGGGGAGCACTGCTAATGCCACTTTGCAATGAAGACGCTCTACCCGGTGCAGTGTGTCCAAGGTGAGGCAGAGTAGTGGCAGATGGTACGTTTGTGTGTTTACCCGAGAAGCAGGAAATTTAAGTACCTTCCACAGAGCACATTTCAACATTTTTATCCTTTGCAAATTAACTTTTTAGTGTTTTTACATATACATGAAAGACACAAATACCCCCTCATTGTACAACGTATCAGACAACTCCTAGGTGCTGTTCCAGGCACTGGTGGCCTTGCCAGTCTCTCGGTGCAGCTGCTGCCCAGGCCTCTGTGGATGTGGACCCCACACACACCGGCATCACCCACAGTGCCTCTCCTCAAGCCCGGGCAACACACCTCCTCCCTGCTGCCCTGGCTTCCCGTGACTCTGCCCCGGAAACCTACTCAGCACCCTCACGCATGCAGCCTGAAGTTCCGGAAGAACTAACTCCCCATAAACCAGTGGGAGGAAGAAGGAGTTCTTGCCTGGTTTTCTCCACCACTTCAGACAGTCCTGAGACTGAGCAGTTTGGACAGTTTCTGCCAGAGGGGTCTCAGGAAATTAAACAAAACAGCCAATTCAATAGCATCTTGGTACAGGACCCCCTCCCTCCCTGCCTCACAGCCACCATCCCTCACCTCCTGCTCCCTGGGCTGGCCCTTCCTCACAGCGTCTGAGCCTGCCTCCCGCCACCGAGACTAAGACACTTAATGTTTGGACAGCATTCGGGGGTACTGAGCACCACTGGAAAGTCCTCCTTCATAAACACTCCCTGCCCTTCCCCCGCACCCTCTCCAGGATTAACCATTCCTGATAGTTTGTATGCGTCCTCCCAGTCTCCTCCGTGTGCATCCATGCATATACATGCATGCTTGTGCTTATACATTTACACAAATAAATGTTTATGTATACATAAATATCTATTTTTTAATTTATATATTAAATTATACTATTAGTGTTATTCTGAGTGTTTTGTTTTATTTTTACTTAGCAATATATCTTGGATATCTTCCAAGGGCATTTAAATACATCAAAAAATATACATACGGTGATTCTGCATGCTATTTCATTGTTTCACATGTAAATCCTTTTTATTCATGGATTAGCAAGTCAGTTGGTAAAATGGGTAAAGAAACAAAAGCAGAGACACAATCTATAAAGTATGGGGAGACTCCAGAACTTGTGATGGATTTTATTCACACATTTGCAGGTGGATATTTTAGCTGGTAGCTGGCAACTAGCAGCAGAGCCAGGGTGGGCATTCTGACCAGGCACAAAAAAAACACGGATTCAGTAATTCATGAATTCTCCATAAAACCCTGAGGCCCTGCTGGTGCAGCCCCATGGTGGGCCACCTCTGTGGAATGTTGCCAGGATGTGTGCCAACAGCACCCCCACCTTAGCCAGGTCTGTGACATTGACCACAGTGGACAGAATTTGCCCAGTGTTAAGGACTCAGGGCTGCTTGGTCACGGTGCCCTCATCCTGCAGTAGGGAGCCCACCCACAGGGAGAGCTGGGAGAGACCTGAGAGGGAGGTGAGCTTGAGAGGACACTGGTCAGCACACACACTGGGCTCTGGAACCCCATGCTGTTGACTGTTGATTCCCTGGTTCTCTTCCTACACATGGCTTCACAATTAGAAGCAGCAAAACCAAGTTTTGAAATCCAGGCTTGCAAGGGGCTTATGGAAATACCACTACTTGGGGAAACCTCCCTGGTGGACAGGAGGGAGAGCTTCAGGCTTCTCCCCTCCTCAACCCCTAGTATTTCAGCCTCTCAGCCTCCACCAGAGCATAGGGATCCCAGGCCATGCTTTTCCTGCACATTTGTGAAATGTAGGGAAGTTCACACTGTGTACACAGATCACACACACATGAGTGCATACACAACACACACACACAGGCATCATTCATTCTGGGGAGTGACGTGACAGGACCAGGAAGCCCGGTCCCATCCCCATCCTCCCCGCACTTAGGGACCAGGACCACACCTTGCATGAATCCGGGGAGCACGTTTCCTGTCATACTGCATGTACAAGAATCACCTGGAGTTCTCGTTAAATGCTGGCTATGATTCAGTTGGCCTGGGTGGGGCCAGCGAGTTTGCATTTCCAACAAGCTCTGAGGTGCTGCTGGTCCAGGAACCGCACCAGGGGTAGCAAGGTCATAACGCATGTGCACGGCACGCCCTGGAGTTGGGCAGTGCACAGCCTGAGGGGCTGTGGTGAGCAGCCCTGGAAGGTACCGGTACTGGGCCTCCCACCTTGCCTGCGCCAACTAGGGGTGCCCTGGTGTGCCCTGGCATGCCCACCCTGCCCCTGCCGACAGTCCCCAGCCCATCTCTCCAAAGCACTGGCCCAGAGCTTTCATTCCATTTCACCACACCCTCCCCTGAGTCCCTAGTCTTACAAGACCCACCACACACTCACCATGTGGTTTGAACAAGCCGCTGAATTGGCGAGCACTGATTGGTGACACGTTCTCATCTTTCAAATGGGTCATGATACATTTGGATATTTATCCATCCTTTGAACAGTGGAGGTTCACATGTGCCAGACTCTCACCTGACAGATCTCCCACGTTTTGTGAAGCTCAGAGAATACATGAGTGAAATGACCTAAAAGGCTCAGAGGATTTCTACCCAAACCCTGGTCACAAATGTTCATAGCAGCTTTACTCTTTTTTTTTTAATAACTTTTTTTCAAATACAGTGGACATACAGTATTACATTAGTTTCAGCAGCTTCATTCTCAAAGGCCAAACCCGGAAATGACGCCGAAAAACAAGTGAAGGGATAAACACATTGTGCTGGATCCACACAACGGGATGCCACTCGGCAGTAAAAACAGAATCTATCACCGATGGACACGACAACACGGATGGATCTCGAACACAGCATCCCGAACAAAGGAAGTCAGGCCCAGAGGAACACAGACGGACTCTGTGCCTCTAGAACTCTAGGAGAGACAAAACTAAGACCTAATGACAGCAAGCAGGCCAGTGGTGGTCTGGAGGCTGGTTGAAAAGGGGCACGGAGAAAGATTTGGAGTGAGAGAGTTTACATGGGGTGTGTGAGCTTGTCAGAACGCCATGAAACTGTACACTGAAAATGTGCATTTTGTTATTTGTACCTTGTGCCTAGATAAGGCTGTTTTTAATTTGTAAAAAAAAGAACTGAGTAAATACTACTTCTTATTCATATTATTGTGATTATTATTGCTTTTTATTATTTTTAATATGCTTATTGATGTTAAAGAGAGAGGAAGGGAGAGGGAAAGAGAAAGAAACATCAGTGTGAGAGAGAAACATTGATCGGTTGCCTCCAATAGGCTCCCCAAGGGTGGATCAATCCCAAAACCTAGGTGTGTGCCCTGAACAGGAATTGAACCCCCAACCTTCTGATGTACAAGACAAGTCTCCAACTAACTGAGCCACACAGACCAAGACTGATTATTATTCCTCTTTGTAAAGCTGCCAGCCAAGCAATAGTCTCATTTATTATTTCATTCAACAAATGTTTTAAACTGCATGGACCAGGCACTGGGGGTTAAAACAAAATTAACGAAGTTCACCTTGTGGAAGGGAAAGACTCATGCCCATAGTTCAAACACCATTTGATATTTGCTAAGCGAGGGGTAAGTCAGGGGCTGGAAGGCCAGAGATGCAGCATCTGAGTCATCCTGGAAGATCTCACACCTTGTCCCAGAGGAAGGGATGCTTGAGTTGAGTCCCAAAGGCAGAATAAGAACAAAGCAGAGAGGGAGACAGGCATGTCTCAGGCTCTGCTACAGGCAGAGGTACTGGGCCCACTATATTGGCAGGATTGGGATTCACTGGGCCTGGCTGTGGGAAAGTGATGGAATGAGACTTTAGAGGGGAGCTTCTCACATGTTGGCTGAACCAGGATCACATGGGCTGGTTTACACCTTGCCTGCTGGGCTCCACCCCCAGGGTTTCTGATTCAGTAGGTCTGGGTGGGACCCTGGCATTTGCATTCTGACAGGTTTCCAGGTGATGCTGATGCTGCTGGTGCAGAGACCACATTTTGAGAACCATTGTTCTAAATGAAAAGAGCTCTGGGAACCTCCAGGCCTGTTTCCAGCCAAGACTCTTGACCATGGATTCCTGGCCTTTAAATTCCAGTGCTCAGGGAGAGAGCATCATGGTAAAGACACCAACACAGGGTGGGTGAGTTCCTTCCCTGTGGCCCTATCACTGCTATGTGGGTCTATGTTCTCAAATCATGGAAGGTCTCAAATCTTCCTTCCTTCCTTCCTTCCTTCCTTCCTTCCTTCCTTCCTTCCTTCCTTCCTTCCCTCCTTCCTTCCTTCCTTCCTTCCTTCCCTCCTTCCTTCCTTCCCTCCTTCCTTCCTTCCCTCCCTCCTTCCTTCCTTCCTTCCTTCCTTCCTTCCTTCCTTCCTTCCTTCCTTCCCTCCTTCCCTCCTTCCTTCCTTCCTTCCTTCCAATTGTTTTTTCTACGACCCTTTAGGACACTTTGCTTTTCATCCTGCACTGCTTTCATATGCTCCACCATCTCACACGTCTTATAAAGAGACAAAGTTTTGTGGGTTATCTGGGTGCAGGTGGATGACCCGGAGGTGCACACAGATAACCCATTCATTTATGGGTTATCTCCATCCCTGATGTTTCAGACTCCAGACTCCATCCCTGATGTTTCAGTCCCTGGCTTCTTACACAAACAGCCAACTTCCAGTGACCCCCTTTCTACCCCTCATTATGGGAAAATGGAATAATTTCCCTCCCTGCAAACACCACCCTGTGACTTCCCTCACAGGACGAGCAAAAATAACTGTTGGTCCTTGCTTTCTCAGTTACACTGGCTCACTTACCCTAAGGGACCAATTTTTCATGTCATTGACAGATTGGGGACATTGGCATTAAACTCTGAGAACAGAAGATTCTAGTGAAAAAGAACACAAGATAGACTTTATTTTTGAACAGGTATAATAACTTTGGCCCATTTGAAACATTAGTTTCAACCATATAAAATTGGCTGTTTTTGAAGGTAACAGTGGTCATTTTATATGGTTCAATATAATCATATACATCCTAATTGTTTATATGTTATATTTGATTACTTACCCTAATTTCATATATATCCTAATTGTATATATTTTTGTTACACATTAATTATATATCTAAATTTAAATATATATAACTATATATACATATATTCTTATATATTGTAACTCCATTTATCCATATCATATATATCCTAATTACATGTGTTATATACATATATGTCCTAATTATATTTCTTCTAATTTTAAGCATTTTATTATATGTGTGTGTGTGTATAGATAGATATACTCATTAGGATATGTATAAAATACATTATTAGAAATTACTTACATTTACATCCAACTGAATTCAAAGTCACACCTGTAAATAAAATCAGGATGTTTCATTTTTCAATCACAGCTGACATACAACATTATACTCATTTCAGGTGTGCAAACAAAACACCTGATACAATGATTAGACATTAACATAATTAATGAAGTGATTGCCCTGATAAATCTAGTACCCATCTGGCATCATGTAGAGTTATTACAATATTATTGACTATATTCCTCACGCTGTATTTTACATTCCAATGGCAAGAAAATTAGAATATTTGTCTTCCGTGCCTGTGAACATAGGTGGATTTCTGAGCACACACCCCCACCTTGTGTCTTCCTGGAGAACTACATGTGAATATCGTGTTGCCTTGGAAGGGATTTCCGTCACTCATTTATTTCACACCTGCTGTAAACTTTGTGCTGGGAGAGATTCAGAGCTCAGTGGCTTCCAGTCCAAAGATTCTCTGGGACATCTCTGGGCATGTGAGAGCCCTCCCCCTGGCAAACACTGTCAGTGTGTGAAGCAGGCTGGGTGGAGGAAGTGAGCTGGAGAGCTCAGTCCCGCACAGTCCGCAGCCACTGCTCAGCTGTAGACAGTTGCTCTGAGAAAGTTGTGTGGGCCTAGTATTTTTTCTCCAAGAGGAACCAAAAGTTCAAGTGTGGGTATGAAAATCTGCTTTTTCAATGACAATTCTAATCATTATTTCTAAATATCATGAGCCAACTTTGCACATCTACGGGCTCTGTTCTACTTAGGACCTCCTTCCAGAAAGAACTCCCTGCCCGGCTGAGAAGAGTTTGCTTAGCTGACAGTCACGCCAGCTTCAGCTTTCAGTGGAAGGTACGCGCTCTTCTCGGAACAGCCCCCGACCAATGACTGAGCAAAGCAGCCGTGCAAGGGCCTGCACATCTGTACAGAAAGGGGGCACCTCAAAAAGAACAGTATTTGCTCTGGAGCTCCCCATTCCACGGGAAGAGACTCCGTCAGGTCTGTGTGGCAGGCTGACAGTTCCCCTTGCCGGTCTTTTTGCCTCCCACTTTCTTTCACAGATGTTCCCAACGAGACTCTTCTTTATCCAGTTCAGCCTCTGATTCACCAACATGTGCCACATGACTAGAATACCATGAAGATGTTGCCTGAAAAACATGTTACAGTCTGGACTGCCCTGATGGAATGTCTAAGAAAAATGCAGACAAAAGAAATGGAATGTTAGCCAGATGTGTAATTCTGAACTTTCCAGTAAATACGTGGAAACAAAACAGGTGAAACTTATTTTAAAATATATTTTACTTAATACAATAAATTTAAAGTAGTATTATTTTGACATACAATCAATATAAAAATAATTATATACTTTACATTCTCTCTTGTACTAAGTCTTTGGGATCTGGTATAAATTTTATACATATACAGTATGGGCCAGCCACATTTCAAGGGCTTCCAAAGAGGAGAGGGAGGTCTGCTAAAAATAGAGAAATTAAGGAGTGTTGTGGACAAAGACAAAGGATAGGAGTTGCATTCCAATATACAGCATGAATTAATACAATTAATAAATTGGCTGTCTCCTTGTGAGGTACTGATGAGGTAGCTGCACCAAACCAGCCCTTCTCTTTTTGGCTTTTTTATTAACATGTAATACCCTCCTGCCCTGACAGGTGTGGCTCAGTTGGTTGGCCATTGTCCTGCAAAGCAAAAGGTTGCCAGTTCGATTCCCAGCAGGGGCACATGCCTGAGTTGTGTACTTGGTGAATACAAGAGGCACCCGATCGATGTTTCTCACTCATGATTCTCACTCACCAGATGTTTCTCACTCACATCGATGTTTTTCTCCCTCTCTTTCTCTCTCTCTACCTCTCTAAAAACTAATAAATAAATACATAAATTTGAAAAAAGATATAACACCCTCCCTTTCATCACCATCTATTCCAAACTTTAGTTTGTGTCCTCAAATTCATGAAGAGATGGGAACTTGACACATTGGTGTCCTCCCCATTTCTACCTCTGTCACCCAGCAGAATTACAGATGACATTATTCCTACGTGGATAATCCATCTTCCATTTTTCCATGACTTGAAAAATTGGTCTCTTATCAGAGTGAGTGACCCAAGATAACCAAGAAACCAAGGACCAACAGTTATTTTTGCTCGTCCTGTGAGGGAAGTCACAGGGTGGTGTTTGCAGGGAGGGAAATTATTCCATTTTCCCATAATGAGGGGTGGAAAGGGGGTCACTGGAAGTTGGCTGTTTGTGTAAGAAGCCAGGGACTGAAGCATCAGGGACGGAGTCTGTAGGGGGTAGGTACACACAGATAACTGGTTCATTTATGGGTTATCTGCATGCACCTCAGGGTCATCCACCTGCACGCAGAAAACTCACAAACTTTGTCTCCTTATAAGACATGTGAGATGGTGGAACCTAGGAAAGCAGTGCAGGATGAAAAGCAGTGTCCTGAAGGGTCATAGAAGAAACAATTAGGAAGGAAGGAAGGGAGGGAGGGAGGGAGCAGAAGAGGGGGGTAGGGAGGGAAGGACAGGACAGTCCCAGAACATGGGAACACTAGGTCTCTGTTGGCACCTTTAGCACGATGTACTCTCTCCCTGAGAGCTGGAATTTCAAGGCCACAGAGCCAATCAAGAGTCAGCTAGGAACAGGCCTTGAGCTTCCCAGGCCTCTGTTTTTCTCTAGAACAGTGGTTCTCAAAGTGTGGTCTCTGCATTAATAATAAAGCCAAATAGAAATTCCCAAATATTCCTCAGTAGTAAAATAGATCAATAAATTGTATGTAGTATATTAATAATATAGATTACTATCCTAGATAAATCTCATAAACAAGTGGGTTTTTGTTTTTATCATCTTTAGGGGCACTAAAGATTAAAATGGTGGGTTATGTGAGAAATCTGAGAAAATGGTGGGTTATGTACCCTAATAAACCATCTTGCATTCCATTTCAAACCAACCTTTTTTATAAAGAGAAGAAAAGAGTGGCTAAGAGGTATAGAATTCAGGGAAAAGGTTAATCAGATGAAAAGGTTAATCAGATAGAAAGCTGCAGCATTCTTTCCTCCGTTGACCAGAGATTCTTTATCTGTGTCCTAGGTGATGGTCTTTATCTGTGTCCTGGGTGGTGTGCATCTCACCCTGGAGCACAAGGCAGTCCTCCACAAAGGTGAACTGTTCTGGTCTCTTGGAATCAGGGTGGGTCATCCCTTCAGTTCCAGATCCCCCTTCAAACTGCTAAGCTGATTCATGAATCACTTAATAAAGCCAATTGGTTCTTCAAATTTACTCAGTAATGGAATGACGGGGTGTGGCTCCTTTAGAAAGGGTCCTCCTAAGCAAGTTAAATAGAAAGATTACATACTGCGTGATTCGATGTGTGTGAAGTTGCAAATCAGGTAAAAAAAAAACTTTGCTTTTAGACATCTGAGTGGAAATTACCTTTAGGAAGGAAAGCGGAAATAGTTAAGTGGAATGGGTGTGAGGGGGCCTCAGGAGAGTGGGTAATGTTCTAGTTTTTCATCTGGAAAGTGTTTGTGTGTTTTTGTTTTTCGCTTTGTGACAATTCAATTATCTTCAGTATTTTCTTTTTTTTTTAAGTGCCATACTTGCACTTGTGATCTTTTTAAAGATTTTATTTATTTATTTTTAAAAAGAGAATGGAGAGAGAAAGAGAGAGAGAAACATCAATGTGTGGTTGCTGGGGGTCATGGCCTACAACGCAGGCATGAACCCTGACTGGGAATCGAACCTGCGACACTTTGGTTTGCAGCCCGAGCTCAATCCACTGAGCTATGCCAGCCAGGGCGCAGTATTTTCTTCTTTATGCATATCATACTTTATATAGCTATTAAAGCTATGTTAGATGAAAATAAATTTCAAAGTTAGCAATGTAAAAGAAAAAGCAGGGGGAGGGTCTGCACCAGCACCATCAGCATCACATGGAAACCTGTCAGAATGCAAATGCCAGGGCCCCACCCAGACCTACTGAATCAGAAACCCTGGGGGTGGAGCCCAGCAGGCAAACTATGAAGAAGCCCACCTGGTCCTGGTTCAGCCAACATGTGAGAAGCACCCTGGAAACTGTGAGAAGCACCCTTCTAAAGTCTCATTCCATCACTTTCCCACAGCCAGGCCCAATGAACCCTAGTCCTGCCAATACACTGGGCCCAGTACCTCTGCCTGTAGCAGAGCCTGAGATATCCCTCTCTCCTTCTCTGCTTTGCGCCTACTTTTGCCTTTCTTAATTCTTTCCAAGTCTTCAGAATTCTTAATATGAAGACGGATGTAATAAGTGGCCATACTAGGCTGGCAGCTTTAAAAAAAGTAATACTGCTACTACAGAGTCCCAAACAATGCCACTTCCATAAGCCCCTTAGGAGTCTGAATTTCAAAACTTGGTTTTGCTGCTTCTGGCTCTGAAGCTGTGTGTAGAAAGGAACCAAGGAATCAGCAGTCAACAGCATGGGGTTCCCGAGCCAGGTGTGTGTACTGACCAATGTCTTCCCAAGCTCACCTCTCTCTCGGGTCTCTCCCAGCTCTCCCTGTGGATGGGCTCCCTACTGCAGGATGAGGGCACTGTGACCAAGCACCACTGAGTCCTTAACACTGGACAAATTCTGTCCGCTGTGGTCGATGTCACAGACCTAGCTAAGGTGGAAGTGCTGCTGGACATCCTGGCAGACATTCCGCAGAGGTGGCCAGTGGTGGCACCAGCAAAGCCTCGGGGTTTTCTGGATAATTCATGACTGCGGAATACAATGTTAATATATACATAATCAATTCTATTTCTGTATACCAACAAAAACAATTAGAGATTGAAACTAAATACACAATACCATTTAAAAATAGCATTAAAAATATGAAATGTTTAGAGATAAAAATTGTCAGATGTGTAAGACTTGTGCACTGTAAAACATTGCTGAGAAGTTAAAGAAGTCGAATAAATGAAGAGGTTTACAGTGTTCATGGAGTAAAAGACTCAGTTTTAAGACAGATGTTTTGAAGCTTCAAGTTACTTTTAACTTGTTTTATGTCACTCTTTTACGTCTTTGTGTCTTCAGTTGTACAGCTGTGTGCCCAGTACAATGTAGGCATTCAGGGTTCACTCAATACATGAACGAATAAAGACTAAATGTATAAGTAATAACTAAGTTCAAGGAAGGAGTTACAGTTATCTGGGAGTACTAGCAATTCTATAACCTGTGACTAGAGAAGGAGCATTAGACATAGAAGTCCATCCAGTTTTGAGCAAGTGAAACTGCATTCATCTGCTGTAATTTGGGGGTCAATCTGCTCAAGACTGACTAAAAACACCTTGAGAATGTGATCTGAACACGCTCTAAAGTTAGAACTTCTACTCTGTGCTAAGGAATTTATATTTTACTTTGTTTTTTTAATCCTCACCTGAGGATATGTTTATTGATTTTACAGAGAAAGAAACATCGATCAGTTGCCTCTCCTATCTTCCCGATGGAGGATCGAACCAGCAACCTAGGTATGTGCCCCGACCGGGATCAAACCTACAGATTTTTGGTGCACAAGCCAATACACTTACCAACTGAGCCACCTGCCCAGGACAAGGAATTTCTATTTTATTCTTCAGAATCAAGATAGGGGAGGGTACATTGAATATATTTAGTAGGGAGTTCACTGATTCAACATTTTAAAATATTCATTGAGCATCTTCTCCGGACCAAGGTTTATGCTCAACACTGGGACAAAGCAGGGCAGGCCAGAAACCATCCCTGCTTCAGCTACTTGTAACACTGCTGGTTGAGAACCAGCTTTGTGCCAGGCACAGGCAAATTCTCTTCACCTGTCTTGTTTACAATAGGATGATCAAATAGTCATTATTATTAACTTCTCTGAGTATGAAGAGTGAAAATGTTAAGAAATTAATTCTCTTTTTACACAGACAATAAAATTTACTGAGGTATAATTAAGAAAAATTAAAAGCACACATTAAAATGCAGAGTGTGGTGGGTTTTGACAAATGTATACATTTTGGCACCCCACTATCAAGATAGTTCCATCCCCCCAAACATTCCCCTCCTAATCGATCTGATTTCTAGCTTTATTGATTACCCTTATCTTATCAATGGAACCATGCAGTACCTACTTCTGCATCTTGCTTCTTTGACTCAGCGTGAATTTTGGGTTTCATCCATATTGTGGCGCCTACCTCTGGTTCATTTTTATCATCGCTAAATCCAGACTTTTAAGGGAGAGAAGACAATCAAATAATTACCTAATTATTGTACTACAACAACTTTAAGTTAATCTAAGTATAAGTACAAGTGAAGATATTGCAGACAATTCAGTCAATACTTAGGGTATACACTGAGGGGTGCTGTGTATTTGGTCATGATTGAGTTTGTGGAAAATAAACGTTATTAAGGGTACGCTAAGAGTCCAGAATGTCCTTTTTTACTTTCCTGATTTTTAAAATCTCAGTCCAGATGTGTTGGGAAGTGCTTCTTGTTGGCTCTTTGAATCTTCCCTCTAGTAGATAAAATAAGGGTTTGTAAGAAGAGTGCATCCCTCTGCCACCTTATCACCAGCAAAAGCCTCCGTGGACTCCGCCACCACCAAACGGAGAGCACAGCGTAGGTGACCGAGACTCCCACGTAGTCCTGCTTTCGCCCACCCAATCCCCGGCCGCTGTGACGGTCACATGCGCACAAACCCGAACTGGCCCGGCATTGCGCACCTCCTCCAAAATCCCGCGAGGAGTCCGGGCTCCACTGCCCCAGTCCCAGAGAACCGCCCAAAGGTGAGACTGCGCTTGCGCAGTGAGGCTGGTGGGCGGGGCAGACGTGGAGACCCCGAAGTGGGTCCGCCCCACTGGCTGGTGTCGGAGTCACGCTGTGGTGGCCCGGCGTAGCGGCGGCCCTTGCTGGGAAGGCTCACTCTTCTTCCTCGGCTACCGAAAGTAAACTTCGAGTGTCCTTCCAAGGCGATCAAAAGTCCTTGCCTCGGCTTGCTGGTGCGCAGCGGGTGGGTGAGTACCTGTGTGTTAGGGCTTCGCTCGCTCGGTGCGGGGGCCACAGCACCATGGACTCGTCGGCGCTGGAGCGGGACGCCGTGCAGTTCGCCCGATTGGCGGTGCAGCGGGACCACGAAGGTCGCTATTCCGAGGCGGTGTTTTACTACAAGGTAAGCCGGAAGTGTGAATTCCGTCCAAGGGAGGGGTCCAGCTTCCGAGGCGTCCAGGCCCACTGGACTTTGCTTTTATCCTTCTCCCTGCTTTCCTTTTCAGGGGAGAGGCGACCCAGGTATAGAGGCCAGTCTAGGCACCCCCACGCCCACCCGGGCTTCTGCCGCTAGTGGGAGGGTCTGGTGGTAGCTCTGGAATGACCACTTATGTGGTTGCTGTCTTTATTGGCAATGCCCAGCGCTGAACTGCTTATGGCGGCAGTAGTTAGGTATGGGTAGTTAGTAGCTAGCTAATGGTTTTGGGTGACAGAATTAGCTAGCTACTGGGAAGTGGTCTCTATTCCTCACTAAAATAATGCATGTTCGTTGAAGAAAATAAAAAGTAAATTTTAAAACGGAGAAAACTTCTAGCATTTGATGTATATCTTTGTGCTTGTGTTTTTACGGATGTGTGTGCACACCATTTTTTAGAACAAACTTGGATCGTACTGTTTATACTATTTATAACCTGTTCTTTTCACTTGAACTTTTTCAAATCATTAAATTTACTTCTGCAGTATCTTAATAATAGATGCATAGCATTCCATTATGTGAATGTACTGAAATTTACATACAAACTGTTGGGCATTTAGGTTCATTCTGGCTTTTTAGCATCCCAAGTAATGGTTCGATTAATATCCGTGTGACTAATGCTTTACACCTATCTTTGATATTTCTTTTGTATAAATTACTCAGGGCAGAATTATCAAATCAAAGTTTGAGCTTCCATTATCCACCCTCTGCTCTCCAATCCTGAGGATGTGCAAACACACCCCTCCAGCTGTAACCGTGCCCTCTTCCTCCTTGTGGAGGTAGCTGTATCTTTATCATATCGTCACTTTTCTTTTAGAAAGAATGTCAGCCTTTAATAATATAAGTGGTAGTGATTTTTTTCAAGAAGATGTGCTGTCAGTAATGTGTGGTTTGCTTTTATCAGATTAATATTTTATTGCCTTCACTTTATAATCCATATTTAGAGACATGTATAGTTTGTTTCAGAACCATTTCTTTTGGACTTGTTTTGGAGAATTTCATGAAGGTGGTATTTCTTTAAAAGTACAGTTCTGTGTCTTTTAGTTTTATGAAGTAACTAGTAAATATTCATAGGTTAAAATAGCCATATAAAGTAGCTTTTCTAAAGCAAAAAAATACTGTGCAGTGCCTTTTTATCCTTGAGAAAATCAGAAGTGCTTTGCTTCTAAGAACTATTTATATAATCTTTATGAAATATTTCATATTTACTGTCTTAATACTGTTCTATTAGGCATTCCTTAGTTACTAGTCACTTTCAAATAGAAACGAGTAAAACAAAATCGATACCAGCAATTTAAAAAATTGGCTTCATTTCTTTTAAGCAAAATAGTTTGAATATTAATATTAACATGCAAGATAATTGAAGGGGTAAAATATACATTTATACACATATATATTACATTAGTTTATTGAAGTTAAGTGTAGCTATAATGTACTTAGATAATGATGGTGTGTAAGATACAATGTTTAATGTTTACATGTAAAGTTATACTATTTTTCCTCCCCTGAAATATCTGATTTACAGAATGTGAGGAAATCACAGCTCCTCTACCCACATACCCTTTAGACTGAATTTCCATTTGAATCAAAACTATACTCTTGTTATTGATTTTGTTAGGTACAGTGAAACAACTCCTGCTCCAAGAACTTGATTAAAAAAGTGATGTTCTTTGGATCCAGACAGTTAGCCATGAGGCTTCATGAAGTGTACCTGCTTAGGTTACTGCAGAGAAGGTGTTGCTATTTGGAGAAACCACACGCTGGTCCTTCACAGTGGTAGTAGCATCGATGGGTAACCTTCCCGAAATGGTGATGAGAAGGGAGGCTCTTTCTCACTAGCCACAGCGTAACTAGCTGTGCAAGTTATAGAATGAGTAACTGGAAGATGAATCCAGGCTTTCTAAATTAAAATAAGTTGATTTCATATAACTGAAATCTACTTTTAAATGTGTCACCCTTTGACAATATTTTAAGCCTGATCTATTGCATAAAGAAAATGGAAAATAAAAAACAAAGCACAGCTGCTCTAAGAAAATGTTTATGATCAGTCTCCCCTGTTTGAGTTTGTAAATTTTCAACAGTATGAGAAAGTTTGGAGCATTGAGAACTAAGGAAAAAAATACTGGAGAATTACATGACTCATTTACTTTATGAAAAAGTCACTAATATCCTAAGGACATTCTTGTTTTGTCATTCATAGAAACCAATAGTTATAAAGTGGTAAAGAAAATTTAAATTACAACTTATCTATTAAATTCCTTTGAATTCTTATTTTTAGGAGGCTGCACAAGCATTAATTTATGCTGAGATGGCAGGATCAAGCCTAGAACGCATTCAAGAAAAAATAAATGAGTATCTGGAAAGAGTTCAGGCCCTACATTCAGCAGGTTAGTAAAAGATGACTAAACTTGTCACCATATTTTTTCTTATCTTCCAGCACATCTGACTTGCCCCCTATGTTTCTCTTTCCTTTTTGTGTTTGGCTCTTGATCCTCAGTCTCTTGCTGCTCATTCCTCTTTTGGGAATCACAACTTTAAAAGTCATAATGTGTGAATAAGTGATGGATCTGTGAAGAAGCATCTCAGAGATAATACAGTCCAGTCTCCTAATTTTCCAGAAGTATTGAGGTGGTGAATTATTTACATTCTGACTGTGTCGTTGCCAGAGCCAGGATTAGGACCCTGTTAAAATCTGCCACATTCCTTCTCCCGATATTGAAATTAAATGACTGCTCCTCCTCAGGGTTTAAAGACTTCAGCAGGAGGTTCACAGTCTCTTCTATTATCTATCAGTATCATCAACCCCAAGACCTTAGCTACACTCTTTTTTTAAACCATACCTTGGAAAAGTGACATGTAAGCAGAGACCTGGCACAGCTTGTGTTTTTGTTCATAAACAGCATGGCAGACGCTGTGAAACAAGTACACATCATAGGCCAAAGACCACAGTTTTATTGGAGGTGAGGGGTTGCTATCAAAATCTGTTCACATGGGTAGGAAAGAAAATAAGCATCTGTTGACATTTTGTTTCAGAAATTCATTCGTCTTTTTAACCCTTTTTTACTGTAGCCATATAATAAAGCCACAAGCAACTTAGAGCAGTGGTATTCAACCTTTTTCCTCTCATGGCACACGTTAGCTAATTACTAAAAGTCTGTGGCACACCAGAAAATAAATTTTTTGCCAATCTGACAAAAAAATAGGTGTACTTTTGATTCATTCACACCAGAGGACTATTTTTGTGTTGGCTATTGTTATTTTTTTTATTTGACAGTCTAAGGGAAAAGAGGTCAGTGCCCTTAACTCAGGAGGTATTTCCTGTTATGAAAATTCTTGCAGCACACCAGTTGAAAGGCGCTGGCTTAGAGGAACCTTTACTTACTCGGCATTCCCTGATAGACTTGGTGCCGCATTCTAAAACCATGCATTCTGAATAGATAGGAACAGTAGTTATAAGCACAGAGTTAGGATAAAGTAGTTTTGATAATTGGATTTCTTGTTACAACAGTCCCCTTAAAGACGGGTGGTTTACTTTAAGACAGGTCCCAGAAATTGTATCTATTAAAATATGGACCGCCTGTGCATCAGGGCCCCACTTGATAAAAAGGTACATTGGCATGAATCAAAGGAACTTTATTTTCCCAACCAAGTAAATGAAGTTCTTAAGTTTATAAATGTGATCATGAGGCACAGAATGAGACAGCCCTTATCTCTTGAAAGAATAAAGACTTGCCAGGGAAACAAGTAAAGTTCAAAAGGGTTTTTAAAACATAACGTACCTTAATTCTTTTGCCAGTTTTTTGACCCATTTTATTCAACAAAGGAAATATAATCTATAGAGAATAAATGGCTTCCTTAAGTATTTTAAACAGAAGAGTTATTTATCAAATAAAAATCTTATTCAGAAACCCAATTTTTAAAACACATAAAATCTGCTGGTAGTGAAGAGACTTTTGAGAGATGAGTTGCTTTTTGGGTGGGAAATTCACCAGTGTAGAATAAAGAGCTCCAGACTTGGAATTAAAAGATCTAAGTTGAGGCAGCTTGAACCTGGTTCTTGGCCTCTCAGCTTCCTTCCTGAACAACGTGAGCTTCAGCACTCACCCCAGCTTGACCAACTACCAGACCCTGGGCTGTGTGCAATCACCCAGCCGCCAGGTCCAGCCAGCCAGCAGCATGGCCATCATCTGTTCAGACAGTGGGGGATTGGGGTGCTGGTGGTCCAGAGGCCTGGCTGCAGGGATGTCCAGGAGTCTGGCTGGCACAGGGGGTGTCCAGGGCAAGGAGGAGTCTATGCAGTGCCTGAATGACTGCCTGGCCTCCTACCTGAAGAGGGCGAAGAGCCTGGAGGCTGATAATCAGAGACTAGAGAGCAAAATCCAGGAAGACCTGGAGAAAGGTACCTCAGTTCAGACATGGGGCATTCCTTCAAGACCATCAAGGACTTTGCAAGCTCTGTGGACAGAGCCCGCATTGTCCTGCAGATTGATAATGACTGTCTTGCTGCTGGTGACGTCAGAGTCAAGTATGAAACAGAGCTGGCCATGCACCAGTCTGTGGAGAGTGGCGTCAGTGAGCTCCAAAAGGTCATTGATGACAATGATAATACTCAGCTGTAGCTGGAGACAAGGATCAAGGCTCTCAAGGAGGAACTGCTCTTCTTGAAGAAGAACTACAAGGAGGGGAGGTAGTAAATGGTCTACAAAACCATATCTCCAACTCTGGGTTGACTATGGAGTTGGTTGCCCCCAAATCTCAGGCAAGATCATGGCAGGTAGGCATCTAGGCCCAGTATGACGAGCTGGCTCGGAAGAACGGAGAGGAGCTAGACAGGTACTGGTCCCAACAAATTAAACAGAGCACCACAGTGGTCTCCTCTCAGACCACTGAGATAGGCACCTCTGAGATGACGGTCATGGAGCTGAGGCATACAGTCCAGGCCTTGGAGATCGATCTGGATTCGATGAGAAATCAGAAGGCCCATTTGGAGAGCAGCCTGAGGAAGGAGGAGACTCACTGTACCAGGCAGATGGAACAGCCCAACAGGATTCTGCTACACCTGCAGTCAGAGCTGGCTCAGACCTGGGCCGAGGGGCTGTGCCAGATCCAAGAGTATACAAGGCCCTGCTGAACATCAGGGTCAAGCTAGAGGCTGAGATTGCTACTCACTGAAAGAAGGGGAGGACTTAGATCTTTGTGATGTCCTGAACAATAGCAAGGCCATGCAGTCTTCCCAAAGACCACCACGTACAGGATTTTGGACAGCAAAGTGGTGTCTGATGTCAGTGACACCAAAGTTCTGAGGTGTGAAGGCAGCAAAAGTGGGGCACCCCTTGGCAGGCAGGAGGCCAATAAAAAGTTCAGGCATCATTAGACCTTAATAAATAATTAAATAATCTAAGTTCAGTCTCTGCCCTTCACTTGAGGTATGAAACCTACGTCTAGATCAGCCATTCTCAGGCAGGAGGAGTTTTGCCCCTCAGGAGGCACTTGGCAATGTCTAGAGAGATTTGGGGGTTTTACAGTAGGAGGAGGTGGGGAATATGCGTCTGTCATCCAGTTTGGTAGAGGCCAGGGATGTTGTGAAAAATCCTGCAATGTGCAGGACAGTCCACAGCAAAATGTCACCCAGTGGAAAAGGTCAGTGGTGCCAAGGCAGAGAAACCCTAAGCTAGATATTTTACATTTTTGGTTTTGGTATCTTCATTTTATAAATGAGATTAATACATACTTCAGAGAGGTATTACTGAGAGTTAAAGTTTTAGAATTCATCATGTACCTTTAAGAGACAAACAGAATGTAAAGCTTTTTTTAAAAAAATAACATGTATATTGATCCTATACCAATAAATTCACATACTATGAAATTCACTTTTTTATAGTGTGTAGTTCAGTAGTTTTAGCACAACTCTACCTTACAAAACTTTTTTTAAATGAAGGATTATAGAGTTTTGGTAAAGAATATCTTAAATGTACTAAACTGGTATGTTGTCTCCTGGTAGATATATAGGTAATGTTTCTTCCATGGCCTTTTTCTATCCTAGTTCAGTCAAAGAATGCTGGTCCTTTGAAATCGAAACATCAGTTAGACTTGGAGCGTGCCCACTTCCTTGTCACACAAGCTTTCGATGAAGACGAGAAGGGGAACGTCGAAGATGCTATAGAATTGTATACAGAAGCTGTAGATCTCTGTCTAAAAACCGTATGTATAGCTACAAGTTAAGTTGGATGGAACTGTGCTAAGAAATTTCCCTCTTTACTACTGAATTTTACTTAATTTCTTGAAGAAAAAATTGCTGTCATTATAAATGTAAGTTGTTCATTAAAAGATTATGAAGAGCAGAAAATTAATAATGAGTTCTAACATCTTGCTAAAATTTTAGCATTAGGATTGCATTTGTGAGGCAGTTGTTTTCTAAATTACTTGTAGTCTTTTTTAACCTTGTTACATATAGCTAAAATTAACATATTAACAGGAAGAATCGACCATCATGAATATAGAATAAACTTCCCCTCCCTCTTTTTTTTTTTTTTCAATTTCATACACTAAAAACTAAGGTAATGGTTTGGGAGAGCTTTATGAACTTGCAATGTTAAAATCTGTGCTGAGTGATTTGTACTGCTCTCTGAGGAGCCCTGGGTGGGACTGTTAGCTTTAAGGGGCATCTAGCACATAAGAGCAGGGTATTCGACAGGAGGGTGCGCTAAAGTGGTAGGGTGTGGTCACAATATTGTTTAAAGCTCTGGCTTTTTGTCCAGGGTGTTTTACTCAGGAGAACCATCTAGCCTGACTTCTCTGGGTGCCTGAGACAGGATGTAAGTGCTGGTCTTCTGAGGCCACTGCACTCAGCCTTCCGTGGCACCGTGGTCATACAGCCGTGTTCCACTCAAGCACCCGTCCACATTAAGTGGCCTCAGCTTACCTCAATGACAAGTTCTCGACACTGTTTTAAGTGATACCTTTAAGGACGAAATGCCTTGGTTTATTCTCTTATAATTTCAAGAAGTGTAATGTGCATGGTTAATTTTTTTTTTGCTTAGAAATATGGGTTAAGGGAATTAAAAAATAATTACACTTCAGAATGTCTGTCTCTCTTTCTCTTAAGTCCTCTGAAACTGCTGATAAAACTCTGCAAAATAAACTGAAACAGTTGGCTCGGCAGGCACTAGATAGGTGAGTTCTGGTCGCTCGAGGTTTGGTCACTCGAGTTCTTACCCACGGATGGCAGTGTGTTGTGTCACTTAGATGTGACAGATTTGTCTACATGTGTTAGGGCTTGTAACACACCTCCGTCTCTTCCCGGAGATCTAGAGCAAGTCTCCCTTCTTTCTCTGAGTGAATATATTTCTCTCTAGTTCCCTGCTTTACATTCAGAAAATAACATCAAGAAACGTTTTCTTCAGCCTTTTCTGCGTGTGGAACAAAATGATTGTGATATTTGTAAATGGAAGACTTCCCTTCTGTTTTGTAATACAAGAATTCCAAAGAGGAGAACTTCCAGAGAGCCTTCCAGAGCTCATACTGAAAATGAGAAATTGAGAATGACCCAGTTTACAGCCATACACATACCCCAAGTGTATGCAGCTCCTTCTACTCTTTGCTCTGATGTCACCTCTTAATAAAGCCTGCCCTAAAAATATAAAGTTGAACCTCCTTCAGTACTTTTATTCTGCTTACTCAATTCTAATATTCTTTTCCATAACTCTTACCACTTTTTAAGACATACGAAATTTACCATTTATCGTGTTTGTTATCAATGTGTGTGTCCCTTCCAACCCTCATCACCTCAACGCAAGCTCTGTGAGTACAGAAAATTTTGTATGTTTTGTTCATTGTTATAACCAAGCACATAGCAGAGTGCTGGACATACAGTATGTGCTCAGTAGGCATTTGTTACAAGAGTGAATGGATTTGCATGATAGAATTAGACCTTGTGACAAAGGGAAAGGGTAGAAATTGCTCTTTAGCTATAGTGCATAAAATTACCTCCTTTTGAGGCTCTGCCTAGGTAGCACTCCCAGCCCTTCTTTTGTTATTGATGCAAAACAGTCATCTTTTCATTAACTATCATCTAACCTTAGTTCATTTCTACCAGTTCTTGAAGATACGGCCACATGACCTGTCCTTATCTTCTCCAGTTTGACCCATGTCATCAGTCAGAGCCATAGATGACTTTTATTACCCTTACAGATAACCCGTCTAGTATTCTCTGAGTGCTTCCTGTGTGTGTGGCGGGGGCGGGGGGGGGGGCCAGTCATGGGTGCCTTTGAGGGTCTGTTCAGAATTATGGATCCATTCTCTAAGAACAGTGTACATAAAATTTTTTTGGCATATAATTTCGGAATATTCACAGGACTCCTGAGGCTCATCTATGAACCTCAAGTTAAGAGCTTTTATTTTTTAACTTGTTAGTTCTTTAACACAACAAAGTCAAAATTTCCTTGAATATCGTGTGAGGCCTGTAGTCCAGCCACTGCCCCTGGTCTCATCTCTTGCTGCCTCTCATTTGAACTATTCACAGAGATTGCATCCATTCTTTTGAAGTTATTTTAACTCACTATGCTGTTTCATCCTTCTCCACATTTGCATATGCTATTCTCTCTACTTACAATGCTTCCTCACTCCCCATGTGGACCTCTCTGCAGCTCAAACATCGATTCAGAAAGAACATTCCCTGATTTCCCCTCTCAGTTCATTAATATCTTCTGCTGTGCATTCACTTGCCTATAATCCTTTCTCTTAGCATCTGTCACTTTTGATATAGTTTCTTTCTTTCCCCACAAAACTATGAGCACCTTAAGAGTAGGGGTTATATTTGATACATTTTTAAAAAAAATTATTTGTTTAATTAATTTTAGGCAGAGGGGAAGGGAGGGAGAAAGAAGAGAGAAACATCAGTATGTGGTTGCCTCTTGCATGCCCCTCACTGGGGACCCGCCCTGTAACCCAGGCATGTGCCCTGACTGGGAACCGAACTGGTGACCTTTTGGTTCTCAGACCAGTACTCAATCCACTGAGCCACACCAGCCAGGGCTATTTGATACATTCTTGTGTCCTTCTTGTATAGTATCTGACATGCAATAAGTACTTAATGTTAATAGAATATTATTTGCAATGATACCTTTAGAAGTAGCTTAAGTAGTGAACAATTGATTAGTATGTAAGAATTTTATGTACTAATTTTACATCAGGGATGCATGAGTGGTTCTTGAAGTAAATTTTGTTTTCTGGAAAGCAGTATGAGAAGAAAAACTAGAACAATTTTTCTGTACCTTTCTATTATAGAGCAGAAGCATTGAGTGAGCCTTTAACAAAGCCGTTATGCAAAGTCAAGTCAACCAATAGTAAACCAAAGCCACCTCCATCAAGAACACATTTTCCACTAGGAACTAACCCCTTCCTTGAAAGACCTCAGCCATTTATAAGTCCACAGTCATGTGATGCACAAGGACAGAGATATACAGCAGAAGAAATAGAAGTTCTCAGGTAAATTAGTTTATGATTTGTTGTAATGGACAATTTTGTTAACATAATCATCACAGGTAATTTTATTCTCATTAGGTTTGTTGAGTCATATTCACATCTTTAATATAGTGTATAATGCTGTTATTATGTAATTATAAATTACGTTGTCATATAGTCACAACCTGAAATACTTAAAATCTGTTATAATATATTTTAGTATTAACATTTCTACTAGACATGTTTTCCTGAAAATCCTAGCATTCTTCAAAATTGAGCACTAAAGGTTAGGGAGCAAAGTAAAGCTATGGCAGACCAATAAATCATCTTTGCAACTTTGTAGCTAGAGCCCTAGTGGGAGAAACAAATTGTTACCTTGAAATAGCAATCTAGGCTAGGGATTCAGCAGCCTTAAGTTGTTAATGGTTTTTGTATTTCTTTAAAGAGCTGCAAAAAAATGAAGGGGGGGAAAAAACCCAGAAAACGGTGACAGAGGCCTCATCACAAAGCCAAAACTATATTCTGTTTGGTCCTTTACAGAAAATGTTTGCCAACCCCTGATCTAGGAAGCCAGCTCAGTGTCTGTAAGAGCCTTTTAGGGCAGGGGTGTCCAAGCTGTGGCCCAGGATGGCTCTGAATGCGGCCCAACAAAAAATCATAAATTTACTTAAAACATTAGGAGATGTTTTCGTTTTCATTGGTGTTTGTGTATGTAATGTGTGGCCCAAGACAACTCTTCTTCCCATGTGGCTCAGAGACACCAAAAGGTTGGACACCTCTGCAGGGTATTAAAAATGCAATACAACAGTGATGTGGAAATTCTCGATTGCATTCTGAGCTGGCATAAATGGGATAAATCTCTGAGCTAGTGTGGCTGTAGGACCCAACCTACATAGAGTTGTGCAAGTGAAGCTCATTGTTAACTTCCTACAACTGAGCTGAAAGGGCTCCTTTATATCCATCAGCTTCCTGAGGGCATTTTTCTTTCTTTTCTGCTGTAAATTTTAATTCTACTCCTACTAGTCTTGCTCTCTTCGCCTAGCAAATTGCATATGAACCAACACAACACAGAACAGGATAAAAAAAGTGTGGTTCTGAAATTGAGAGACAATAAATTAATTAATAACAGTCCAACACTCAGGCTACTCAGCATCCAAAAGCTCTCTTCTGTACACACGTGACATTCTATACTACAATAAAACAGCTCTATATTCCTACCTAACAAAATGCAACTAACCTTCATACAGGTAAAAAGCTCCCGTCCCTTCAAAATAAGTATACCCACAGTCATTGTATCCACTGAATTTGATTGTTTCTTAAATTCAGTCGGTCTCCGCAAATATTGGTATCTGGAGACTAAGGTATGAGGTTACCCTGCAGTTACTTCTAAATAAAATGAGGGAAGGAAACAGAAGAAGAAAATAGTTAATATATGCAAATAATACATAAAACAAGAAGAAAATATGCAAATCTACTACAAACCACATTTCTTTAACTTATCTAGAGGCTTTAGATGTTATTTATGACACTTCCTTTTACCACTCTCCATTCCGTATTCTGATACCGGAAAATATGAAGAGAAGAGCGTATTTTGAGAATTATAAATGTCATGGTTTTCAAATCTCAGAACAAGTAGGCAGTTGCTTTCTCCCTGTGGTTTCGGACAGAACACGCGTTGTGCCCTGGTGGCCAGGGCACTTCCATGCCTCTCGCCTGGCCCGGCCTGAGACTGTCGCTTTGTCATGAAGGATGTTAGTCTTAGAAAGTAACTCTCCTGAACTGAATTGACTCAGTTATTTTCTGGAATTTAACTGTTTTGTGAACATTTTGTCCAAATAAAGATATCAACATGAGATTGTTGGTTTAATTTTATAATAGTACCATACATTATTATTTAGATTTTTAAGGACCTAATCAGTTTGGTAATTTATAAGTTAAGTTTTGGTAACTTAATATGTTTTGATAAGTTTGGTTTGAGCACTTACTTTAGATTTTTTCCCTTGTGTTTTATAGGACAACATCAAAAATAAATGGTATAGAATATGTTCCTTTCATGAATATTGACCTGAGGGAACGTTTTGCCTATCCAATGCCTTTCTGGTGAGTAAGCACTCTTATAGTTTTTCTTCTAAGATTTTAATTTTTCAGTACTTTTTCATATCCTGAAGTTTAATTAAATTTAATCAGGGTGAACCCAGCACTCAAAGGAGCCTCTCTCACTGTCAGGCCAGCTGGAATTCTTGAAGCGTGTGGCAGGTGGAGAATGGGCGGAAGACACTGTGTTCTTACATAGTTACACTCCAGCAGACGTGTAAACTTGTAGTGCCAGTCTTTGGGCAGTAAGCGAAGGTAATCATTGTATTTGTAGTGCTCATACAGAAAGAGTAGCCATAAGAAGAATATTATACAGCCACAAACACACACATTTTCAAGAATCAAATAGCATGGGAAGGTGCTTACCGTGTAATTGGAATAGTACAATATAGTACCGTGCAAACTCCTCTAATTTAGTCATAGCCCTTGTTACAGTTGAAACTATACATTTTTGTGTGTGAGTACTTTCTCAGTGCCTATAGTTCACACTAGATTGTAATTAGCTACATTAAGGACAGAAAACATGCCTATTTTAATTACGTTGCACTCTCATGCCTAGTACAAGGTCTGGCATACAGTATTGTAGGTTCTCAGTAAATTCTTACTGAATTAATCAAACTTGAAGGGAAATCAAGAATAAATACTAAAATTGACTCCCCCGACTGGCAAGATGTTTTCCTTTCTCATTTTCTAGATTATTTTATGAAGAGAATAAGCAGAAGAAAAGCAACATAAAACATTTAAATTCAAAGATAACAGAGTGAGGAGAAAAGTCTTCACAATTTATGAATCTTTGGTGGAACCATTGATCTTTTTAAAATTCTTTTCAATTCTGATCATGTATTACAAAAAATTATATCTATAAAATATTTTTAATATCTTTAAATTTATAAGGAAAAACATTTAATTTGGTATTTAATGGTGAATTTTGAAGAGAGATATTAAGGAGCATTGTATTTACTCTGTACTATGGTTCACATGGCAGGGTAATAATATCAAGTAACTAGATTATACATTTGAATTAGCCTTATTCTTTTCCCGCAGAATTTTGTTGTGGCTGTCTTCAAATTCTTCTAAATTCACTCAGCTCACTTTCTGTTTACAATCACCTTTCGATACTACACAGGTACCAAAATGTTACCCAGAACACTAACGGTTCTGTAAGATATATGACATGATTATCAGAAAAGTTTGAGAAATGTTATATACCATATTCTGTTGTACTTAGTAAGAGATTTACAATAAACATTGTCTTCTTAAAAGTTTAGGGGTGTCCTCCAAGTACAAAAGGCAACACTTTAGCAGCAGTTTGCAGATCCCCTCAGACCACAAAACGTCCTTTCTCCTAATACCTGTAAACGTTCTTTTAAAAGAAGAAAGTTACAGTTGTTTTAATTTGCACGTCATATACTTTGTACTATCCTATAAATCTTTTGAAACCCAAAGATTCATTGCCCTCGCTCTAGAAGAGGATTGAGGGAAAGGCAGGTGTTTTTTATTTTGTCCTATGCATCAATTTTAGAGAAACAATACACAGTATATTTTGCCAGCACACATGGTGAGTAGAGGGTAATGGATGAGTGCCTCAACCAGCCACGGGGTGGAGGCCCCTGAGTGGGGGTGACAGGAGGTTAAGAAAAACACAGCACCACACAGATTAAGGAAAAGGGGGGCCAGGTAGAGCATTGTCCTCAGATGGAGAGACAGTGACCCTGAACATGGTCTCCGCGTTTATTTTGTAGAGGTTGGTTACATAAAGCTCAAGGAATTTTTGCAGACTTAGGGAGATGCTGCGGGCGAAGATTGTTCTGTTCCCAGGCTATCTAAACGATAAATGTCTTCTGCAAAGGTTACAGTCGCATTCAGCTGAAGCTTGCGGTTACCTATGTCCTCCTGTATTCCTGCGGGTTCTGTCTGTCGTCACCTGCTGGCTTGCTCCGCTTTGCGGATGCCAGCAGTCAAGTGTGGCTTTGCCAAACACTTAACCTGTGCTTTGACACCAGCCTTCATGTCCTCCACAGATGAGAGTGGTGGATTTGGTACCAGAGACCTGGGTTCAAACACCAGTTCTGCTATTTCTTAGCTGTTTGACCTTGGCAAGTTATTTAATCACACTAAGCCTTTTTCAAAAATATGCTTTAATAGAATTGTTTTGAGGATTCCATGAATAATGTATATAAAATACTTTAGCATAATGCCTGGTATATGGTTATTAACTCCTTAAATAGGTACCCCATTATTAGCCTTGCAGAGAAGAGTTTATCGAGAACCAACATAAAGATCTGTAGCTTCCTAGGTCATTTGAATGAATCAGCTTATATTGTTGTTAATGACTCCATTTTATCAAAACTGAATTGCTTCAATATAACCATGTTATATTAAACTTTAAAATTATATTTTTAGCCCTGGCTGGTGTGGCTCAGTGGATTGAGCACCAAAGCAAAGGGTCGCTGGTTCGATTCCCAGTCAGGGCACAGGCCTGGATTGTGGGTCAGGTCCCCAATGAGGGGCACATGGAAGGAAACCACACACTGATGTTTCTTTCCTTCTCTCCTTCCCCTCCCCTCTTTCTAAAAATAAATAAATAAAATCTTTTTAAAAAATATTTTAAAATAACTATTAATTAATTTAAGTTGCTCTTCTGTTTCCAGTTACCTGGTTTGTGTTTTGTTTTGTTTTTTTTAATTGAGGAAGATGATCAGATTGAGTGGATTCATGGTTTAAAGAGCCAGATTTGACCAGATGATTGTTTTCAAGTGACATAAATACAGCTACGATCACTATACCAAAAAAAAAAAGAAATTTAATTTTGGCTTTGCATCATTTAAGATTAATTTTATTATTATTACCTCAGCGATAGATTGGGCAAGCTACCGTTATCACCTAAACAAAAAGCTATGTTTTCCAAATGGGTGCGCCCTGAAGAGCTCACCAACAATCCCACAATGATCTACACTGTGTCCAGTTTCAGCATCAAGCAGGTGAACATTTATTTTCTGTAATTTTATCTGAAAGCTAACATTTTAAAATAATTTGAATATAGGTTTGACTTTTTTCCTTAGGTTTCTACTATAGATTCAGATGCATGACCCTTGGACTTAGACACACTGAAGTAATAAAAGCATGAATAACTGTTTTGAGCAATCACAGATTTCTATGTAGACCCTAATTATGGATACATGCTTGCAGATGAGAAAGTTGAATTTCACCTTTGATATGAATAGACATAAAAGGTAGAAGGAAATTGGGCTTATTTAAAACACGTCAGTGTTGAAACAACATTACGGCTTTATTGCAAACTTCAGTTAAGTTTCGCATTGAAGTCACAGGTGTCTTCCACATCAGTGTAAAGTAATGGTCCTGAAATACTGGGATTCAAGAATCTTTTGATATGCACATTCATTTTAATTGGTCATAAGGCAACTTTAAAAATGCCTTTAATTTTTTTGTCATTAAAAACAGTATGATTCATTAAGTATGCTTTTATTTGTGTAAGGAATATATCATTCATATTTAGCTATTCTAAATTAACTTTAGTGAAATACTTTGGTTTTTCAAGGATTTATTTGAACAAAATATGTGTAAGTTAGCAGTATGGCATTTCTATTTATTTCGTACTCAAGCAGTAGTCAAGATATTTAGTATAAAAAGTCAGGTGCTAAGTGCAATGCTTAAATATTGTGGAAATGTTGAAATTACATGAATGAATGAAATATGTTAATACATTTTATTAACAGACGATAGTGTCAGATTGTTCCTTTGTTGCATCGCTGGCTATTAGTGCAGCTTATGAAAGACGATTTAATAAGAAGTTGATTACCAGGTAAAATTTTATCTTTGTTCTGTTAGCCCTTTTCATATCATTGTCTCTTAATTAGAATTTTAGAAGTTAGATCTTACTGGCGCAGAAAATGAAGAGCGTGCCACTCGGAATGGTGTGGCCCTCGTATGTTCAGCAGATGATTTGTGAATGTGAACAGATTTGCTAATACAGTGTAAGAACATTTATATGCAGTTAATATAATAAATATAGAATAAATATTCCTTGGAATGAATGAAGTTAGTCTAAGTAAAATCATGTCAGTTTTATCATTGCACTGCACTGCATGGTGGCCACCAGCCATGTGTGGGTGTTGAACACCTGGAGGTGGGTCTGAATTGAGACGGGTTGTGAGTGTAGAATGTATCCGATTTTGAACACTTTGCACACACAAAAATGTGAAATTGGCAAAATACCTCAAATTTTTATATTGCAAAATCATAATTTGGAGATGTTGGGTTAAATAAAGTATATTCATGTTAATCTTACCTTTAACTCTTAATATAAAAATGTAAAATATATGTAATATGAAATAACATTCCTTCTGGCCAGAACTGCTTTAGAAGGTACATAAATGTTACTGAAATTGTTTTTCTGTGAGTTTTTAAAAGTTTTATTAGCTTAAAATCATTCATTATAAAAGTTAAGCTTCGTAATGTTTTCATACAGCTTTCCCCGGGTAGTTTTTGTGTGTTAAGTCCTGAAAGTGCAAAGGTGAATTACACACAGGCCTTAGTTTCAAGCTATTCTCTATCTTGGATAAAAATCACATAAGTACATAATATGCAGTGTGTGAAAGAAAATTGATACCGGTTGTTTTTACAAGTATCTTATTGGATAATTTTATGTAGTTTTTATCAGAGTTGTTTTAATTTTATCTCTCTTGCCTTAGTTGTGGTTAATTGAAATGGTCTTTACTTCTCAGGGCCAATACTAAGTTGTTTTAATTGGCTTAAAACATATCCATTTAATTTAACTCTGAGCATTTTTCATAATATTGTGAAATTTATGCCATGCTGTATGATCTCATAAGATACTTTATTCATTTATTTACATTAAAGCACTTTGATTACAGTGAAATTTTTTTCTACTTCTATATTCTCATCCTTATTTTTATTAAATTGCTAAGATAATAGCATATGTAAATATAATGTTTGGCATAACAGTTATATTGAATATTAATGTTGCTATTTCAATATTTATTTTCCTTACAAAAGCATAATTTACCCTCAGAATAAGGATGGTGAGCCAGAGTACAACCCATGCGGAAAGTATATGGTAAAACTTCACCTCAATGGTGTCCCAAGAAAGGTGAATAATGTCTCTCCAACTCAACCCCTCTGTCTCTCCCTTCCCCACCTTTGAATATTGAGTATAATCATTAAGAAATGTTACTTATGTAAACATTTTAAAAACGTGTAGACATTTGAACATGTCATTAATCTCAAATCTGCGATATTATACATATGGCTATCAGTAACATATCTTAATAATTAAAACTAAAAATCATGCCATGACTGGTGTGGCTCAGTTGGTTGAGAATCATCCCTCAAAGGGAAAGGTCGCCAGTTCAATTCCCAGTCAGGGCACATGCCTGTGTTGCAGGTTCGGCCCCAATCAGGTCACATATCAATACAAGAGGCAGCCAATTGATATTTCTCACATCAGTATTTCTCTCCCTCGCCTTCTCCCTCCCTTCCTCTCTCTCTAAAAATAAAAATAAATTTAAAAGTTATTAATAAAAATTTAAAATCATGGCAAGTATAAGGTTTTTTTATGATTTTGGAAAATTTTATAGAAAATTTCAAAATAATTATTTTAGATATGTTCATTTTTAGAATCCCTAGTAAGTTTGTTGGTGGATTCATAACATTTAACATCTAATTGGCTAAAAGTTATTACCTGACAGGGATGTTAGCTTGTGAACTTGAATAAAGACATTATATAATATTTTTTAATTGATCAGATTGTAGAAGTAGGAAACTACCATTACCTTAATAGTAGGCATATCATCATGCCTTTTGACTTATCAGTATGAAAGATATTTTTTTTCATAAAGAAGATTTTAAGATATTTTTACCAACTAAGGAAATTGTTATCTTTCCCCAGGTGATAATCGATGACCAGTTACCTGTCGATCATAAGGGAGAATTGCTCTGTTCTTACTCTAACAACAAAAGTGAATTGTGGGTGTCTCTCATTGAGAAGGCGTATATGAAAGTCATGGGGGGATACGATTTCCCAGGATCCAACTCCGTAAGTGATGGGATGGTCCAGACTGACTTCTGTTATATAACTATCTTAAATTTGAGAGAGCGTAGCTGCTATTTTGTTAAAAGGAAACAAAACAGATTATCAACCTGTGAAACGTGTTGATCAGTCACCTTATTATGGGAGTACATAGTTTCTTTTGTAAGGTTAGCACATTGTACAGTAAGTGCTCAGTTAATGTCATCCCTAGGTTCTGCAGCTTTAAGCAGAATGATGTGTAATGAAACCAGTTTTATCATAGACAGATAGAAACAAGAGTCGAGTTCCTGCGCCACCTCATGAACATTGTGCCAGAATGGCATTCTGCAGGGAGCTGCTGTGTAGATTCGGTATTCAGGAAAGCCTGAATGCAAGTGTCTGCTGTCACGTTGGGATACAGGGCCCATTAAATACAGTGTGTTTTCAACATAGCCGCTTCAGACCAGAGGGATGTGCCAGAGTGTCATCCTTACTGATATCTTTTTGATTAGTAAATTCAGGTTCAAGGAGTGTTTTGTTTGTTAGTTTTTCCCAACCTTAACACAGCCTATAAAATTGAGGTTTGTGCAGGCATTCTTTAGCTGTGCAAGGGAAACTGCTGGGCTTATGCCAAAAACTAGATTAGCATGACGTTGAATTATAACACTAACCAGCCTGTAGCCTTAGAAAATGCATTTAATCTTTCCTAACCTTTTCTTGTCTGTAATGTGAGAATAATGCCCCCCTGTCAGTTACAAAGATTAAATGATGAAATACATGCACAGCACCCGTCATCCATACCTGGATGATTTCCTTGCCTAGTACCCAGCCTCCTCCATTCTCCTGGTTCTTATAATGCTAGTCAAAGAATGCACAAGTCATAAGTAAATGCAGCAGGATATTAAAATTTCCTCCCCACCTACATAGTCAGTTGCTCTATCCTTCAGATATCCTTAGTTTAGCTTTCTAATCCATTGCCTGTTAATTTACCTAGTGCAGCTTAGAGAGAGAATGAAAGTTACGTAAAACATTAGAAAAGTAACTATACTAGTGTAAGAACTTACTAAATAGTGATTATCATCATTATTATTAAAGTATTTTTTGTTATATTTTTTGAGTTTTCATATTATGTATTCAGGAAAAGCAGCAAAGATTATAGGAAAAAGATAAGCTTGTGCTTAAATCCAGGTAGGAATTGGAGTTCAATAAGAAACTTACTACTTACAGAAAACAACTTGCTGCGTTCTTGTGTATTCCTATCAAAATCATTACCTCAAATCAGTGACATGTAACAGCCACCCCGGGGATATACTTAGAGCTTGAAAGCACCACTGACGGCCCTGAAATGTGCTTACGTTGCAGAACATCGACCTCCACGCGCTGACAGGATGGATACCAGAGAGGATCGCTATGCACTCAGACAGCCAGGCTTTCAGCAAGGACAGCTGTTTCCGAATGCTTTATCAAAGGTAGACATTTTTCTCTCTCTTTTTTTTCAGAGTAAAAGAGGCTGTGTTGAAACTTCATGCCTTATTTAGAATAGATATTACACAGGCTGTCATTTTCAGTTATTAGGGAAATTGTGTTTTTAAGAGACTTCACTTTATGTACTTGCTACAGCCAGCCCTCAGTTATCCTCACTGACAGATACACAAGAAGTACAGTTAATCCAAATTATTGACAATGTAAAACATTTGAATCTGGAATATCTAATGTGGGAGAATTATTTTGTACTTCCTTAGTACTTACCAATGTGAGGGATGATGGGAAGAGAAGCCTGAAAACAAAGAGGAAGGTAGCTCATGGCTGGTTCGCATACAGGTCGGGGATGAGTGTCACTCCTAGTGCATTTCACAGATTCCAGGGCAGCCGGTGGTACAGCTGCCTTTACTTCAAAAAAGCATTTTTAATATATCGAGACTGGAAAATTGTCTATATAATAATATTAATTAGTAAAACTGGGAAACTCAAATAATATCACTTTGAAGGAAGTACATTTGGCATTTCATGTCATCTTTATTTGTAAATCATTTGAAAATGTAGCATTTGCTTCCTTCCTTTATTGATACATTTCCACCTAAGAATTAAGTTGTCTAAAACTGATAGTGTGGGGGATGTGACAGTTTATCTGATATGCTATAATACAGAAATATAATTCTTGGTAAAGCCTTTCAGAGGGTATTAGGAATAGAGTATTTTTTAAAAGATTTCAAATTTGTGGAAATTTTCTTGTGAGCCCTTAGACTAAGGGAAAGATGGTTTAATTCGTTGTCTGCCGGGGTGATTGCAGATTCCACAAGGGGGACGTCCTCATCACTGCGTCGACCGGAATGATGACTGAAGCCGAAGGAGACAAGTGGGGGCTGGTTCCCACCCATGCATACGCTGTCTTGGATATCAGAGAATTCAAGGTTTTACCTGCAGTTCCTTTTCTCTTGTTTTTCTTCTGTGTTAATAAGACATTACAAGGAACCCGAAGTACGTTAGACTTTCAAACACTGACAAGTCAAGGTTTAGGTGAAGTTTTAAAATCATTCCACCTGTTACATTAAACAGCTTGGCCTGTTACTGGGAATCATGAAATGAAAAGACGGGAAACGTAATGACAGTGAAGGCACAGATACTGATGACAGAACAGAAATCTATATAGTGCCCCTCTCTCTTTTCCATAAAAGCAGCAGAGTCGAGGTGCATAGACACTTTGGAGGTTCCGGGCAGCGTGTTGGTGGGGGAGTCAGTCTGTGTTAGACTCTGGAGCATAGGAGATCCTCGGTACACACCTGTGAGAGGACACAGGAAATTAGATACCCGTGACCAGGAAACATGCCCGTGGGTTTGCACGTGTTCTTCTTCCTTGTAGCCCTTATGTGCTGTCAGGCCTTCCGGACCCTTTCTCTGTGCTGAGGTGTTGGGGTGATTGACTTCCTTCTCAGGATGAGAAAGTACAAAGATTATTAAGGAAGGACTCTTCCCCTAATGACGTGGTACCTAAGCTGTCCAGTCACTGGGAAGCTTAACTTTCAATTTCAATATCTTTCAATTGCCACTGCTTATATTTATAGAAAGAATTAGTGCTCCATCAGTAATAACAGTGTACCACTGTATATTAATTGGACTAATTTTCTTATGTAACACGTGTAATTAGATGAATTTTGAAGACAGGAGGGGCCTACTGCAACATTTAAAAGTTTATAGTCTCAAGGCTTTCTAAATCAGCCAGTCATTGTGGCACCTTCAACCATACTGTGTAGAATGGTGTCTTCCTTTAAAATTGGCGTAAAAATTTACTTAAAGCAAAAATATAAAAATTTATGTGAATTAAACAGAGGTTTATTTTAGAATGTAATAAACACTCAAAATATTGGGAATAAAAGTCACTATTACTTAGTACTGTGAATATATTATTGTTAGAACATTCTTTGACGTAGGTGTAATCAGTGACCAATATTGAAGTAATGGCAAAAGATTTAAATTTCAATGATGAAAAGACTGTATGAAAGTAAACTTGAGTTTGAGGAAATTTCTGTGACATGTCATTTACTTTGAATAATAGGACTGTTTGCTCTGAATGACCAAAAGAAACTAGGCAAATAACATGTTTATGAGAAAAATAGACACCCGTGGTTTGACTTGAAAATAGCAATTTTTAAATGCTGATTTAAAAATTTAAAAATTGCTGATTGCCAAAAAGTAAGAATTTGAAATAACAGGCTTATTAGTTAAAGTCAGTGGTCTCTTTTACACATGGACATTATTCTGTAAAGAATAAGCATTTTAGACCATGCATGGATGAAGTAGGCTGTGGCCGGTGACTGCTTTCCTCACTGTGATAACACTGTCAAGTTCACATGTAATTCTGTGAAAGTTACCCAGCCTGAGCAGACAGCTCACAGAGCCAAGTTGACCATAGTTTCCCTTTGTTTACGTGAACTCTTTGTAGCCATAGTTGATCTTTACCAAAAGGCTGCTTCATATGTTTTAACCTTTATGTGAGTTTCTCCAATATGTTTGATTAGGTATTTATATTCATTAGTTTTATGTTGTTGTTCTTGTCTGAGATACTTCCTTAGTTCTGACTTCTATTTAAAAATATTTCCACATTGATGTCATTCGGAGCATTTATCTCTAGAACCTCTTTTGTGCAGCTAGAACTCATCTTCGACTAAAGCTGCTCCCAGTCTTCTGTCATCCATCACTTTCCTCACCTACGAGATTTTACTGATACTTGGGTGAAAATATTTTCCCGTTGCTTCTTTTAAGTATATTTTATTGATTATGCTGTTGCAGTTATCTCATTTTTTCTCCCCTTTATTTCTCTCTGCCCTGCAACCCCCCTCCCACCAACATTCTGACTCCCTTCCCCCAGTTCATGTCCATAGGTCGTACATGTAACTTCTTTGGCTTTTCCTTTTCCTATACTGTGCTTAACCTCCCCCTGTGTATTTTGTACCTACCATTTATGCTGCTTATTCCTTGTTCCTTTCCCCCTTTCCCTGCTGATAATCCTCCACATGATCTCCATTTCTGTGATTCTGTTCCTGTTCTAGTTGTTTGCTTAGTTTGTTTTTGTTTTAGGTTCAGTTGTTGATAGTTGTGAGTTTGTTGTCATTTTACTGTTCATAGTTTTGAATTTCCTTTTCTTAAATAAGTCCCTTTAATATTTCATATAATAAGGGCTTGGTGATGATGAACTCCTTTAACTTGACCTTCTCTGGGAAGCACTTTATCTGCCCTTCCATTCTAAATTATGGCTTTGCTGGATAAAGTAATCTTGGATGTAGGTCCTTGTCTTTCATGACTTTGAATACTTTTTTCCAGCCCTTTTTGCCTGCAAGGTTTTTGAGAAATCAGCTAATAGTCTTATAGGAACTCCTTTGTAGGTAACTGTCTCCTTTTCTCTTGCTGCTTCTAGGATTCTCTCTTTATCTTTAATCTTGAGTAATGTAATTATGATATGCCTTGGTGTGTGTTTCCTTGGGTCCTATTTCTTTGGGATTATCCGAGCTTCCTGGACTTCCTGGAAGTCTGTTTTCTTTGCCAGATTGGGGAAGTCTCCGTTATTTTTTCAATAAGTTTGCAATTCCTTGCTCTTTCTCTTCTCCTTCTGGCACCCCTATGATTCAGATGTCGGAACATTTAAAGGTGTCCCAGAGGTTCCTAAGCCTCTCCTCATTTTTCTGAATTCTTGTTTCTTCATTCTGTTCTAGTTGAATGTTTATTTCTTCCTTCTGGTCCACACTGTTGATTTGAGTCCTTCCCTTCACTGTTGGTTCCCTGTAGATTTTTTTTTTATTATTTCACATTTCCCTTTATTTGTGTACTCTTTACTTTTTCCTCTATTTTGTGACCATACTCAGTCATTTCTGTGAGCATCTTAATTACCAGTGTTTTGAACTCTGTATCTGATAGGTTGGCTGTCTCCTCATTACTTACTTGTTTTTTCTAGAGTTTTGATCTGTTATTTCATTTGGGTCATATTTCTTTGTCTCGGGGCACCTGTACATTGTAAGGGTCAGAGCCTTAGTTATTCTCCAGGGCAGGGCAACTCGCATCGCTGCATTGTGATGCTGTCTGTGGTAGAAGGGTCCGAGAGGGAACAATGCCACTTGCTCAGCCCTCAGCTGGTTTTCAGTCACTTTCCCTGCTCCCCACATGCAAATTGGGCCCTTCTGGTGCTGATTCCTGGTGGGTGGGTTTGTGTACGTTCTAGTAGCCCATGGGCCCCTCCAACAAACTCTCCTGTGAGGCTAGGAGTTTCTCCTGCTGCCTTATCCCCCACAGATTTTTTCAGTCAGAGGTTTTTGAGGTTTTATTTCCTAACACTGGAACCCTGGATTGCGCAGTCTGTCCTGCTCCTGGTTGTTCCTCCCAGTTTATCTGCATACAGATGTGGGACCACCCACTGCCACCTCGCCTGCTGTGTGTTCCAGCCGCCTTGCCATGAGTCTTCTCTGCCCCGACTGCCCATCTCCACCCCTCCTACAAGTCTGAATGAATGTTACTTCTTTAATTCCTTGGTTGTCAGACTTCCATAAAGTTCTATTATCTGGCAGTTCTGGTTGTTGTTGTTGTTGTTGTTGTTGTTGTTTTTAATTTGTTCTTGTCCTCTTGGTTGAGGGAAGAGGCAAAGTGTATCCACTTACACCTCCATCTTGGCCAGAAGTCTCCCATTTGCTTCTAATCTTTTGCATATTTTAGTCTTCATGACCCTCCTTTGAGGATCTCGTCTTTTTTGTCTCCTGTTTGAGGTGATGTTCCACAGTCTGTGGTGAAGGTATATCTCAGTTTCAAGACCAGTCAGTCATGGCTTCCCAATGTATTTCTGAACCTCCCCTAGACTTTTCCTTTACTAACACTTGGAAATAACTTTGGGAATGGGATGTTTCATAATAGAACAGATTCTTTTAGTTTTCTAGCACATGTTTTCCTATTCAGGTCTGTCTGAATTGCTGGTTCTCCATCCAAACAAAATCTACAGCCAAATCTTAGTGTTCTTGAATGTCCATGATGCCTGGGACCTGCCTCTGAAAAGCTTAGCAGCAATTTCATCTCCTTTTTAAAGAAGCAACAGAGTCCCAAAATAGGGCAGATTCCCTGCTCATGTAGAACTAGGTCTTATGAAAAGAATTAGAGTACAGTGTCTGTTAGCTGATGTGTGGCAGATGTAGGGGTGAGGCACAAGTGGTGTAGAATCAACGGAGAAAAGAAATTGGATTAATGAAGATTCTAGGGAATACAGTGCAAGACACATGAGTCTTGCATATGTCCAGAACTCACATCTCTCCCAGGCCACAGTTTGCCACATTTAAAATAGCAAAGAATGTGTGTTTTTTTTAAGTTCCCCAAACAGTTATATTTATGATATCATTAAGAAAAAGAGTATAATTTCTTAAGTTGACTGCTTGAAATAAGATACTCTTAGATTTATAAGCTCTTGTTTTTCTGAATCAGTATTATCAGTTCCGTAGACACACCCAGTATTTATTAAGCACTCACAATAAACTTAACACTCATGTTCAGGGGAGACTTAGGAAAAAGATAATCATGTTATTGTTTCAAGGAGTTTACCATCTCATTGGAGAGACAAGACTGCTACATTTTCACCAGTAGGAAGTAATACTAAGATAGGATATTATTTGTTTTAAATTAATGTGATACAGGTTGTTAGCACTATAAAGTGTATAGAGGAGAGGTAGTTATTAAAAGAAGGAAATTAAATGCTGGATATTTTGCATGTATTCCTTCATCTAATCTTCACAACAGTCTTCTAGGAGATATTTTCATCCTCATTTTGTGACATACGAGGAAACAAGTGTCAAAGAGGATAAATGACCAAAGCAAGGCCCCTAGAGCCGATGGGTAGTAAAGCTGGGATTTGGTCCCGCTTCATTCTGACGCCCAAGTTCACGTCCTCTCTTTTCTTCACTATTTCAGTCTTCACAGAGACAGATCAGGGATGAAGAAGTTGAAGACGATCTAAAAGGAAGGCAGCTTAAAGGGATCGGAGAGGGCCTCCCAGGAAAGGCAAACAATATGAACAAATGCCTCAGAGGTGGAATCGAATAGGAATTATTGATGGGCTTGTGAGAGGAAAGTCTGCGCTAGAGCCGAAGTCGTGTGGGCTGCGAACACAGTGGGGCCAGTGTAGGACAGGCTCTGAAAGAACAGGAAGTCCCTGGTGCTCCGAGGCAGCACTGCCCAGCAGGACTTCCTGCGGTTATGCAAACGCCCTTTGTGCTCTACAGCACACTAGCTACCAGCCGCACGTGCTCCTTGAGTGCTTGAAATGTGCCTGCTGTTACTAAAGAACTGATGGTTAAATTCTATTTAATTTTATTTTAATTAACCACATGTGGTTCATGACAGCCGTACGAACAGCATAGACCTAGTGATCATTAGCCATTTACAGTTTTTGATCAGATGTGTGATATGGTGAAAGTGTTAATTAAAGAATAATAATTGCAAATTGATTTGGAGAGAAGAAAGTTAAGTATTCAAAGTGCATCCTGCCTTAAAGAATGATATAGCTAATAAAAATATTGCTAAAAACTGTTTTGCAACTTTGTTATCTCCTGTTTATTTTCAATAGGGGCTGCGATTTATTCAGTTGAAAAATCCTTGGAGTCATTTACGTTGGAAAGGAAGGTATAGTGAAAATGATGTAAAAAACTGGACCCCAGAGTTGCAAAAATACTTAAACTTTGATCCTCGAACAGCTCAAAAAATAGACAATGGTAAATATACCTTTTTGTAATTTTAATACTATTTGATCTTTAAATAAATAGCATGCTTTAGCAACATGAAATGTGTGTAACTGACCTAAGTCGCTTATCATTAAGACATTTTTTAGATTGATAAAGATGTCTAATTTTTAGGAATATTTTGGATTTCATGGGATGATCTCTGCCAGTATTATGATGTGATTTATTTGAGTTGGAATCCAGGTCTTTTTAAAGAGTCAACATGTATTCACAGGTAACTTCTTTGCATATTTCAGAATATGCTTTATAGTAGTCTCCACTTTCTTTGTTTAAAATGAAACGATTAATTTAGGAACACTAGTATTTTCTCTTTTTGTCATTGCTACAGATGATTCATGTAATAGTTATTTTCTTTTTTTTATTTTTTAAATTGTTTTTCAATTACCACTGTCCCCATTTTTCCCCCTTTACTCTCCCCTGCCCTACCCACCCCCACCTCCCACATTCAGTCCCCCTCCCCTGTTGTCTCTGTCCAGGGGTCCTTTATACATGTTCCTTGACTTGACCCTTCCCCTTCTATTCCCTGTTATCCTCTTTTCCATCTCCTCTGGTCACTGTCCATTTGTTCTTTATTTCCATGTCTCTGGTATTATTTTGACTGGTTGTTTGTTTTGTTGATTAGGTTCCAGTTAAAGGTGAGATCATATAGTATTTGTCTTTCACTGCCTGGCTTATTTCACTTAGCATAATACTCTCCAGTTCCATCCATGCTGTCGTGAAGGGTAGGAGTTCTTTCTTTCTGCTGTGTAGTATTATTGCACTGTGTAAATGTACCACAGTTTTTTTGATCCACTTATTTACTGATGGGCACTTAGGCTGTTTCTAGCACTTGGCTACTGTAAATAATGCTGCTATGAACATTGGGGTGCATAGGTTCTTTTGAATTGGTGTTTGAGGATTCTTAAGGCATAATCCCAGTAGTGGAATTGCCAGGTCAAAAGGCAGTTCCATTTTTAGTTGTCTGAGTAAATGCCATACTGTTTTTCCACAGTGGCTGCACCAGTCTGCAATCCCACCAACGGTGCACTAGGGTTCTCTTTTCTCCGCATCCTCTCCAACACTTGTTGTGTGTTGATTTGTTTATGATGGCCATTCTCACTGGTATGAAGTAGTATCTCATTGTGGTTTTACTTTGCATCTCTCTGATAGCTAGGGATGCTGAGCATCTTTTCATATATCTCTGGGCCCTCTGTATGTCCACTTTGGAGAAGTGTCTGTTCAGGTCCTTTGCTCGTTTTTTAATTGGGTTGTTTGTCTTCCTGGAGTGAAGTCATGTGAGTTCTTTATGTATTTTGGAGATCAAACCCTTGTCTGAGGTATTATTGGCAAATACATTTTCCCATATCATTGGTTCCCTTTTCATTTTGCTGATGTTTTCTTTAGCCATGCAGAAGCTTTTTATTTTGATAAGATCCCATTTGTTTATTCTTTCTTTTATGTCCCTTGCTCTAAGGGGACATACCAGTGAAAATAGTGCTGTGTGGAGTATCTGAGATTTTCCTGCTTACATTCTCCACTGCGACTTTTATGGTGTCACAACTTATATTTAAGTCTTTTATCCACCTTGAATTTATTTTTGTGTATGGTGTAAGTTGGTGGTCGAGTTTCATTTTTTTGCATGTAGCTGTGCAGCTCTCCCAACACCATTTGTTGAAGAGACTAGTTTTACTCCATTTTGTTGAATATTAATTGACCATAGAAGCTTGGGTTTATTTCTGGGCTCTCTGTTCTGTTCCATTGGTCCATGTGTCTGTTCTTATACCAGTACCACGTAATAAGTATTTTCTTTATAGGCTCTTGATCATGCCAAAAATTGTAAAAACAAGAAAACCTGGTAACTTAATTATATCTGAAACACGGCAGTTTTAAAAATATTAATAATTTTTAGCTATATGAGAATTTTAATTCCTTCCTTCCTTGTTGACTTCATGTTTTAGTACTTGGGATGCTAAGCAAGGACCTGTGAAAGATGCCTATAGCCTGGCCAACAATCCCCAGTACAAGTTGGAGGTGCAGTGTCCACAAGGGGGCGCTGCAGTTTGGGTTTTGCTTAGTAGACACATAACAGACAAGGTACTGACACCCTTCTTACAGAAAATTTTTTAAATATAATTAGACTGTTGTGGACAAGATACATAATTTGATTGTCAGCCTGTTTTATTTATATTGGTGGCTTGAAAATGGTATTTTCTTAAATAAATGAATATTTCCTTTAAGGAAATTTATAATTTGTAATCATACTCTTGTAAGTTTTATTCAAAAGTCATCTCTGAAGAAAAACACAAGGGACTTTATACTTTTAGGGCAGGTTTTTGTGTTTATTATATAAGCTAATTTAGATCTTAAGAATATTAACATTAAAATATGTTAAAGGGGATGTTGGAAATTTTGAATCAATACGCTTGCTTCTGTAAAGAATCATAAAGAACTGTAATTTTAATAGCTTCAGAGTCCTTTTTTAATACATTTTTATACAATATGGTCAATCTATTGAAATGACAGTTTAATCCAGAAAAACAATGTTATTAATAGCACTAAGGAGCTGAAATAAATGCTCTTAAAATTAGAATTGTTCTTTTTATCCCACTTAAGAGCATTTTGAGCCCATTTTCTTAACTACATTGGATTCTTTGTGCTTTTAGGATGATTTTGCAAATAATCGAGAATTTATCACAATGGTTGTATACAAGACCGATGGGAAAAAAGTGTATTACCCAGGTATGTTTAGTAGGAAAACATTCAAACCAAACATTAAAATTTTATTTATATAATTAAGTAGAAAATGATAGGTGTTTATGTAGATAATATGCAGAAATTAATAATTATGCTTATAGACTAATAGAAACCACACAAAGAAGATGGCTATTTATGCTGCTTGTGTTTTGATTTGTTCTTAATAAAATCCTCAGGAATTTAGGAGTTCACATTGTGTTTTATTTCTAAAACTTAAGTCACCTCTTTTTCCCTCATCCAAAATTCTGTGCTTTTCCATGAACTCTTGGAGAGAATCCAGGCTCTTCACCATGGCATGTAATTCTGGCCATAGCCTTCCTGTCCCCTCTTCCTGACATGCCCTCTTCTCACAGCAGGCTCAGCGAGGCACTAACTACGCCCGAACATGTCGTGCCCTGTGCCCGTCTTTTCTCACAGTTCCTCCCTCCAGTAATGTCTCCCCTCCCTGCCCTCTGCCCCCAGACATCCTTGCCCCACTTGTGCACAATGAGCACAGTCGAGACCCAGCTGATACGTTGTTCCCTCTCTGATAGCCATCTGCCCAGCCCAGAGAACCTTCCCCTCTGCAGGGCTTCCAAGGCAGTTAACATGCTGTATTGAAACCATTTTGGTTTTGCAGTCAAAAAACCTTTATCACTAAGTTATGGAAGCTATTAGTTTATGTTGTACTCAGGGAGACAGATAAGCAGAAAAAGAAAATTAATGAGACAGGCGTGTAAAGAAACAAATAGAGTGATGCATTAGTGACTAGTTACTTGCTTCAGGTAGACCATGGAAGTGGTCTTTGAGAAGGGATAAGAGGAACTCTCAATGACAAAAATGAATCAATTATGGAAAGAATCAGAGAGAAAAAGCATTACAAGCAGAGGGAACAGCAAGTTCTAGGGCTGTAAAATGAGAAAAGGATCGGTATTTCTCTGGAACGGAGGAAAGGCCAGTCGGCCTGGGGAGGTGTGGTACCAGAGGTGGTCAGAAAGGTATACAGGCTCAGATCACATGAGGTCTGTAAGCCACAGCAAATGGTTTAGATACGGTTCCAAGTGTGACTTTTTTAAAAAAGCATTCTTTCTAGAATATATTGGTGGAGACAAAAAATACAAGTAGAAAAACCAGTTAGGCAATTTAGTGAGAAATGATGGTTTGAACTTTGGGTGGTAGGAGGAGTGGACAGGTTCGTGTTTCCGGAGGAGTGTCAGAGCTTGACGTGCTGTACAAAAAGTTATCAAGGATGATTCTTATTTTTGTTGATCTGAGCAGTACAACGATGTCACATTCACTGAGGTGCTTAGGTGTTGGTGAGTGGGAGGGAGCAGCTTTGGAGCAGGCAGTTGGAGTGTTGAGTGGAGTTCTGGGATGAGGTCAGGACTGTAGGTACAGATGGCATTGGAAGATCACACTGTAGAAACCACCTGTGGGGCTGTAGTTAGATGAACACCCAGGATCTGACCGTTGAACTCTGACCTCCGAAGGTTAAGCAGAGGAAAAGTTACCAGAAAAGAATTCTGAGTAGAGAACCTGATGGAGTAGTAATATTTCATATAACCCAAGAGAAGAAAATATTTCATGAGGGACAGAGTGGACAACTACATCAGTTACTATTTTAGAGGTGAAGTGAAATTGGGTTAGAGAGGAGGCCACTGGGCTTAGCATCCAGGCAGTCCCTGTTGATTCTGGCAGGAACACAGCAGAGGAGAAGTGGGCTTGAAGCCCAGCTGGAGTGGTTTGAGAGGAGACTGTGAAGCAGTTACTTCAAGAAGGCTGCTCAAAGAAATAGGCACTGTAAGGGGAGATGGGATCAAAAGTGGTCTTGCTGAGTTTTGTTTTGCTTAATCATAGGAAAACATGGCATTTTCCCCATTACACGGTGCCAAGGGCCAGCACTCATATTAACAGTTGGTATCCCTAGAGATTCTGCAGTGCACATGGAAACAGCGGGCCCAGCAGGACATGTCTGGTTAAACCAGCCACATTTTCCGTTTTCACTTGTTGGCCATTACGCAACCAAAAAGGCACAGGTGTTGTGAATACTCATGTATTCCTAGCATTAAGGTGTTACACAGCTTTTCAATTCAAATATGTGTTACCCTTTTTTGCTAGGATCTTTTCTTAACAGTGCTCCCTCTTTAACACATAGTGATTTTTGTCTGTGTGAGGTACTTTCTGGTTTGTAGTGTTACTTTCATCATAGCACCCTGAGATAAACAGAACAGGGCTTATTCCCCATTTGACAGAAGAGTAAACTGAGATATATTTATTGGGTTGGCCAAAAAGTTCATTTTGTTTGTTCCACACAGTAGCTCTGGTATGCTTAGTTGCCTTTAACTTTATTCAAAACAATTTTGTTGGATTGTATTGCGACAGTTGTCATATCAGTGTAACTTTTTTAAAATCAGTAATTTTTTGCAGCCATTTTAATGTTGAAGGAAGAAAATATGCAACATTTTTGTGTATTATGCTTTATTATTTCAAGAAAAGTAAACACTCATCTGAAACACAAAAAAAGATTTGTGCAGAGTATGGAGAGTCTTCCGTGACTGGTTGAACGTGTCAAAAGTGGCTTGTAAACTTTCTTGGTACTATTGATGTTTTGGCCAAATAAAATCCTTTGCTGTGGGGCTGTCTTATGCATTGGAAGATATTTAGTAGCACCTCTGGCCTCTACCCGCTAGAAGCCGATAGTGGGAGATAGCTGACCTACTCATAATGTTCAAATCAATAAAGTTATTGGTAAAAATGAAAAACGAGGCTTTTATGGAAAAATCTGAACGCACTTTGGCCAACCTAATAGAAAGATTAAAAACCTACCACAGATGTGCCCATTCTTTCTCTCCTAACTCTAGATCACACACCTAGAGGTGTGCTTAGAGGCATTAGAGATCGATTACCTGTTTGAATTCTTAAATGTTTAGTTTTTTAATAGATTACATTATAAATAATCAGTGTTCCTCAGTGAACCAGGTGACAGAGCACTGATCTGACATGGCGTGGTGGTTCGTGTGCAGGAAATGACTTTATGACGTCAGCTTTGATCGACGAGACCTAACAGCGTATATCGGGCAGCATTGTTTGTAATGGCAAAATATTGGAAATAATCTGAATGTTTATATTGGATAGCTAGATGGCGGTATAGACAAAATGTGTTATAGTCATAAATAGAGTATCATATAGGCAGTTTTAAAAAGAATAAACCATATCTACGCAGATTAACGTGGATTTCACAAACATGTTGAGTGAAAAATGAACGATATTAAATAAAACATATATGATCCTTTTATAGATAAATGTTCACAGAAGTAACATTACCCCTTCGTTCTTCTTAGGGGTGCGCGTGCTGAAGTCTGACCAGATGCCCATAGCGTCTGTCAGAGTGGAATGCAGTGAGGCTGAGGGTGGCGGCTTGAAGGGACTTTGTTTTGTAAAGAACCTAATAAAGCCAAAAAAGAAAATTTGAGGGGTGGGGGACCTAGCTATATTTTTCATTACTCTGTATCTCTTTAAAAGCTTTGTCAAAAGAAAAAAAAGAATCTAATCCTGACTTTAAAATCTTCTGGGGAAAAAGGCAACATAGGGCAAATAGCAGGGATTGTCCTGTCCCTCACTGAATGCGTTCTGAAGGAGTATAAAAGCTTTTGCTTATTAGAAACTGTTTAATTTTAAAGTTTAAAAAATTTTAATTGTAAAGTTTATAGTTTAAGTTGTAATTCTTTAGTAACATTATATTTAAAAATAGAATAAATTAAGGGGATGTCCATTTAAGTATTTTTCCTACCATCGATCATAAAACTTAAATTCAAAAACTAAAATCTTTTCTGTAAACCTCCTGGTTTATTTGCAGCTGACCCGCCCCCATACATCGATGGGATTCGAATTAACAGCCCTCATTATTTGACTAAGATAAAGCTGACCACACCTGGGACCCATACTTTTACATTAGTGGTTTCTCAGTATGAGAAACAGAATACAATCCATTACACAGTCCGGGTAAGTAGACCAACGTGCAGCGACAGAAGAAGGTATGCCATGTTCTCTGCTTTGTAAGTGGGATTATCTACAGAAAAAGTTTATTTCTGAAAATTATGTATTTTTATGTGTATGTGTTTATTTCTATATCAATTCAATATTAAATTATTAGGGTGCTTCCTGCAAAAAAATAGTGCCTTTTGCCCTGGCTGGCGTGGCTCAGTGGATTGAGCATGGGCTGGGAGCCAAAGTGTCCCAGGTTCGATTCCCAGCCAGGGTACATTCCTGGGTTGCAGGCCATAACCCCCAGCAACCGCACATTGATGTTTCTCTCTCTCTCTTTCTCTCTCTCTCTCTCCCTCCCTCCCTCCCTCCCTTCCCTCTCTAAAAATAAATAAATAAAATATTTTTTTAAAAAGTATTAAAAAAATAGTGCCTTTGAAAAGTAATCTTTTTATTTTGAATAACATTCTTTTTTATTTTAATCATTGTTCAAGTACAGTTTTCTCCCTTTTACCCCCATTCCAGCCCACCCACCCAGCCCTCCCCACCACCCTCCCCCTAGTTTTTGTCCATGTGTCCTTTAAATTTGTTCCTGTAAACCCTACCCATTCTCCCCTGAAATTCCCTCTTCTCTCTCTGGTCACTGTCAGTCTGTCCTCTATTTCAGTGTCTTTGGTTATATTTTGCTTGTTTCTTTGTTTTGTTGTTTTGGTTCCTGTTAAAGGTGAGATCATGGTATTTGTCTTTCACTGCCTGGCTTGTTTCGCTTAGCATAATGCTTTCCAGTTCCATCCAAGCTGTTGCAAAGGGTAGGAGCTCCTTCTTTCTTTCTGCTGCATAGAATTCCATTGTGTAAATGTACCATGGTTTTTTGATCCATTCATTTACAGATGGGCATCTAGGTTGCTTCCAGCATCTAGCTATTGTAAATTGTGCTGCTATGAACATTGGGATGCATAGGTTCTTTTGGATTGGTGTTTTAGTGTTCTTAGGATATAGTCCCAGCAGTGGAATTGCAGGGTCAAAAGGCAGATCCATTTTTAGTTTTCTGAGGAAGTTCCATACTGCTTTCCATAGTGGTTGTACCAGTCTGCAGTCCCACCAACAGTGCACTAAGGTCCCCTTTTCTCCACAACCTCTCCAACACTTGTTGTTTGTTGCTTTGTTTATGATGGCCATTCTGATTGGTGTGAAGTGGTATCTCATTGTGGTTTTAATTTGCATCTCTCTGATAGCTAGCGATATTGAACATCGTTTCATGTGTCTTTGGATTTTCTGTATGTCCTCCTTGGAGAAGTGTCTGTTCAAGTCCTTTGCCCATTTTTTAATTGGGTTGCTTGTCTTCTTAGAGTGGAGTCGTGTAAGTTCTTTATATATTTTGGAGATTAAACCCTTGTCTGAGGTATCATTGGCAAATATGTTTTCCCATACAGTTGGTTCTCTTTTAATTTTGATACTGTTTTCTTTAGCTGTGCAGAAGCTTTTTATTTTGATGAGGTCCCATTTGTTTATTCTTTCCTTTATGTCCCTTGCTCTAGGGGACATGTCAGTAAAAAAGTTTCTGTGTGAAATATCTGAGATTTTCCTACCTATGTTCTCCTCTAGGACTTGAATGGTGTCATGGTTTATATTTAAGTCTTTTATCCACCTTGAATTTATTTTTGTATAAGGTGTAAGTTGGTACTCGATTTTCATTTTTTGCACGTAGCTGTCCAGTTCTCCCAACACCATTTGTTGAAGAGGCTATTTTTACTCCATTTTATGTTGCTGCCTCCTTTGTCAAATATTGACTGTAGAGACTTGGGTTTATTTCTGTTCTGTTCCATTGGTCCATGTGCCTGTTTTTATGCCAGTACCAGGCTGTTTTGATTACAGTGGCCCTGTAGTATAGTTTAGTGTCAGGTATTGTGATTCCTCCTACTTTACTCTTCTTTCTCAGAATTGCAGCAGCTATTCGGGGTTGTTTATGGTTCCATGTAAGTTTTTGAAGTGTTCTATGTGAAATAAGCCATTGGTACTTTAACAGATATTGCATTGAATGTGTAAATTGCTTTGGGTAGTATGGACATTTTGATGATATTAATTCTTCCAATCCATGAACACGGTATATGTTTCCATTTGTTTGTGTCTTCCTTGATTTCTTTCCTCAGTGTTATGTAGTTTTCTGAATACAGGTCTTTTGCCTCTTTGCTTAGGTTTATTCCTAGATATTTTATTTTTCTTTTTGCTATTTCAAATCGGATTTTTTTCTTGACTTCTGCTTCTGCTTGAATAACATTCTTAGTGAACGTTTTTGTTTTTAGAGTAATAGTTTAGTCCTGAGGTAATGTGGTATGTTGGACTAATAAATTCACTGAGCAAGCAATAAAAACTTCTTTAGCCTACATAATGCTTTCTTTGTTAACTTGAAAAAGAAGGCTCTGAACTTGGTGAAAGGGTACCGATTGCCTATAAACATCGCTGTCCTGAGTTGGGAGGGCCATCGTGATTTTGTTCTGCGTAGATCTGTTTTCCACGGATCAGTAAAGAAGTTCAGTTTGAATAGATTTTTAGTGATGAATGGGACACTGGGGAGCTGCCCTCACACCTCCAGTCTTCAGACGCAGAAGCCACGGCCTGGGGAGACTGGGAGTTGTCCTGAGTCGCACGCAGAGAAGGCGAAAGCCAGTTCCCTGGTTTCCTTAAACCTGACTTGATACCAGGCTGCCTGTAGCAGAGTGGCTTTTATATATGCCAACTAATGTTTTAGTCTTCCAATATATTCTTTTATCACTTTGGTATTTTTATAAGTATGGGCTTTATCAGTACAGTATTTTCTTTAATCTAGGTATATTCAGCATGCAGCTTTACCTTTTCAAAGATTCCTTCACCGTACACCGTATCAAAACAGGTGAGAAAATTCTGTCTCTGGGTCACAGTCTCAGAGAAATCCTAGAATTCCGTTTCCTTTTTCTCCTTTTCTCTTTTCACTCTACAATTTTTTATAAAACAAAATATTCTGGAGTGGAAAAAGAGAACTGTAACAAGACTGTTACACTAAGTGACTCTGGGCAGAAATAAGAAATTCAGAGAAAGATTCATGGAAACCTTGGTCATCAGGGAAGGCCGTGTGGATGAACCTCTTGAGTGGAATTAGAGGTTGACTTGCAGGGTGGGCCAGGTGTGTAGAGGATTTTCGGGAGAATTGCTGGCAGGGAAAACGACCTGATAGAAGGCTGAGAGATGGAGATAGGCTCAGTATATAGTAAAGGGACCTGGCTGCAGTGAAGGGTTTGATTGGCTGTCCCCGGCAAATGAAACTGGAGAGAGGGTGGAGCCAGAGTAGGGAGTTGCTGCCTTTGGGGGCTGGGATTATAAGGTTTTGTTTTTAACATAGAATTGGAGGACGTGAAGTTTTGTTAATGCTTTTGGGTTTTGTTTTTAACATAGAATTGGAGGACGTGAAGTTTTGTTAATGCAAACGCTTTGTTTTAAATAGATTAATGGAAAGTGGAGTGGTCAGAGTGCTGGAGGATGCGGAAATTTCCAAGAGACTCATAAAAATAATCCCATTTACCAATTCCATGTAGAAAAGACTGGGCCATTGCTGATTGAGCTAAGAGGACCAAGGTTTGTGATGAGTAACTTTCTTAAATTAATAATGTTGTATTAAAAATGAGCTTAGTGGAACAGAATAGGGTGTTGAGACACACCTATGCATATACGGATGCTTGATTTAGGAAAAAGATGGCATTGTGTAGGAGCAAGGAAAGGGTATCTGTGCAGTAAGTAGTGCTGGGATAACTGAGTATCCCTGCACCAAAAGGTGACTAAGACCCCTGTCGCATATCAAATCTCAAAACCAATTCCCGGTGGGTTACTGTGTAGGAGATATCTTAATAAAAAGATTTTTACATGTGCTGTTAGTAAGAAAAAGTCTTCAGTTTTTTAAAAATAAAAACTTGCCCTGGCTGGCGTAGCTCAGTGGATTGAGTGCGGGCTGCAAACCAAAGTGTCACAGGTTTGATTCCCAGTCAGGGCACATGCCTGGGTTGCAGGCCACGGCCCCCAGCAACTGCACATTGATGTTTCTCTGTCTCTCTCTTTCTCCCTCCCTTCCCTCTCTAAAAATAAATAAATAAATTTTTTTTTAAAAAGAATGTTTAAAAAAATAAAAATAACTTGATCAGGCATGTCCTAAGAAAGATAATCCAAATGGCCAGTAACCATTGTTAAGAGCCAGAAATTTGAAACAGTCCAGATGTGCATCAGTGGCATTTTAAGATTATAAAATAGTCAAAACAGAGTCTTACATAACAATGAAAATAAATTACAGCTCCCCGAAACATTATGGACAAGTCTTAAAAATAACACTAAACAATAGGAGCCACACATGACAGAATATATATGGTTTCACTTACATGGAGTCAAGGACAAGCAAAACTACACTGCCGTTTAAGTCCCACTATCCACAGAGTAGGAGGGTGGTTAAAAGTTAGTGTCGTGGGCACAGGGGTGGTGGCCAGAGGGGAGGCTGCACGGGCTTCCGTGTGCGGGGAGGGCTCTCTTCACAGAGGCCGTGATGCCCAGGTGTTTCCTCACCTTACAAATTATTGGTTGAGTTAGGTATTCATTTTGTGTACGTTGTGTTACATTTTACAATTTTAAAGAGTTTAAAAACTAGAGAATACAAGCCCTGGCTGGCGTAGCTCAGTGGATTGAGCACGGGCTGCGAACCAAAGTGTCACAGGTTTGATTCCCAGTCAGGGTACATGCCTGGGTTGCAGGCCACGGCCCCCAGCAACCACACATTGATGTTTCTCTCTCTCTGTCTCCCTCCCCTCCCTCTCTAAAAATAAATAAATAAAATCTAAAAAAAAGAAAAAAAATTTTTAAAAAAACTAGAGAATACAAATAAAAACTAGTACTTCTAAGTAAAACTAGGCTTAATTGTGCCTGCCTTACGATCTAATTCAAAAGAAACGAATAATCCTCATCCAGATATGACTAAGCTACTGTTTCACAGTCATTTTCAGAAGCTTCACCAGTCTGCTAGGCAACACAAGGAATCTCGTTGCGCTTTTGTGTTTAATTTCTGGATAGATTGAACACGTGCAAGTACTTGACAATGTGTATTTTTTCCTGTATTGCCTAATTCATGTCTTTTGCCCATTTTTCTGTTGGCATTGTCATGTTTTTCATAATTATACGCATGAATAAGGGTATGTCTGTAAGAATATGACTCCTTCACATATTTCTAAAAAATTGTCCCCATCACCATTTAAAGTAGTCAGTCCTTTCTGCTTGATTTTGCTGTGGGCGGGAACTATCGCCCCAATAGTAAATAAATTTTTCACCATATTTCTTCTAGTTCTTTTATGTTTTTATTTTTTCACATTCTACGTTTTACTCCATATGGAATGTATTTTTGTATTTGTCGTGAGATAGTGTAACAGTTTTTTCTAAGTTTTTGTTACCTTACCACCCCTTAAATAATCCTTCCTTTCCCTACTGATTTGGAGTGCCACACGTTACTACTTTCTTTTTCAGGGTTTTATCTTCTGTCCCATGTTCTCTACCTAATACAATGACAGTATTTTGTCATTTAAATCTAACATTATCTGGGAGCCTATAGTAAAAACATCGTCTCTTCTAAAATAAGTTTAATATTAACTTTATGTCTTCAATTTGAACCTATAAATGGTGTGGTGTTTTTTATGATTAAGAGTAGAAATAGTATGCACGTGTTTCAGAGAGTTGTTTCTTCCTACTGAAGCTTTGTAGAAAGCACAAAGTTGATTTTAATAGTACACCTGCACTCTAAGTGTATGTATTTGTAGGTACGTATTTGAGACTACTTAGCAGTAATTCTGTTCCTCTTTACTGCTAGGCAGTACAGTGTTGGCTTTGAGGTTGTAGCAGTGTCTATGGTGGGGGACCCTGGTCCCCATGGCTTTCAGAGGAAATCCAGTGGTGACTACAGGTAAGGCTGGCATTTTGATTATATCTGATGTACATTTTGCTTTTCGTGGAGCCATCTTCTCTAAACCTTTGTCTTTATTTTCCCTGAATATAGGTGTGGGTTTTGCTACCTGGAACTAGAAAACATACCTGCTGGGATTTACAATATCATTCCTAGTACTTTTTTGCCTAAACAAGAAGGACCTTTTTTCTTGGACTTCAATAGCATCATCCCCATCAAAACCACACAACTTCAGTGATGGGAAATCTCAGCAATTACTGGATTTTAAACTTAACAGTCAACTCTTCAAATGAGGACACAAATCTCCAGGACAGTAAACATAATGATCAGAACAGAATTCTCAAAAAAAAAAAAAGTTGCAGTGGAATCTGGTGCTCAAGTCAGGATGTTTAGTGAGAATTGTACATAGTCAAAATTACCCTAAATTTCTTTAGAGGTGCCATTTATATGGTTGTGTGTGTATGTGGAATTGGCTTGCATTGTTGGCTTGCAAAAAAAGTACAGATGACTAGAGTTTATCCTCAGCACTGTGATACGCCTTTGCCGAGAGGGAACTGAGACCAGATGAGGGACACAGACTCACTGAATGGAGTGGTAGGCTGAGAGAGTATTCTGAAAAATTTACATTGTTTGTCTTTCTGGCAGAGCATGTTGTAGTGAACCTGCCATGTTACGACTTTACATCTGGGGTAGCCAGTTACCAAATGAATTATGTCACATAACAGATTTTAAGTCTGCATCATTCGTGACTTTAAATGTTTGTTGCCCAGATGTTCTGAAAGAATCAAGTTTTAGGAAATACTAGTGACTTAGCATGAAGGTGCTCATGCTTAAGAATGAAGGCTGCTGACGTTAGGCCCTATCTCCCACGGAATCGCGTGAAGAGGACTGAGACGTGCACTCACTACTGCAGTCATTTGTTACCCGGGTGACGCAGGTCGTCTGCGACATGGAGGACATCACCGTCTGGTTGGTATATTGTTTTCAATTACTGTGTAGTTCACTGCTCTTCCGGTAACAGCACTCCGAAGAAAATACAGTTGAGAATATACTGTAACTGAAGCTGCACTGGGAAAACTTGCAAAGGTACTACTGTCGTGTGTAAATTCCCAGTTGTTTACATAAGAATCTATCAAAGCAGAATAATGCTCGAGATTTTAAAGATCTGAAAACAGGTGGTATTTTTCATCATCTCTACTTTATAATTTATAATCAAAACTTTTGTATTTATGCTACCTTGAATTGAAATAAAATGTTTATACTTATGGAAACTGCATCGTTTAACCTAGAAAATTCATTCTTAAAGGAATCATCTTGTATGTTCTATCTAAAAGAGAACTCATTATTTGCTTGAAAATTCACACTTCAGAAAAATTTATTCTTTAATATTTAGGATAGTGGTCGATTATTATACTGGTGAGATTTCACTTTGGTAAATATTTAGTGCTTTCAATTTTAGAAACTAATTTTAGGTAGATTAACTTTCTTTGGCCCTTTAAAGGAAAATCTAAAGCCATTAGAGCTATATTTATCACAAACACATACGATTGAATCTCCTGTGTTAAAGACCTCCTTACAGGGTACAGACTGAATTAAGATCTAATCCCTGCCCTCAAAAATTTAATGGAGGACACCTGTGCATGAGCGAGTTCATATACTGTGAGGTTGGGTTCTACAGTAGCGGTCCACAGTGCTGCAGACGTACAAGGAAGGGGAATCACGAATTCTGGCTAGACCAATATGGACAGAGAATAAAGTTGGCTGCAGAGCTTTTAAAAGGCCAATGCGCAAGCACCCCCAAATCAATTTAAATCAGTCTCCAGGACTCCGGGCCCAGAGCAGCACTTGTTAAGCTTCCTAGGAGACCCCGCTGCAAAGCAGATGTTGAGAACCACTCTTCCAGTGTCACCGCTTTGTCTTCACTCTCCTGCCGCCATCTCCTTACTGCTTAGCTTTGTAGCAGCAGGTGTGGAATTCCTATTCAAAGCTTGGTCATCAGGGCCTGAATTATTAGGACCCACGACTTTCACTGCATCCCATGCTCTGCCTGTGGCAAGAGAGTTGCTCGAGTAGAAGGTTTAGGCAACATCAGGATTTCTCATTGGAACTAATAGAAAGGTAGACATTTTTAATGGTTTTTATTACACTCAAGGTATTAAGACAAGTACAAAATAACCTTATAATGAAGATACCAGATCAGTCATTAAAAAAGGAGAAAACACTGCAGTATGAAGAGATTTACAAATGACTAAAATATACAAGTTTTGACAATTAACAAACAACTTGAAATGGGGTTGCTTTTAGAAATACCAAGTTTTCTTAACAAATAAAATACAGTGCTCTTAAATATGTGTAACCATGAAAACATGAGAAAAGCAGTCGTAACACACACTACTATTAGTATTATGACAGATCCCATTGCATCTATGTAACAGCCACTGCCAACACATGCCTGCTCCCTTTCCTAGCTTTAAGAAACAATTCCCCCTAAGGAATACTAGTAGCATAACCCTTAATTTTTTTTTTTTTAAGTTACAGCCTACAGAGAAATGAACACCTTGTCAGTCTAGAATAACAATGGCAACCATTCTTCACATGCACTTCCCTTAGAGTAAGTCCCCTTGGCTGGTGGGAAAGGTGGTACACTACGCTACAGCGCCTTCTCCCCCACCGCCGCGAATCCCATCCTATGACCTGTCCGTGCCACCCTCGTTCTCCCCACCCCGCCACCCCTGCCCACACTGGCATTCCCCTCTCCCACCCCAAAAAGTGCAGCTCGTAGTAACCTTTATAGAAAATGGTTTTAATGGGTGCCCCAACATACACTTTCTTTGAAGCCCCTTCTGAACACCAGAGGCGACCAAAATGAATTATGTTCCTGGATTGTTTAAGCTTTCACTGGGTCAAAAAGGGTACATTCTGAACATTTGAGTTTTGTCTTGCATTCTTTGTGTCCATGTAGATCCCCTAAGATATAAAGGAGAACATCTCTGTTTTCCCAAACTGAGGATGAGAGAAGGGAAAGAGAAGCAAGCTGTTGGCCACGGCAGGGCTCAGCTTGCCAGCCCCTTTCCTGGCTCGGGTTCTCGTGTAGGAACTACTTATTGCTTCCGTAACACCGTCACAGCTAATGTCCCACCAAGACCGCGCACCGCTCACGGCGCACCCGCAACAGCTCCGCTCTGGGAAATGCACCAGCTCCGGAGCTCTTACCCAGAAGAAAGATCTTCGGCCCTCAAGATCACCGAAACTCCGTTAGTGCAGTTTAGAGTAAACGCTTACGATTTGGCATGTGTTAAATGAGTGTTGGCACAACGTTCTCCGTACAGTTTTCACGTACAAACAGTGATGCACACTGGGGCCGGGGCCCCGGACGGCTCAGCCAATCTGCACCACCTTTATGTCAGCAATAAGCCCCTCTCGCCCCTTCGCGCAGTGCAGGGAGAGCTGCTTCATGCGGTTCGCCAGGGCCTGGCCCTCGGGGGAGGTGCTGCTCTGGCTCTTGCCGCCATCACTGCTGCTGTTGCGAAGACCCCGATTGTTGTTGGCTTTGTCGCTTGTTTTGTTCTCCGCCCCTTCTGCTCTGTCTCCTATAGAAATGGTAAAGGTAAAGTGAGTCAATGGCCATTCCAAGAGTCACTTAGGCCCCAGCCAACCAGCCAACCCGGCCCTCTGGAATCCCCCGGTGCAGCCCAGCCATGCATGTCACAGGGCTCTCCACATAACTGCTTACTGCTTTCATTCCTCAAGTCGTTTTACACACTCAGCTTATCTGCAGAGGTGAAAGCTGTCATACTTATTTATAACAGCTGAGAGACACAAACCTCCCTAGCATGTGCTTATCCAGAGAACTACGGTTGTGAGACACAGAACCAAAGCTGTGGAGCCAGGACCTGGAGACACGGTGCTCAGCCCCAATGGCACACTCACACAGACCGCCAGCCACAGTGCCGGGGCTCCAGGACCTGGCGAAGGTCTAGCCCAGCCTGGTGCAGAGGTCTGGCTGCAAAGGCAGTGAGGCATCCGGGACAGCACTACCAGTGACAGGGCGGCCACTCACCTCGTTCCACCTCACACTCCGGGGAAGAGGCCCCACTGCATTCACTGCGAGGGCCTAACACTGGGAACATCATCCCAAACTCGGACAGGGACACAGGGCTGGGCAGATCCAGGCTGCCGGGCCTCACAACTGCAGAGAACTGGTCAGCCGGCTCAGACGGGCTCATCGGTCCTGAGCTAAAGCTGGACACGGACTGGGTTTCTGAGTCGTCTTCAGATACAAAGTTGCTGCAGTTGTCATCTTCGAAGGCCTCGGAAGCCACTAGGATGAGAGAGAACAGCGGTCACACAGGGGCTGGCAGACAGCAGCCTAGGTCCTTAGATGCCTGCAGCAGTGTTCGTTGCCGGCAGACTGCTAGACACGGCATGGGGGCTGCAGAATCCCTGCCACCGTGGGCGCCTATTAGAAAGGGAATGTGAGCGTCCTGTGCATGGATGCCCAGACCGCAGTGCAGCTCAAAGGGGAGCAGGTGGCAGCTGGATCCCAGGGATAGTCAGCGTCCTTACAGTGGCTTCCTAGCCAGTGTGCGCCCTAGGAGTTAGTGTCAGTAGACGCTGCCTAGAGGCAGAAGGTGAACTCAGCCACAGACCGGGGGCGTTTCTCTACCCCGTTCTCCAAAGAGTCGCAGGTGCGCAGGAAGAGGGCTGGCTCTCCATAACAGATCCCCATCAGAGCTGGTCCGACATCAGGCCTCTCTTCCACTGCAAATGAAAGCAGGAGCTGCCTGCTGGCACCTTTGTTATCTTCCAGGCAACTTCTGACCTCAAAGACATGCTCAGAACCTACCTAAGTCACGATCTGCTGCAAAAGAAAATTCCTTCCCAGTGCTCTGTCACTGGGGCCTCGCTTGCTTGTAGACCAGAGTAACCAAGGCCCAGAGACAGGTCATTCTCGTGGTCTGAAAGCCACTCCTGACTTTCTGTTTCCCCCTCTGCCTGGACATAATCCTGCTTCTTATCAGATGTTTCCTCTTCCACTCCCCTTTCCTCCCTGCTTATCCTTAAAAACAGCCATATAGCACCCCCTAGAGAATCACCATAAATGAGAAATACTGAAATGTTGGGAACAGGACAGGGGCTCACAGCTGAACTCCAGTCCTACTTCCACTACAAGGTACTTAACCTCTCCGAGCTTCACGTTCCTCTACACACAGGGTTTATGAGACGATGTGTATTAAAGTCTTCGCATTGCTGTTTTGACTGCATCAAAATACGGTCTCCTCTTCCTTGACCTTGGGCCTGGCACTGAAGTGTTTGCTGACTGAATGAAAGAACACCTGAGAGAGGAGCTTGGGGAACAGCCAACAGGGACTATCCCACGGAAGAGGAGGTGTGCTAGGACCGTGCTGGTGGGGTTTTCTTAGTTAACACACAGGGAGCCGCACCAAACCTCTGTCACCGGTTTCCCAGGAGGTGGCCCTGGAAAAAGGCTCCCCGTGGCCAGACACCAGTGAGACCACCTTTATGGAGCACTTACTGGGTGCCAGTGTTACTTCATTTCATCCTAACCACCACGCTACAGTAGACAGTAGGTGCTATCACACTCCCCATTGTGCAGGTGAAGCAACGAAGACGTGAAGCTAAGCTCCTGCCTGCGTGATGTACGAGTAATGATGGGAAGGCCAGGATTCGAATCAAGTCTAATTCCAAAGCCCCTACTACTAGACCACCCTTCTTTCCTGCAGTACTTCTCAGACTCTCATACGTTCTAATGCATACTTGGAACCTCAGAGGAGCAAACGTATTTCATTTTCCAAACTTAGTTAACAACATAATCCCAATTTTGAGGAACACTTATAACATCTTGATGTTACACATCAGTGTCCCACAAAATGTGGGAAGCCACCAGAAGTAGCCCTCAGTCCCACCCAACTCTGAGGCCCTTCCGTGACGGTGACACAGCCTGGGCGGTGGCCACACAAGCTGTGTTGGCTCCTCGCTGGCACACAAGCCCCTGACTCACCGGAAACGGCGTCGGGCTCCGGTTTGCTCCCCGACAGGTCCTCTGCAGACGTGCTGCTGCCCTCGGCCCCGACACCGCAGCCCCGAGGCCCCATGGCGCTGGAGCGCCGCCGCTCATGGATCTCATCCGAGATCATCTCTAGGTTCTTCAGGGCTGTCTTGTACTCGCCCTTCGCCAGGGCCAGTTTGGCCTGTAGGTCATCTACAGTCTTCTTCAGTTGCTGGTCAGGAGAACAGGAGGCCCAATAAGTAAAGGCTGCCCTTACTGGCCATGTGATGCTTTTGATTGACAGGCTCAAGCATGTTTTCTGCCCATCACTCTATTCCAAAGACTCTCAATCATGACTGAGGACCCGATGACTTCTATCAAAGCTGTACCAGATACAAAAGCAGCCACCACCACCCCCAACTCCCATCCGTGTGACAAACTAAAGCCGTATCATCCAGAAGCTACTACCGGTAGAATAAACCCCATCAGGGATGCAACAATGGGTGTCAAACACATGGAAGTCCCACATTCTAGCCATCTGGTCCCCAGCACTGTGGTTCTCACATTTGAGCTTGCATCAGAATCACCTGGAGCTCTTGTTAAAGCTCAAATGGCTAGACTCCACTTAGTTTCTGATTCAGTGGCTCTAGGGTTGGGGGCCCAGGAATCTGCACTTCTAACCAGTTCCCAAGTGGTGCTGGTGCTGATGCTGCTGAGCCTAGGAACACACTGAGAACCACAGCCCGGTACAATACAGAAGGTGACTGATACAGAGAACTTCAGGGACCACTCAACACTGAGCCAAGACCATCTTGAGGCCTGAAAACTCAATAAAGAATGTCTCTCTGCTCTCCTCTTGTAGCAAATGTGCTCTGTGAAAGTCTATCACAAAAAGTGGGGCTTTGCAGAAAAACCCTATCAGCAACAGAGCCAAAGGCCACACCTACCTCAAGCTGCACATAGTACTTTGCCTTGAGTTCAAAATAAGGCCTGTGAACGACAGAAGAAATAACGCAAGAGTAAGCACTTTCTCCAAGTCATTATTGTATAAAAAGACACAGGGGTGGTAGTGAGAAGAGCTTGGGGAAAACCTCCATTAAAACCAGTCTTGCACTGTTTTATCAGCTCTTGGTCCACAGACAACGTGTACTGTGCACAGAGCTCATCTTCATTACTGACAGGTAAACAGGCCCAGCCAATGGGCCACGGAATGGTTTGCTTTTGAAATTCCACATTCTCCTTCCCAGGAGTAACCCTACCACTCAGCATCTTGTCCCTCCAGGGCACAGAATATTGAGGGAGGGGGGAAACCTGGGCAGGGGGCTCTGGAGAGGCAGGTCCCTGAGCACAAGGCACATAAAAGACTGAGAAAATTCGGAAGAGAATGACTACAAGGGTCCTCACGCCCAGACTCACTTGGATTTGTTGATGGCTCTCTTGAGTTTCTTCTCCAGCTGCCGCATGCGGCCCATGGCCGCATTGTACCTGGCCGCCGTCTCCTTGTGCACCAGCTCGCTCCTTGTCTTGGTCTGCTCTGCCTCCATGACCTTCAAAGGACAGCAGAGGTCAACCCAGCCAAGCCCAGAACTTGTATTTTCTTTTTAAATATCCTTTGAGTAAATCAGCAAGCTGACGAAGATGAAACTAACTTCCATGTAGACTGGGATTACTTCTTCCTACTTTTCTGTTCTGGAAAAATTTTATCAGATAGGACTAAACAGCCAAATTGGCTGTGGCAATGACCAGGAAAAACAAAACAAGGAAAAACAAAAAACATGAAGCATTCTCTGAGGCAGTCCACTTCCTTCAGCTTGGGCCTCCTGGCTCCACATAGCCACCTTGGGCTCCTCCCAATTCCACCTTGGAGCAGGGACTGATGGGCAGGCGATGGGTGAATGGTTCCCACCACGGGAACTCAGACATCAAGGATCGGGGACACCAAGCAAAACCATGCCAGCATCAGAACTACAAGGCAATCGATCTCTGCAGTTTGGCCCCTCCTTTTCTTTCCCAAATATCCTGAATTACCCAGTGGACACACAAGAATCCAAGATCTAGAAAGGACTAACTTTACATTTGAACAGTATCAAATCATTCATATCAGATTTTGAGGTCCACAAAAATGTATGACCAGGAGGCTAGTCAGCATGCTGATGGGAAATTCTGGTGGGAACATTCTGTTAAGCCTGTTGATTAAAATGAATTTTAAAAAAGAAAACCACCCTAGCTGGTGTAGCTCACTGGACTGAGCTGGAGCTGCAAACCAAAGGGGTCACCAGTTCGATTCCCAATCAGGGCACATGGCTGGGTTGCAGGCTGGGTCCCTAGTGCAAGGGATGCATGAGAGGCAACCACAAATGTTTCTCTCCCTCTCTTTCTCTTTCTCCTCCCCTCCCTAAAAATAAAATACATAAAATCTTTAAAGAAAAAACTCTTACAAAAAAAAAAAAGAAAACCAACAGTTACAAGCCCTCGATGGCCAAAAGCATGGCAGCTCAAGGGCACATCCCCTGGCACATGGACAATGTGGGTCCTTTCCCCTCACCTAAAGAAAAGCTTTAGAACAAAGCCGGCCTTGCCCTGGGGAGGGAGAGACGACAAGGGATTATAAAGCAGTTCCAGCCACAGAAGCAGCTTGCAATGTCGTTCCTGTCTTCTTCTTACAACTTACACAAGTGTTACAGAAGGAAGTGGACAGACAGAAGTGAGGCTAGTGGGCTGCTGCCTGTTTTCCCCCGAAGAGCAACAGAGAGGATCCCCAGGGGCCCTCGGGTCACCGGCCCACCCTCTCAAACCCAGCAGGACAGCTAGAGGAAGGCCCCACCACGCCTTTAACTCAAGGCTGAAAGAGAGGCCCGCCGCGTTCTGGCATTCCTCCAGTCGGCAGCCACTGTCAGCCCAGGACGGGCAGTTCACTCACTTACGTATAATAAGAACATTTTTTTTAAGTGTCAGGGAAAATTATGGAAAACTGAAACGAGCATGAACAATTACTGGGCATCCTGTCTAGCATGTCCTCCCAGGTCACCTCTGGCTTTTGTTGTCCCGGAGCTATTTCACAACCTGTAAGTTGTAGAAAACTGAGAGGAATACAAAAGATCTGAGTCCTAGAAGTGAAGATGAATTGCGTCCCAGTGGAGGTGCATTTGATTACTGATTACCCTGGAAATCCCCTCTCTCTAAAATCAATAAGCATGTCCTCAGGTGAGGATAAAAAAATAAGAAAGGCAGAAACAGAAAAATGTTTTGTTCTTTTTCAAACAGCACATCAAATGATTTCTGAAATGGTTTCTTGCTGGCTAGTTTGGACCTTTGATTGGGGTGCAGGGAGGACAAAAAGGAAAGGCGACCTTCAGCTAGTTTCTTGGAAGGAGCTACTCTAATGTGCACGCATGTGTGTGTCCTTTTCATGTCTCTCAGCCTGTGCGGCTGGTAAATTCCCAAGATTTCTAACCGCTGCCTTGCGTTTTCATCAGCTGACCCAGGAAAGCTGTTCCAGCCTGAGTTTGCCTCTGGGCATCGTGTCCACTAGGGGGCAGGAGGCCCGAGGCCACACACACCCAGCCAGGGGCAGCAGGAGGTTGTTCAGAGTCAACAGCCCGGCCGATGTGACTCCTAAGTCAAATCATTCGTGTGTCAGGCTTTCTATTTAAGGAAGCACAAGGCCATCATTAATTATCCGGTCCCCCGGGACTTGAACTGCTGTGACAAGTGACATTAAAAAGGGAGAGGCTGCTGGCATTAACCCCTGACTTTTCTATTCCTGCCCTGTGACTTTCAGAGAGCAGTTTTAGGCCACATGCCTGGGAGTCTGTGTCCTCTGCTCCGGGAAAACGGCGCACTCAGAGCTCAGCAGAACCAGGGGCGGTCTGGATCAGACAGACAAGAGCTCATGTGAAGGCCGCTCCCACCCCACCCATGGGCGTGCAGGCCCCCCCGATGTGGACATCCACAAGCACACAGACACTGGCAGACGCGATGCATGTGCACACACCCCTGTACACCCTCCCACAGATGCACACAACGATGACTCATACCCTCTGGGTGGCGTGATTCAGCATCTCCTGCCAGGCAGAGTCGAACTGCCGCTTGTCGTCCTCCAGCAGCCGCTGCTCAGCCAGGGAGATGGTTTCCTTGGCGGCACGGAGCACCTCCGTGGCCCTCTGGAAGTCCTGCGTGGCTTTCTGAGCTTCCAGCTGAGCCTGTATGAGAAAGACACGCATGAGGCCTCCGGAAGTGACAGGGGCTCCTGCTGACCCACCACACCCTACAGAAGAAGAGTGTCCCAAGGGCCAGGACATGCCCTGTTCACTCTGGGAACAGGCCTGGCACCCGCAGGCCCTTGTAAAGGCTGGGTGAGTAGTGAAGGGACAATTTTCACAGCCCAGAACCCAGCGGAGCAGATAAACTCATCACCTTTCAATCAAGAGTCAGAGATGGCCCTGGCTGGTGTAGCTCAGTGGATTGAGCACGGGCTGCAAACCCAAGTGTTACAGGTTCGATTCCCAGTCAGGGTACATGCCTGGGTTGCAGGCCATGACCCCCAGCAACTGTACACTGATGTTTGTCTCTCTCTTTCTCTCTCCCTTCCCTCTCTGAAAATAAATAAATAAAATCTAAAAAGTCAGAGATGGCAAATCAGCTCCTTGCAAGACAGGTACAGCCAACCGTGGCTGTTCACGGAGTAGTTCTCATTCACTAATGATGCCCAGGGTAGGCACAGTGGTCCCCAATGCCAGCCTTGCCTAGAGCCATGGCTCAATCCACAGCATGTCAGGAGCACAAAGGCCCGGGTAACACACTCCAATGGCTTGCAGGCAGGAACTGTGGTGCAAGAGGCCTGGAGCTCACATAGCTGGTGAGCAACAGAGCGGTGCCCAGTCTCCAGGCCCTACGAGTCCCACCCCAGGCCACCCACTCAACTCCCCCTCACCCTCAGGGAACGTCAAGTGGGAGAACCAACAAACGTGATGCTGACCACATGCAACTACCACCAGCCACGTGTGGCTTTCGAGCATTTGAAAAGTCATGAATCCAAACTGAGCATACAACACACCAAATTTTCAAGACTTAGTAAAAAAATAAAAAAGAATAACTATCGTCTTAATAATGTCCACACAGATTACATGATGAAATGGCCATGTTTTGAATATACTGCGTTAAATAAAATAAAGATGAATTTTACTTGTCTCTTTTTACTGTTTTCCTGGGGGCACTAGAAAGTATAAAATGACAGGGCTGAGGCGCATTCTGCTTCTTCTGTAGACACACCTCTTTCCAGGGCAGACCACGTGATTGCATCAGAAACCGGCAATAAGGCCCCCGGTCACCACACTTGCGGGCCCAGGCAAACCCCCGCCGAGCACAGGCAAGCCACTGCCACTTGCTGCCCCTCGGTGAACCAGATCCTCACGTCAGTCACACAAACTCGGGGACACATACGGGGCAGCCCCTGGGACTGGGGAGGGGAACGACCTGCCCACCCCACATCCCCAGAGCGAGTCTCACAGGACTTGGAGGAAGTCCTCGAAAACCACGAGCGGAGGACACTTTTCAAAGATGGGAACGAAATCGGACTTGGAGCCCATCAGCCCAAGGACAGCTCTGTGTCGCTCTCTATCCTTCAGTGAGCGCGGACTGGACACCACGCATGCCCCCACCCCGCCCCCCGAGCAATGACTGCCTGGTTAGGAAGCTGACACGGGTCTGGAAGGGACATCTGAGGTCCGGAATACCAAGCCGGGACCTCTGCGGCACCGGACGGAGGGAGCATGCGCAGTAGGGCGTGTGAAGGAGAAATCACCTCCAGCAGAGGGACTGGAGGGCAGCTTCTTACAGGAGGAGGGTCCTGAACGGAGAACTAAAGATGAAGATGATCTGAAAACAGGGTAGGGAGGAGGCAGCGGGGAACAGTGTTTTGAAATACAGTATCTGCAGGAGACTTGAAAAAGACCCACCTCAAAACAAAATCTAGAGTGACAGCCTTGAAAGAATCCCAAGATAAAGCTTCAACCAGCGGTGCAGGGACCTGGCTGCCGTGGACAACTGTGTGCCCGCGCAGGCCTGTCTCAGCTACAAGGGGCAGGGAGTGGGGGAGGCCTGCCCCCACAGAACTGGCCAACCCTCTGAGAGGTGACGAGATAGCACAACAGGCTCTCAGCCACACAACTCGCTGTCCCAGACTCTCCCACAGGAGGGCAGCCCACCTGGCACTCTCCACCCACCTAGATGAGATGCAGGGGAGGGAGGAAGCTCCGGCTGGGTCACTTAAAAGCTGCCCCCAGCCTACACCACAGGCCTCGTACAGGCCTCAACCAACCCCAGCCCACAATCATGAATCCCAAAGGATTCCAACGTTTTCTAAGAAGGGATTTATTTGCATGTGTTTTTAAGGAAATTTTAGTATTTCAGTTCAGCAACGTTTAAGAGTAAACTCTCTTCCCCGGGTCTCCCTGCTTGAATCATGAAGCTCTTCTTTCCTCAAACAAACAAACAAACAAACAAACAAAACGGTGGCTGCCATACCCAGGCCAGTGCCTCCTCACCCTCAGCCAGGTCTCTACAAGGAGGAGGCCCAGCTAAGGGGCCTTGCAGAACAAGTACTCTGTCAAGTTCCTGCTGAGTTTCTGAAGGTTCCTCCCCTCCTACATGGTGGTATCAGAATGTGCTTGGCCCCAGCCAGTACGGCTCAGCTGGTTGGGTGTCATCCCACAAACCGAAAGATCATGGGTTTCATTCCCATCGGGGCATATGCCTGGGTTGCAGGTTCAGTCCCCTGTCAGGGCACATATGAGAGGCAACCATTGATGTTTCTCACATTGATGTTTTTCTCGCTCCTGCTCCCTCTAAGATCGATAAGAATGTCCTTGGGTGACAATAAAAAGAAAGAAAGAAATGTGCTTGGCCTTGTCATATCCTGAATACTACTAACATGAGGGTTTGTTCTACACTTAACCCACAGAAACCAGATGGCATCGCCATCCTTCTATATTTATTCGTTCAAGTAAGTGTTAGGCATCTGTTCCTGTACCACCATCTATTCTCTCCATCATACTTGGTAATGGAGCCTTTACATCTCAGGCTGAGACATAAAGACCCTATTGCCAGCTGTCACTATAGGTAGTGCCCCAGTTACTTTCAGCTAGTGAGATATGAATGGGCATTGAGTGGGAGTTCCAGGAGGGCTCCTCTGTCTTTCCATCTGGGATATGAATACAATGGCTGGTGCTTCAACAGCTATTTTGGATCACGAGGCAACTCTCTTAAGGATGAAAAACAGGTCTCTGCCCTGGACTGTCTACCTCCTGACTTTCTACATGACAGAAAAAATAGTTTCATGCTACCCTGGCTGGCGTAGCTCAGTGGATTGAGCATGGGCTGCGAACCAAAGCATTGCATATTTGATTCCCAGTCAGGGCACATGCCTGGGTTGCAGGCCATGGCCCCCAGAAACCGCACAATGATGTTTCTCTCTCTCTCTCCCCCCTCCTTCCCTCTCTAAAAATAAGTAAATAAAATCTTTAAAAAATAGTTTCATGCTTGAGCCAGTGTAGTTTTGGGGGGTTTCTGTCATATGAAGCCAAATTTAACCCTAAATGATAATACATCCTCCCCTCCAGACAGCTGGGCTATTCTGCAAACCTGAGAGGAGTGATAATAGCAGCCAGCGTAGACTGGCCAAACCCCCCTTGATTAATGAGTGTTCATTCTGGCTGTTCACAGCCTAGTTTACTATCATTAAGCCCAAGGAATAAAACTTTGGGGGTTTCCTAAGAACCCCAAAGCTCATGGCCTTGTTGTAAGGCATTTTGTAAAACATTTTCTAAAACTATGTGCAAGAGGAGGAACCAGGCAGGTGCACAGAAGGAGGAAGCATTTATCACACCCTCGCTCGCCAGGCGTAGTCGGTTCCGCACCGGTGATGTACCTTCTGGAGGCTGAGCTCCAGCGGGGACAGGCCCACTCCAAAATCAGGGGACCAATCTACTTGGCAAAGCAGACACGTTCATCACAAACTCCTACACAAGACCCATGGTGCCAAGCGACAGGTGGAAAGCACTGTGGGAATGTAAGGGAGACAGAGTGACGTCAAAGCTTCCCTAGGAGAGGTTCCTCGAAGGGAAGGTGTCGGATAGTCAGAGGCTGCCCAGTGATGCCATCAGGCTCAGCCACAGAAACTCAGGCGGCATCCAAGAGTTTACATACACATCCAACTGAGAGGGCTCAACCCCCAGATCGCCTCCCAGGGTTGTAATAGGACATACAACCTTGGAATCAGAAGCCAATTCCACCGTCTGCAAAAGAGCTGGTGCTTGGGTTCTCTCCGTCATGTGAAAGATGACGCCTAGAAACCTGTGGCTCAACCAATGAGATTGTACCTTCAAACTTGAACAAAGGACCCGGACCCTGGTAGGAACACATTATCTGAATAAGGGCCCTACACTCACAGGCGTCCTGGCAATTAATTGGCTCACAGCAGAGAAGCCCCATTAGCAAGTGGAGGCTCTGCTCAGAAGTGTCCCACAGAGCTCTGAGCTATAAGATGCAACCGAGGAAAAATGTCAAATATCTTCCTGACTCATGGACGAAAATGGCTTTCATGGAAACAGCTCCGTGGAGAGAATTTTAAGAAGCTGCTTATGAATGAATTTGGTAAGTGACCTTTACCAGACACTGGGCCGGGCCAGCTGTGACTGTGAAACACTCGGAAACACGTAGGTGTTCAACAGTGTCGTCAACAGGGGTGCGGGGGTGGGCAGAGAGGTCTGCCTTTGTCCAGGCTGCCAGATGGGATTGGACACAGTCACAGCTGTGACTCAACTTCCATTCCTCCCCACAATCGGTCTCAGGAAGGGACAAGAGCACCTGGACATTTGTGTTGGCTGCAACAAAGGTTCGACGTAGAAGGAAGTCTACAGGCCATCTAGTTCAACCCCTTCGTTTTTTAAAGGAGGACCCAATGAAGCAAGGCAACTTGCTGGATGACACACAGCTAACCAGGGCCAGGAAACTGGAGCCCAACCCCTGGTGGGGCTGTGTCTGCTCTACCACGCAGTGTCAGCCCAGCTGGGTAACTCTGGCAATGACATAATCGGAGGATGAGTGGACAGTCTACCCATCACTCATGCACAGCGCAGGAGCAGCTCTGGGCCACAGACAAGATGGGGACTCAAACTCTGTGCATGACTGCGGCTTGCCACCTGCGACTTGTGGAGGTGTCACTGCAGCTTCACACAGGGTCAGTCACACAGCAGCCAGTTAGCTGCAGAAACTGAGGAGGGGTCCTGTCATTCGGCTGCCCAAAGCCCTGCTCTAGCTGGGGTGGCCCCAAGTTCTAGAGAGAGCCCACAAGATGAGCCAGATTTAGTGCCTGACTGCCCACCAACCGGTACCTGTGGCTACAGGTGATTCTGTGAAGACAATCCCAAGAGCTACTGCTTGAGCATGTATTTATGTTGAGTCAGATAATGTGTATAAGGTGTTCTGAGCACAGTACCTCATTTAAATCTCAAAATTACCCTATGAGGTCAGTCCAATTATCATCCCTACTTTACAATGGAGACCAAGGCTCCAGAAGGTTAAATACCTCGCCCAAGATCACACAGCTACCAAGGGTGGGGCCAAGAGTCAAACCCTGACCCAGAGCTTTGATGCTAAACTTCCATTAATTACCACCTGCTGGGGCGACAAACTCCTGACAAAGAGGTACTGGTCAAGCTATGTCAGGTCTCACTTCTTGGCCTAACAGAAGCCACACTGGCCACTGCTAAATACATCAGATGGGTAGGAGGGTTTGGAGGGAGAAAGGATGCCAGCCACCAAGGACAGCAGGGGGCTCCCCCACAGAGCACAGGGGCGGGGGCTGCTGTCACAGCCGGGGCCACTGGGTCAGGAGGAGCCAGAAGACCACAGAGAGGGGCCCAGAAGCTGATCCTGAATGCTCCAAGCATAGCCTCTCCTGCACCCCAATGCTGTTTCCTACCTGCTCTTGGGGTCAGTGGGCCCTCCTCACAGCGGGGGAAGAGGCTGGATAAGACATAGGGAAGCAAGTTGCAAAGTTCCCCCATCTGTCAAAACCACACACCCAGTCAGGGCACAGCCCCGACGGATGGCTTTCCCCACTCCCTTCTAACTGCCATCAGCACCTGAAGCCCATGGGCATGCTCTGGCTGACTTAGGAATGAGTGGGCTCAAGTTGCATGCACCTCCCAGTGTGTGATGGGAACAATATGGAGCCAGAAGTGGCTTCCAGAACCCCCTGGACACTCAATCATGAAATGGAAGACAGAATACCCCACTCCCTTGTAAAGGGGACTGGAAGTCACCAGCCTGGGGGCAGGTGGGGGTTGCCCCCGAGGGTGGTCAGCAGTGGCCCTTCTGCCCACACCCACATCCACGTGGGGCAGCACAGCACCAAGGAAAAGGGAGAACCCAGGAAACACAGGAAGGCCTGGCTCCTCCAGCAGGTTAAGAGCTCGTGCTGGGATGGCCCCGTCCCCAAGGAGACAGGGTCCCCATGGACCCTGCCGCATGGGGCAGCCATGCATGGGAAGTCCCCATTCTTGATTTATCAAAAAAAAAAAAATGCAATTCTGTCCTTGCCTCTTTACGGCGAATGTTGCATGTGCTGCTGTGCAGAATCCATCCCCCAGCTAGCAGCTCAGGGAGCAAAGTCCCAGATTCCTTCCCAAGCCACCCGAGGATCAAAAACCTTTGAAAGCAGGATCAAAAACCCCTGCTGGCCTCGGCGAGGGAGGGATGTCCAGGGTGAACATCAAAGTGAACACCACCCAGGGCAGCTGTTCCCAGTTTTAGTCCAGCTCCATTTTCTGCCTGTGTTCAGAGCAACCTTCGGGATCAGCAGTTGCCACGTAGCCCGAGACATTCCATACTGCAGACTGCTTCTTCCACGCCCCCTTCAGATGGCGAAGTGAGGTTAACGGAAGGGGGGCCGCAGAGACGTATTGGCTGGCTGTTTGCCCTGAGGATGTTTGCGATACAAGTATTTCAATCAGAAGCATTTCCTAGAGAGGGTTCCACCAAGCCCATTCGGCTCCTTGGTCATGCTTCATGTCCAGGGTTCCTCATTGTTCTTCCGTTTTAATTAGTCAAAATTGCTTTCATGAGGATCAGTTCTTTTCTATCCCAAATCAGTTTGGGCCATTAAACAGTTTTGTCCACATCAAACTTTACTAATTAGAGCTTGTGCCATGGCGTTGTTTTTTTTTTTTTAAATCATTTCTATTAAACTCAATTTTCCTGGATCGATTTTTCGCAGATCTGAAAACTGTTGAGCAGATGGGACATCAATTTTTAGTCAGTCCCAAATGTGCCCGTGCACAGTTCGAGCCATCACCAGTTAATATTAAACTGTATAACATAAGACATACTAAATGATATAAAATATTAAATAGAAGATCCATGGCGTGTCATCCTCCTTAGAGAAATATGAGAAAACTCGGAGCAGTTCTAACAGATACAAACCAGGGACTCGGGTTGTTTTAGTTGACAGGCCACCAAGTTCCTTAATGCATTATAATGTCAAAAGAGCCTCCAGGGATTAGGGAAAGAAAAAAAACAAGGTCAAGGTCAAACAGTTTTGCTCTGTCCTGGGGTTGATGATGAGCTGTTTAAAAACAAAAATTAAAAAGCTATTATCTGCTTCCAAAGAATACAGATAGAGCGGAGGTGGGGGGCGGGGCTTGCTAAGACTTGCTCAGGGTTGGTGAGTGCGGAGGCTGGACAAGGGGGGTGTGGGGCTCCATTATACATCCTCTCTGTTTTATATACATTTTAAACGTTTTCTACTAAAAAGTAAAAAAGAGAAAAAACTATGATCATTTGCCATTACCTTCTTATGATTCTCTAGGACTGCACCATTGTATACAGTGGCCACTAGCTATCCAGTGAGACTCACATTTAAATTAATTAGAATTAAATAAGTTAACATTCAGTTTCTCAGTCACACCAGAACGTGTTCAACATTTCAAGTGCTCCACAGCCACACGTGGCTGGTGGCTCCCATACCAGGCAGATATAAAACACCCAAAACCATGGAAAGCTCTATGGGACACGACTGACCTAGGTATTGCACCGGCACTAAAGTGAAGGCTGCTGAAAGGTCTCTGCTGTTATCCGCAATCTCTGTGTGCATCAGAATAGCATCACCGTTCCTGCCTTGTAGTAATACATAGCCCTACATTTAAGAGCCCACAGTAAAGGAACCTGGAAAGTACCGTGTAGTGAGGCCTTGGGTGTGGCTACCCAACAGGGTGTGTGACCTGGTTTCTGGCAGGATGATCCCCAGTCCCCCTAGTCATCCAGGGCTTCAGCCTAACCAGGGGTGAGTGACTCAAGGGCTTCAACTGGGCACTGCAGGGGGCAGTTCCTCCAGGATCAAGCCCACCTCTGCTGCTCCTCTGTGCCAGCCGCCCGCCTACAACTCACCTTTGGACACAAGCATGCACTTCCCACCACACCAAAGGGCTTCCCATTCTACGCCATGGCACTTGTCCCTCTGCCATGGTTGGTACCATTTGTCTCCCTACAGAATCTCCTCATTCAGCCAAAAGGTGCTGGTGAGAGGTGGTCCTGGGCCTAGCACTTCCCCAGGGCACAGAGGGCTGCTCAGCAAGGTTAGTAAACCAGCTACCGCCCCTGACCCCTTCCCACACTGCTACACCCTTCACAATTACTGGAGGCTTATGCAGCCTGACAGGCACACACCGGGGTGTTTCTGGGAGCAGCACATCCCATGGGCCACCCAAGCCTAATCCTTTCTGTTGCTGCAGGGACACAGCAGACGCCCAGCCTTCTCCCGCCTGCCCAGGCCGGAAGGGCAGCATCCACATTCCTCCGTGGGCTCCCTCCCGCTCTCACACTCAGGCTGGCTGGGCTCCGAGCGGCAATCCACGGGCTGCGAAGACACACTGGTAAGCGCCTGGCGCCAGGCTTAAGGCAGACGCCTGAGGCAGGGACAGCGGCAGCCAAGGTCAAGTCCCACAGAATCAAATCACAGAGTATTTGGGCTCAAGGAGATGCAAGCAATGTAAATCAGGCATCTTATTTTGTAGATGAAAATTCTAGATCCTAACAAGCCAAACAGCCCACTAAAGGGACAAGCCTGGGTATCCACCAACCTCAACCCAAGCCACTTTCCCTTATGCCCTGCCGGCCACACATCCCCCTCAGCGGCGGACCCCTCATCTCTCTGTCCCCCCGACACCCGCCACGTAGGTACTCCATCTCAACTCAGCAGAGCTGCACCTTCCCCTCTGCAAGCCCATTCACATTGATCCCCCTCTCCTCCACCGCCCCACACTGTCACTCCCAGGATGCAGGAAGTCAGCGTCTCCCGGTCTCAAGGTCAGAAACACACACACCCCCCAATCGGGGAAGCCATTTAGTCCTTCCCTGAGGTACACAACGCAGACCTCGGTCACGAGAGGTGGCCCCATCATAACCTGACAGTTTAGGGAACAGAGAAGGGCACTTTATGCAAGGGCAGGGAAGAGAGTGGGAAGAATCCATGTGCTCTGTGATTCCGCCTCCTGACAGCCTCGCAGCTAATGAGTAGCTGCTGGTTTCCCACAGGAAGGATGGAACATGGGAGCAGAGAGGTGGGCGTACAAAAAAACTGGGATGCCAGAGCTGGAAATAGCGTCTCCCTCCTCCCAGCCTCAGCCGGGCAGTCAAGGACCTGAAGGCATGCGATGCCCCCGGCAAAGCTGGGACCCCCTGCTCTCACTGCCCACTTCTCTTTCTCCTCTCCAGGGTTGGAGCCAGGTGCCTGGGTGGGCCCTCACCCTGGTCCTGGCTCTGTGGCCACCTGGGGATTGTGAGCAGAGCTGCCAACATTTCCAGAGAGATGGCCCCAGCAGGACCACATGGACAAACAGGCCCCCTTCAGGGACCCCAGCTCTTCACACACCACGGAGCCAACAGAAAAGGCCGTCCGGTGCCCTGCACAGAGCGGGCATCAACTGACTGGGACAACTGGCCACTGGGAGGCAGTGCACTGCACCTGAGGAACCGGGTGTATTCCTGGCACCAACAATGACCACTGACTCAGATCTGCACCCTTGACTCAGTCACTGGACCCCTCAGATTGGAATGCCAAGGCCTCTGTCAACCCCCAGGGAGCCTCGGCTCCAGCTGGAAGGCAGACATTACAGCAGGTCTTACAAGGCCCCATCCTGCAAGGCAGGGTCCGGCTTCAGCGTGTGCAAACGGCCCATCCACAAAGATGATTGCTTTCACTATCATCTTTATTGTTGGATATGTCTGCAGATCTCCCATAATGAAAGCTGACAAAATTCCTTCTTGATGCACTTCTTAATCAGCTGTCCCTTCCCTATTTGTCCACCCCATAGCTGTTTCCTTAAACTGTGTCACTGGGCCGAGCAACTGCACAATAGGAGGGAGGAGGGGAGGGCTGCACTACTTAGCAACTCAAAACAGAACAGCTGTTTCCGATCAAATGCTTTAAACCAATCCTAAGAAAATACATTTTTCTTACACAGCTGGAGAAATTGGGGAAAAGGCTGGTTACTAGAGGATATTAAAAGAACTAGTAATTTTGTTATTTGTGAAAATGTGACCTTTTAAAGGTTCTTATCAGTTAGAGATAAATACTTAAGTATTTATGGGTGAAGTGATATGACATTAGGGAATAGCTTTAACAAAAAATAGGGCCAGGGCAGGGAGGGAGGGCTGGGATAGTTTAGATAAAACATGATTGGCAGGTTGTTAACAATGGCTGACGCTGGTGATGGGCTCGCTGATTACTCTCTGTGCCTTTGTGTGTCCTAGAAACATTCCCCATAAAAAGTGGTAAACAAACACCTTTTGTTTATGTTATCGCTCTTGCTAGTTACCTGCCACAGAACCCCCAAACTCTCAAGAAAATGCGACTCACGACAAGATGGAGACCAGAGATAGTTGTCATAGGTGGCCCTCTATAAAGGCAAAATTTTAACTAACTAAATAAATAAATCAAAACAAAACTGAAACCTGTGGTCTTGCCCTTGAGAGGAAGTAAAGGGGAAATAAACAGTCAAAGGTCAGCTGGGCAAGAGACACGCTCACAAGCCTGCCCGGGCCCCCTGCCCCCAAAGCCCACCTTGTCCACATGCCATCTTTAAACGAGACGCATCCAAAATGTGGGGGTCCAACACTGGCCCCAACACCCTGTTTGTGGCCAGGCCCCTGCAGCTGTCCACAAGTTCTCTGTGACCTCTGTCTCCTCCATGGTGATTCAAAGCCCTCAGATCGTTCCTGGTCTCTAACGGAGACAAAGAGAAAACATACACCTGCGTACAATGACAAAGCACATTGTTATCACCACAGAGCACTTTCCAGGAGGGAGCAAACCGAACTGCAGGCACCAGGGTGCGCCCTGCCCCTCCTGGACCCCACTGCTCCTGCCCTGAGGAAGGGAGGGGGTGCAAGGGAACTGGGGCAGGGGCGTTTGTTGGATTCCTACTGGGCACCAACATTCATCTATGGAATCCGGCCTACAGCCCTGCTGGCAAGTCCAGCTGTACCCACTGGACACCCAAAGACACTGAGGTTGAGAAGGCAGTACAAGGGCACAAGGCTCGAAGGAAAGGGGACTGCAACTCAAACCCAGACCCCTCGGCTCCAGTGATCTGGAGAGGAAACGCAGCAGCACAGGGCCCTGTATTATGATCTACCACTTCTCCAAAGGCGACACTTAAGGACTAAGTCTCTAGCCCCTGGTGAGAGCCACGGAACACGCCTGCACCCCCCCTCCCTGGGCACCCTCAGCCCTATCAGTGCTCTCCACAGCACCATCCACACACCCACTATGCCAAGACCTCTGGCCAAGACGTTCTCCCTGCACAGCGTTCAATGGCTTGACAGGCCCGGCCCAGCCTGTCCACACCACCCACCTGTATGGAAACCTCAGCAGATTTTCCAGCATCGGTTCTGACCTGGACTATTTGAAAAGCTTTCTAACTGGTCTCTCAGCTTCCAAACTCATGTGGCCAATTTAAACTCCACGTGGCATAATTCAGCTTCACACGATTGCATTTGGGATACCTGGTAATCTAAGGCACAGTTCTGATGTCACTCCTCTACCTAACACTTCCCCTGCCCCCAACAAAACAGCTGCAGCCCAGGCTCGCACTTCCCACCCACCCGGTGAGGCCCAACCACTTACCACCCCTTCAACATTCCTCACCCTTGCACACACCATTCCCTCTGCCAGCAACTCACATGCTTCTCCCTCCTCTCCCCCGGCGAACTCCTCCTCAGCCTTGTAAGCCCATCTCAAATACCCCGAATTCTATGAATTCCTTTTTCTACACAGCATGCTGGATTCGTTGGTTGAACAATCACACCTTCTTTCTTATGACACCTCATAGGCCAAGAAATAAGTACTCATCACCCCTCAGACTCTCCTTTGGCATGAACACTCCTGTTCTTCTAGGACTTACAGACTTCCCCCTTTCTGAACTTGCACCGACACATTTCCCAGTGTTTCCACTGCCCAACTGCAGTCGAGCACCAGAGAGTTTGCAGAATGAAAGCTCCTTGAAGGCAGGAGCTGCCGTTCATACCTTCTCACCCATGAGGACTGACACACAGATAAATACGCATCACCCCGCAAAGCCGCTCTCCCAGGCACTTGGTTGCCTTCTCTATCCCTGGCTCCTATACACCATTTTGCTAAGAAAGGCCCTGATCATGCTCTGCTGACAAACGGGGACTAATGGATAGCCTACAGGTAGTTGGGCCACAAGCCAGCCAGCACCGCCCAAACAGTGATGACCGCAACTCCAAATCCCACTCAGAGCACTAAGAAGCTCGTCTAGGGTGAAGAGGACACCCAGTGTCAAAGGGGGCAGCCAGAGCACCCATTTGTCCTCACCACCCGCCTGCTCAGTGGGACGTGCCTCGTGCCAAACTTGCACGAGCTAATCCTGGGCTCTGCTGGTGTCCGTGATTAAAACAAGTAGGTTCAAAGTCATTAACATTCCTCATGCCTCTGTGACAAGAAATAGTCAGGAGAAATGATGGCAGGGAGTATCTGTCAATGGCCCTGCCAGGCTGGGGTCCACAGAAGGAGCTTCTCCATCGGAGAGCTTCCTCAGAGTGGCTGGGACCCGTCTCTACCAGCCAGCACCTCGCACAGCTGCTCGGCGGCACTCCAGAGAGGCTACCGTTACCAGCAGCACAGGACACAGCCGACACAGACAGAATGCAGTTACGCTACCTCGTTCTGCTACATGGACGGGGTGGCTGGGGAAAGAGTTCTCAAGGCTTTCTACCTGTGGCCTGGGAGCCCGGGAGAGACCCACAAAGGGGCGTGAAGAGAGACCAAGGAGGAGAAGGAACAGTAGGGCCAACAGGGCCACCCACAGGTGCCAGATGACAAAAGACACAGGGGTCAGTCCCCCAGGCCCAGGACCCTCCGAGTCAGTGCTACAGCAAGAAAGGTCCAGTACCCATAGCCTCTCCTTTCTGTGTAGTGCAGGGAGTTTCCATAATCTCTTCCTTTTTAATCCTTACGTGAGGATATGTTTATTGATGTTAGACAAAGAAGAAGGGAGAGGGAGGGAGCGAAGGAGGGAGAGAGGAAAGGGGAGGAGGAGGGGGTGGGGAAGGGAGAGAGAGAGAGAGAAAAAAACATTGGTTGGTTGCCTTCTGTACGAACCCTGACGTGGGATTGAACACACAACCTAGGTATGCGCCCTGACCGGGGATTGAACCTGCAAACTTTTTGGCGTACAGGATGATGCTGCAACCAACTGAGCACCTGGCCAGGCCTCTATGATCTTTTCAAAGCAGCATCACTCCTAGAGACCTTGGGAGCCTTATAAGAGCAGGGACCGTGCTACTGAGATTTTAATTCCCAAAACCTCTCCTAGTGGCCAGTAGGTATGCTGCAGGTGCCAAAGAAATGGGTGTTTAATTAAGATACAGCTAGAGTACAAATGATAAGCCACAAACAACTCCCCATGGTCAATTATTTTAATGTACCTCATTAATTTTTTTCTGTGGCTCACAGAGTCAGATAAATGTCTCTCTGGGTGCATTTGTCCTTGGAAATGCCTATTTATATGATGTGAAAACTCACCTGAATAATGATCCAATTTTATTACACTAGATCGTGGGGTGTGAACGCCATTCTTTCCAGATCTGGATAATCCCCCTTCCACACTCCCTCACCTCCTCCAAGCTGAGCAATACATAACCTAGGTCCCGGGGGGCCTTTGGGAAATTCACTCCCGGGTAAAAACGTATCCTTTCTGAACTCACAGGACCAGGTGCTTATTTCGGCAATCTGCCATATTGTGAGATAGTGCATGTGGAAAACACTTTGAAAATTGCCCAACATAGAGACATACTGATGACATGTCTCTTGAATTATTTTTTGTCCACTTGGTCTTCTCCACAAGATTGCAAACTCCTTGAAGGTACTGACCACATTTTGTACACCTGCATGCCTCCACCACTAGGATAGTGAGGAATCTGCATCTGGAAACACGTTACCCCAAGCCCGTCCTCAGCCAGGGTCCTGGCCGCCCCATTCCCATAATTCATCACGTGGCACACTTACACACAGCCGAAGGAACAACTGATTCACTGAGATGCCAACCACCCTCCCTGTGAACCATCTTTAGCTTCAAGGTGAACATGGCTTGGCTTAATTTTAACTATCACCTGCAAGATCTCTAAAAAAAATTCAAAGTCAGGGGGACACAGAGGAAAATGAAGACTCCATAGAAATAGAGTCAGCACAGTATGCCTCCCGGCCTGGCACTGTATACAAACAAGCTCAGGGCCCCAGGACAAGGCAAGTGCAAACATGTCGACAAGGCTGAAGCCAGCAGACTCTGGCCTAAGAGCAACAGGGCCAAGAACACACACATCCAGGGCCCCTCTAACCACGGGGGCCGGTGCCACTTCAAGCCACCAAGGCATCTCTGGAAAAGACAGGGATGGTCACGTGACAAGGCCCGGGCAGCAGCTGGGTCCCCAGCCTGGAGAGGCAAAGTTGGCTCTAGTGGTCCTGGCGAGGGCTGTCCATGGGAGCCAGGGCTCTCAGCGAATCCCCTTCTTCCCACCTGGCACTGCCAAGCAAAGGAGGGCTGAGAACTCAGGCCTCTCCCCGCTCTAAGGCGTCAGGAACAAATGGCAGCCAGTAGAACTAAGAAAGGAGAAGGATAAGAGAGCCACGTGGAAGAATCCAAACATCCCAGGGCTGAGACAATTACACTGTAAACCTATCCATAACTCTCTCAATTCCAAGCCTTCCTCCTTTCCTCAAGCATTTGTTGCACTTGTACCGCACACCATGCATGTGAAGGCTGGCAAAGGAGAAGATGTGATTTCTGCCATCGAGGAGCTCAGATTCCACGCAGGGCTCCTCAGCCCCAGATGCAGAGGACAGAACATGGACTTGGGCTGTCTGGGTCAAATGCTGGCCAGGTCACTCAGTAACCGGGTGACCTAAGCACTTTATTTTACTTCAAAATGAAGAGAATAATAGGCGCTATCTCATGGGGTTGCTTTGAGGAGTAAGCACAGGTCAAGTGCTTAAAACAGGCCTGCAGTAAGCAGAACAGAAGTGCCAGCTGTTACAGAAGCGAGCATTATGTAGTGTTAGCTTGTGGCTATTAACCCACAGGACCTGGGTGACCTTTAAGGGGAGTTGATGAATAACTTGAAATCGTGATTATAATTTATGCACCCCTATGCATATGTGTGTGTTTTCAGAGGATGATGTCCATAATTTCCATCAAATTTTCAAAGCAAAACCGAAGCAAAGCTTAGCGAGGGAGGGGGACGGCAGAGAGAGTCTGTAGTAGAAGTTACGCTAACCTCCGTCTTCATTTTAATCAGGCCAAGGGTAGTGGCTAAGGAGTGTGGTCCAACAAAACTTTGGGCAATGAGAAAAATGTTCTCCGTGTGTGCTGTCCCAAAATCAGCCACACATGACTACCGAGCCTTTGAAATGTGGCTGGTGATACTGAAGAACGGAACTTTTAGTTTTATTTGACTGTGTCCATTTATATTCCAGCAGCCACACGTGACTGACGGCTACAGTTCTGAACATCACAGAGCTAGTCAGTCTGGGGAGGGAAACCTCACGAAGAGAACAGAATATTCAGTGATGCAGAACATCCCATGGTGTACTCAGAAGAGAGTGCAGGAGCAAGATGTACCCAGCAATGCTGAGCGTGGTGGGGACAGGGGGGAGGGCGCGTACCAGGGCGCCACACGGAGAAGTGCGGATGCCAAAGAATGAGAGGGGCTGGTTAGTTAGACTGCACTTGACACCGGAGACAGAACAAGTGCTGTGTCGGTTAGGGTTCTCCAGAGAAACAGAACCAATAGATTTATCTTAAGAAATCAGCTCATGTGACTATTGAGGTTGACAAGTCTAAAATCTGCAGGAGGTGGACGGAGGTCAGCAGACTGGAGACCTAGAGAAGGTTAATGCTACAGTTCAAGTCCAAAGGCTGTGTAGGGCAGAATCCCCTCTTACACAGGGGAGGTCAGTCTTTCAGTCTATTCTGGCCTTCAACTGACTGGATGAGGCCCACCCACACTGTGGGGGGCAATCTGCTTTACACGAATCCACCAAAGGTGAATCTCACCCAGTAAACGCTCTCACAGAAACATTCGGAATAATGTTTGACCACATACCTGGGCAGTGTGGCCCAGCCAAGTTGACCATAAAAACATGCACTACAGTTTCTGAGCAAGACTACCAGTAAGAATGACTTTCACAGGCCTCAGCTGGGAGGCAGCAGGGAGAGATATGGAGGGGGCCCTAGAAGACAGGAGTACCAATTGAAAGGCTATTTCAATAATCCTGGTAAGACGTGAAGGTTTGCACCAAAGTGGCAGTGGGAAATAAGTATTTAATTAGCATTTGTTAAGAGAAAGTAGGAGTGGCTTCTGTGATGAAACACACACATACTTACACCTTTACACCATGGGAAGCCAGCATTTGCTCATAGTTCTCCAGCCCAGTATGTGGGAAAGGAAGTTTCCACGGCCCACAGAAAAAAGGGAAGTGATGCAGCAGAGAGATTTGGGGGTTACTGTTTCTCTACCCCAAGAAGCCCTATGCCTGCTCTGTGGGGCACCAATGCCCACCCGTCTTTCCAACCCAGAGCCTCTCTAGAAGACAGACAAACCCCACTACAGGTGTGGCTAAGTCTCAACATCCACTCTCCCCTTTATCCTTAGAAACAATCCCACTGGCTACCAAAAAAAAAAAAGGAAAGAAAAAAAAAGGAAAGAAAAGGAAGGGAGGGAAGGAGAAAGGGAAGGAAAAAGGAAACAAGCCAAGCCAAGCCTCCCTCGAAGTTCTCCATGACTGTGTGACCAGACTCTGGCAATGAAACAGAAGCAGGGACTTCCACACAGATGCCACATAGACCCATTAAAATAGAAGGAGTATCCGTCCCTTCCCCTTCCTCTTTCCCTGAAACACAGACATGAGGGCTGGAGCCCCTGGAGCTACCCTGGACCCTGCAACAACATTGAGGATGGGACTCAAATACCAGGATGGAGCAGTAACAGGCCTCTGGGTCCTAGATGACCACGGAGTCCCGGCGCCAACCTAGACTGCTTAACTCGGGTCTTCCCCACCCTGCCCCCCAAAGATAAGAGAAGGAATCCTTGGTGTATTTAGACCACTGTTGTACAGTCCTCTGTTACTTGTAATCAAATGCAATTCCTGGCTGATACAAGATGAGGACGTTATTTTGTGCACCCGACAACATGAATTTCAGAACTTCAGGCTGTAAAACTTCATTTGTATATTTTCTTAGGGCCTTGGATGTTGGGACAGGGCAAACAGAAAAGGAACATACATAAGCTAGCACCATGCTTTCTACCTCAATATTCCCTTCCAATGACGGCTCTCAAAGCGCCCGCTACAGATGCCTCCGACCACCAGCCCGAGTGCCCAGGTCAGTGTGAAAACAGGCCTCCCAGTATTCTCTATGCAAAGAGAAGCGTCATTCAGTTGGCCTGAGCCTGAGATTAAGAACCTTAAATTCAAAGTATCAGACCATCTCAGAAGATTTCAATACACCATGGTGGTTAGAAATAATGAAAGGCCCAGCACCTTCTCTGCGGTGCAGGGCTCTGCCGAAGGGATGGGGGATGCTCTGGAGGCCGGGCACAAACTGATGTGCCCGTAGTATCATTTTCCTCCTTCCATTTAAATCACTTCTTCAAAGAGCAATGTACGAAGCATGGTTTCCTAAACAAAGCCCACTGTTGCCTATGCAGAAGCCAAGAGGCCTCAATGTTAAGTTCCCGGGTGCCTGGGAAAGTTTTAAAGGGAAAGAGGAATAAACAAACAAACAAACAAACGATCTCATTAACAGAGAAAGGCACCCAAGAATGGGGTCAGAGGAGAAGGCTGAAAGGAGGGAGATGCCAGGCAACGTCTGGAGAAGTCAGTGGTAAAACAGTTGAGAAACACACATTCTGGAAGGTTCTTGAGAAGAGGCCCCATTGACGTGGCCTCCCAGGGAGCCCTCCTGAACTCTCCCTGGAGCTGACCAGCTCTCGGCAATCAAGCTAGGAAGGGTGAAGGAGGAACAGAAAGAACTCTGACTCAGCCACTTGCCTGAGAAACCCTATTGCTCCCCACAAAAGCCAGGCGCAGGCGTACCTGGAACAGCTGTGTGAGCACAATAAGTACTCTTCTGCTTACTGGACACCCCCACATGTGCATTCCCCTGGACCTGCCCAAGGCTACAGGCTCAAGAATGGCAACCTGGGGGCCGGAATCCACAGCTCCACTGGCTATGAATTCGAGACCCCCGAGAAGGGCCTGCTGACTCCAAACCTACTTTCTCCATCTGGCTGATGGCTCAGCGCCACAGCTTCCTGCCTTTGTCGGGCTACCAGATTTAGCAGATACAGAGGACTCCCAGTTAACTCTGAATTTCAGGTAAACAACAATGTTTTCTCTTAGTTAAGTATGTCCCAAATATTGCATGAAAGAGCACCATACTAAAAATAAAACTGAGATTCAGATTTGACTGGGTGGTCTGTACTCTGTGTGCAGGCCCCACCTCTGGCTGCAGCTCCACAGGAACGTTCTGCCACACAGAAATGAAAACTGTCGATGGCCGGGACCTTGAGGAATCGCCCCATCGGTGCAGTGGGCGTGGTTCCTTCACACGCACCAGGGCTCCAATCATGGGACAAACCGGGAGCTGGAAATGAGTGGTCCCACCAGGATGGAAACAGAGTACCCCAAGCTACGGGAAGGGTTTTAAAGCATAAGTACTTGGACATCCAGAGAGATCGTAAATCTCTGAGCAGTCAGCTACCTCTCAAGTATGAACGAGTCCATCAGGTTCTTAAGGGTTGATTTTCATAGACGGGAAGAGGGAAGATACAAAGTTACGTGGGGAGGGCTGGGGAAGGGAGAGTTGAGAAGGAAAGTGGGGTGGGCAGAGGGGATTCCCAAGGTGAGGAAAGGGAACGGAAAGATTAGCCATAAGTGCTCAAGAGAAACACCACCATTTGGCCAGGGACCAAAACGTGCTGCCTAGCAACATAAAAAACCTACCCGTGTTGACAAAACTGGTAGCAAAAATACATCCTCTCTCCGATTTTCTTAACTGAGAAATCAGTCACCCTGCCACACCTTTCCTGGGAATGCCCATGGTTTACAAAGGCAGGAGGAAAAAAAGGGTGATCTTGGTCAACGCAGTAAATTTACTGAGGACAGGTGGGAGGAAGGGGAGATTAAAAACAATAACCAAGGAATCTCGAGTGTCGCCCACCAAGCAGCACTCCAGCCTCAGGGAAAGGTGAAGCAGACAAAGAACAGGGAGTTGTCCCTGATAAAGCTCCCACCTGACAAGGTGATGCTGGGTAGCACCTCCAGCTCAATACGGCCTGGCTGTGTTGAGCTGTGTGTGGCCAGTCCCCCGTGTCTGGCTTTCTGCCACCTGCCAGCCAGGAAGGGGACAAGTGGTCCACCACGGGGTGGGAGGGAACCTCAAGGGCAGCAAGGCTCCCGGCTCCCGGTCAGAAGACTCAGGCAGAGCCAGCCAGGGAGGAAGTGCAGTGATTCCCAAAGGGATATGGCCCTTCTGACCGAATCCTCGATATCCACCCTACACCAGGAGCCTACAGCCTGGGTCAGAGGGCAAGGGAGAGTTAACAGTCCATTCTCCCTTCTTGCCGTAAATCACCAGGCACTCTGCTTTGGGATAGGTACCCTGTCACTCAGCTGTCTGCCCTTACCACGGGCAGCTAGGATGACGCAGTTCCCAAGAACTGGCCTGTGGCCACCCAGTGGGAACATGACCAGGGCCACTGGGATGGACGTCACTGACCCAACCTCCTGACCCAAGTCCCACAGTGAGAGCTGCCACCCAGCCAGGAAAGTGGCTCAGCAGAAACCAAAGTGACCAGGAAGGAAGGAGGCATGACGACGTCGTGCTGATCCAGAAGAACTAAGGCAGAGGTTCCTGACGGGAAGAGGTTTCAAAGGGCCCCAAAGTACTTGGAACAAGAGCCTCCCAGTTACCCCAGGGCAGAAAAGGCAGGGCGCTAACTGCACCAACAAGCTCAAAATTCCCCTTTAGCCAAGAAGTCAACTATTTCTCCTCCTTTTCCCCTAAGAGGTGTCAGCGTGTAGTTCAGGCTCTGCAACAGTCACTAAATGCCTCCTACGTGCCACGCACCAGGCAGCAGCCAGAATCAGGCAGATGCAGGTTCAAACCTTTGTCCCTCTCCTCACAAGGTCTGTGATGCAGACACATTACTTCACCTCCCTGAGCCTCGGGTATTAGCCCCTCTGTATGACAGTAATGCCACCTTGCCCCGCTGTTGTGAGGACAAGATAAGACAATATATGTAAGGGACCTACTACTACAGGCCCATGCACCGAGTAGATCCTCAATAAATGAGGATGTGGGGAGCCCCTTGAGCATCTCATCTTCTCTAAGTTGCAGTTTCCCCGTCTGCTGGGTGGTGGGGGAAAAAGCACTTGCCCCATGCAGGCAAAGCACTTGGACAAGTGCCTGGTACACAAAGAGCGTTGAAATGACTCTCCTTTTCCTCTTACCCACCCCATCCTTAATCTCCGATGCACTCTCCCCACACACTCTCTTCCAGCAACCAGTCACCTCTGCACTGTCAACTCCCAGCTCCTCACCTCCAGCTTGCCCTGAACTTCCCACCCAGGCACCCGATCACTGTTCTAACTTTCAGAGAGCAAACTCACCACCTCCTCCCAAAGTTAGACCCCGCCCTCTTTCAGTTTCCTGCCGGCTGCTCAGGCTCCTCAGGTGAAAACCCTGGGGAGGCCCCTGGCTGGGGTCTCAGTTCAATGGAACATCCCCCCTGATCCAAAAAGGCCGTGGGTTCAGTCTCTAGCCAGGGCACACACCTGGGTTGAGGGTTCAATCCCCCATCAGGGCACATATGGGAGGCACCCAAAAGATGTTTCTCTCTCCCTTCCTCTCTCTCTAAAATCAACAAGTATATCTTCAGGTGAAGATGAAAAATAAAACAAACCCTGGAGTTCCCCACGAGTCCTTCTTGGTAGCTGGCTAACCACTAAGTCTGCCAAAGTCTGCCTGTTCTCTCAGATGAGCCCACACCCCGGAAGGGTTTGCATACAGGCCCATATAATGGTCCCTGGACTCCTCAACTGGTTTCCTCATCGGTATGGGGACAAAAGGGGAAGATAAATGACATCCCCTACCCAGAGCCATGCCCACGGTGCCTAACGCACAGATCTGAAAAGACAGTGCCACTGTTAATGTAAGGACATGACACTGGTCATCAGTGCCCCACCAGCTTCGCAAACATGACAGGAGCCCCCAAGCCAGAGCCCACTGTGGCTGCCTCACAGCTTCTCTACCTGGCCCGAGGCCAGGCCGGGGCTGTCAGTTGCTGTGGTGTTGCACCACATGGCGCCTTCCCGTGTAGTCCCTCAGGCCCCCAAGGCTCCCCTTCCACAGCCTGAAACTGACTTCTTCACCCTGGGCTGCACTCACAGCAACTTCTCCCTCAGATCTCCACGCTCCTGTCCTCCGTACCCAGGCGCTCGCCTGTGCTTTGGGGCTCAGGCGTGCTGCTCATCCCTAGGCTTTACACCACCACCCTCACCCAACACACATACAGACATAGTGACCTCACTCCACTGGCTTTTTCCTCCACTGTCCACACCTGTGCCTGTCTACACTTGCGCCACACGGTCCAGTTCTCAGACAGACGAGCCTCCCTGCTGGGCTCTTTACTTGATGAGGACCATCGGTCCTCATTACTCACAGATTGGATTCCATATTTGCGAATTTGCCTACTTGCTAAAATTTATTCGTAACCCCAAACTCAGTATTTATGGTGCATTCAGGGTCATTTCTGGGCCCACACAGAGTAGCGCAAAATCTTTGAGGCACTCAACATGCAGGCTCCCAGCGGAGGTCTCACGGGTGACACTGCCTCCTTCCTCCGCCTATCACACACTGCCCACAGCTGTGTGCTTTTTGTTGGTGAGCAGATACTTAAATTGGCCCCCAAGCCGAGTGCTGAAGTGCTGGCTAGTGTTCCTAAGCCCCAGAAGGCAGTGGTGTACCTTAAAGAGAAAACACGAGTTTTAGATAAACTTCATTCAGGCGTGAGTCACAGTGCTGTTGGCCGAGAATTCAATGTTAATGAGTCAACAACACGGTACATCCAGGAAAAGCAAGAGGAAATTTACAAATCCGTACTGGAGGCTGCTCCAGGAAAGGCTAAAATAAAGTCTACAGCGCATGATGAAATGCTGGAAAAGTGGCTAAATCTGCGGACTCCGTTTGGCATCGACGCCCGAGAGGTCATGACCAATTACACAAGTGCAGTGGACATCATTGTGTGAGGCTAAAAGCCAAAGAAATTTACGGGCACATCACCCAGGGTCAGGAAAATGTTTGACCCTTCTTGGCTCCTGATTTATCATTAATTATTTAAAAATAATATATATTAAATAAGGTGTTCTTTAAAGAGAAACCTACCTAAAACTAGGTTACGTGTGGCTGGGTTGATGAAAATGCGACCAGAGGCTCGCGGGACCCTGACCCTCTCTGTTCCAGAGCAATGCCTCGGAGGCACGCCTCTCTCGCTCCGTGCTGCAACGACCTCAGAGACTATAATAATACAGTCCGTGGACGCAAATAATGACCACGGACTGTATTGACCCTAAAGCCGCCTTGCTTACGGCTGTAGATGTCGCTCAGGAGGATACAAACCACACTTTCGTCCACAATGAGGGGGATGCTCAGGAAGTGCGCCGACAGGCACTTGCGTTTGCCCATCCCTAGTGCACTGTAACCCTCCCACAGTCTCGCTCCATTTCTCAGTGAGGCAGAAAAAAACCCACCCTTCGATCCAGATCAGTAACAAAGCTTCTACATTTGCCCACACACCCCACCCCACGCACTTTTGTAAGACTGGCAAGAGGGGAACGTCACCTCCGCAGAATCAGGGTCTTGGTCCTGGTTCTTGACAAGTGACTAGAACTGTGACTGACTGTTAGTAGGAACCCAGTAAATACTTGCTGAATAAAAGAAAATAAATCAAAAGGGGGGAAAAAACCCTAAACGAGAGAGTAAAACTCACCTTCGCAGAACCCGGCCCTGTCATGTCTCCGCTTACGGAGGGTCGTCTGCAAACAAAACCAACGTCTAGAATTTCCCAGCGAAGGAAGGTTGCAACACTCTCTTCCTCTACGATTAACATAAGAATTCGGGGGGTCATCTGATGCACTTGACCTGTTTCATGTCATGGGAAGCATGGCCCTCCCCATCCACTGGAGGCCCTCACCGCATGACCTGTTCAGGCTTAGGATGCTTCGATCAGTCAGAAGGGTGGTCAGTGACCTCCTCCTCCTCCTTTTTGACCCTCTGGCACATTTTACACTCACAAGCAACTCCATCTGCTCTCAACCTGCCTGGGGTCACCTTTCTGTCCTCACAGGCTCTACATCTTCCCACTCCCCTCCCAGCCAGCAGAGGCCTGTTTCTTCCACTCTCAGGTTTTTATTGTGCTGTTTCTCTTAACACAGCAGATTCACCATGGAGACACAGTATTTGACAGGGAACACGTCTGGAATCATAACGTACATCCTTTTTCTTTGATCCAAATGCTTTACATGTACTACTTTAATTCCATGGTAAGTTGTAAAAATGGCGACAATACTTTGTGGGCGGAACTTATTATTCCCCACCTCTTGAGTTTGGACTGGCCGTGTGACCTACTCTACCAACAGGACAAATGTGATGCAAGCAGAGTCCTGGAAAGAGCTTGCCTTTTGGTTCCTGGAATCCCAACACCATGTGAAGAAGCCACGCTGGCCTGCGGGGTGACACACATGTGGTCCAGCTAACAACCCCAACGCCTCCACTGACAACCGGCCAAGGCTGGATGGGTAAAACCATCCAAGATCAGCCAGCCTCCAGCCAACCCACCAACTGACTATATGTCCGTGAGCTCAGCCATGCCTGAAATCAAGAAAACTGCCCAGCAAAAGAATCAGCTAACTAAGTGCTCTAAGACCCTAAGTTTGGAGTGGTTTGTTTCACAGCAGAAGCTAGAACTGACACACAGCTCCCCTTTATAGGTGAAGAAATTGAGGCAGAGAGATTAAGCGACCTGCTGAGGTCCACAGCTATGAAGCGGTGAATCAGAATTCACAGACAGGCAGTCTGCCTCCAGAGGTGAAGCTTTGCTGGTTGCCCCATTTGTCATCCACAAGTTTCCAATGTTTCCCCAGCACTCACTTCCCCAAGGGAGGTTAAGTAGAGGACATGAACTCACATGGCCCACACACACCGAACAGGTGGCTTTCAGCACTGAATAACCCTCATTATTTTGCATTCATGCTGCCCTCCAGGTTTGCAAAGCTCTCTGCTCTCTTCTCGCACATCCAACCATTTACAAATAACCAGAGCTACCCCAAAGTCCATTTAAAGATGAATGAATGAATAAAACGTGGCCTATATATCCAGTGGGATATTATTCAGCCTGAAAAAGGAGTGAAATTCTAACATATGCTATGACATGGCTAAACCTTGAAGACGTGATGCTAAGTACAATAAGCCAGTCACAAAAAGACAAGTGGTGCATGAGCCCACGTGCACGGGGAGCCCAGAGCCATCAACCTCGGAGACAGGGTAGAACGGTGGTGGCCAAGGGCTGAGGGGAAGGAGAAAGAGGAAGTTACCATTTAATGAGGACGGAGTTTCAATCTGGGAAGGTGAAAAGATGCTGGAGATGGATGGTGGTGAGGGTTACACAACAGTATGAATGCACTTAATACCGCTGAGTTGTACACTTAAAAAGGGTAAACTTTACACATAGTTTACCACAATTTTCTTAAAAAAGAAAACATTACAAGGGTAGGGACTGGGAGTGGCAAAATGACAGGCCCAGGGCCACTGTTAGGCCAGACAGAACTCAGGCAGCAAAATAAACAACAAACACTCCACCATTCCCCTTTCCGGAGTCACATGGCTCCACCCCCTCATCGGAAGGTCCCGCCAGCACTGAAGGCCAGATGGGCTGGCAGATATGTCAAAGCCACCTTAAAAACAAGCTCTGGCTCAAGGAAAAAAACCCTCCAATAAATCAAAGCCAGTTCCCTGCCCCCACCTCCACCCAGAAAAGAAAAGGCAGGCATCTTCCACCCGCTCTGGACAGAATCTGGACCGGATTTTCAAAATCCCGGGTTTAACTCATTAGTAGGAAAATGAGTTGACATCAGGAACAATAAAGTTAATGCAAATTTTGAGGGGCAGACAGAATTTCCACAGGCCAGACAACTACAAACCTTTGTAAACTCTACGGAAAACCAAGCTATAGAAGAAGGTTTTCTCTTGGTTACATCTCCACTGTTCCACTGAACCTCTGGAAGGATGGACATGGCCATTCCAGACATAATAAACCACTACAGCATAATCAGAAAGTATGAGACTTTTCTTCTTATTGTCTATTTTTGGTATTTCCTACAACAATTTTTTTTAAATGAAGCCAAAACCTAAGCTCATGCAGGGACTCTGAGGTGAAACACAATCTCCATTAAGTCCTAAGGAAGACCCCACGAGAGCGCCATGGCTGGTCTGAGACCGTACACATTTCATGGACAAGCATGCGGGAGGCTCTCACGATACACACTTGAAGGAGATGCTTTGAAGGCATCTCTCAGAGACCACCCCTGTTCTGTCTACACAGTCAGAGGGGTTTGTAAATACAGAAAGGAAGGGGGTGGGGTAAGGCCAGAGGAAAAAAACAGGAAGCCCCACTTGGCAGCAGCTGGCGGTGGGCCCCACCCCTTCACTAGCAGGAAGGTCAGAGGACGCTGGTGCAGAGACACACTCGGCCAACTGGCTCGAGCCCAGACAGCTCCCATCCACAGAAATGAAAGGTGACATCCAGCCCAACCTCACAACCTTTGAGCATCTTCCCAGTTCCTCGGCTATGGGCCAACAAGGTCCCTTGGGGCTGAGGGGCAGGGATCACTCTGAGCCTTCTCTGCCCTTCTTCCTGCCCCACCTGCAAAAAGGCAGGAGTTTAAGAAGAGGGTTTGCAGGCACAAAGCCAGGCAGGAGTCCCTCAACGTTCATCTTGAGCTCTGCCAGTTGACAGTGAGTCAGCCGCAGGCCCCCAAGGGTCTGGGCGTCATCTGATTAGACCTGATGACTCAGTGGCTTGCCCAGGGATTCAGTAATTGTCATAATCACTGTGCTCACTGACAGAGACAAGGGATGAGAGGAAGGAGCAGCAGGCTCGGACCAGTAAGTGCCAGGGCCCCGTTCCTTCCCCTTTCACGTGCCTGGCCATGGACGCTGAGAGGTGACACAGGCACACAGCAGCAGCCATCAAGGAAGACCCACTCCGAAATGAGAACTGGCTTCCACGCGACCCCAGCACTCGCCTGACCGCAGCCCCGCTCTGCTGCCCTTTTTCTGGTCTTGGGACCTCAAGTTGCCTATTTGGGCTCTTAGGAGACAAAGCCAATGTTTTGAGAAGCAAAGGGCTAATTCCTCCCACACTAGGGAGGAGAATGAAAGGGACGGAGTGCTCCTGCTGCCTGACAGGCAATCATTAGGAGGGGCAGAGAAATGAGCCTGGTGTTCAGCATACATCCTCTCATCCGCCTGAGCTGTGCCAGCTGCCTGGAGAGTGGATTCAGGCGCCAACTCCAGCGGCAAACGGCGCCCACTCACAGGGCCATCCAAATGCCAGCACCCCCCCTCGGTGATAGTACCAAGAGCTGGAATGAAGGCAGGCTGTGGGGGAGGGGTAATAAGAGGCCGGCTTCAAACACAGGGGTTTACAAAGTCATGGCCTCGCACTCTAACCTTGGGGGAGACAGAGAAGTCAGAAGGTGCACCCAAACACCTGCAGGGCTGGGGGCAGAGGTGGGGAGACACCTGCAGGGCTCCGTCTTACCTGCCTCGCCACCCTCCGCGCCTCCCAGTAGGGCTTCGAGTCTTCCACGGCTTTGCCGATCTTTTTCACCAGTTCGTCCAGTTTCACCGTGGCTTCCACCAGAACAGAGCGGAACTTCTGACGCGCATCCTGCAGCCAGGGGACAGCGAGGAGACACAGTTCAGGCTCAGGAAGGAGTCTGCAGAAATCTGTCTGACCCAACCAGAAACACCAAAGGTGGACTTCACGCGACCTACACGCGCCTCAGTCAATACCTGCACCAGGCGGTGTCTGCAGCAGTACCAACCACGTGGAGGTTCCTCCTGCATCGCTGGAAGCGCTCTAGCACTGGCCCTGTCCCGTACGGCGGCCACTAGCCACACGTGGGTACTGAGCCCTTGAAACTGGCTGGTGAGGCTGAAGTCATGAGTGGCTCGTGCCTACTCTATTGGACAGTGCAGGTTAGAGTAAAAGGCTCTGCCCAGACCCTCAAGGGAAGATGTCCAACTGGGCTGCCCCAGCAGCTCCAGTCGATAACAGTGGCACCATTCCCTACCCCCACACCCGCATTAAGTCCTCAACCATGGGCATGGTCACCACGAAACACTAGGTGCAAATTTCCCACATGCCAGACCCTGTGCCGGGTTGTGGGCTTGGCCCCTGCCTTCAGGGCACTTCCAGTCTGGGGGCAGGTCAGGCATTCACAGCCCATTCCAGAAAGGTCCGTGCAGGCATGGTCACGGTGCAGGTGCCAGTGGCGAGAGCCTCCCTAGGCCAGGTGAGATGGTGGTCAATTGGGAGATTCATGGAAAACTTCCAGAGCGGGAACATCTACACAGAAGCCTGAAGTATGAATGGGCACTGATGGAGGGGGGAGAAAAACTACTGAGTCCCAAGCAGGCAGCACAGCCAGCAGCCAGAGGTGAGAGGGAGAACATGGCATTTTCAAGGAGAGGAAAGGAAGCTAAAGTCTAGAATGTGGAGAATGGCAAGAGATAAGGGTAGCCACTATCAATCTGAGCCTAGACAAGAGTTTGGAAGGGAGCAGTCTGCCAGGTGGCCCAGCTGGTTGGAGCACTGCCCCAAACACCAACAAGTTGAGGGTTCGATTCCCAGTCAGGGCATGTACCTAGGTTTAGGGTGTGATCCCCAGTCAGGGCACACATGGGAAGCATCTGATCAATGTTTCTCTCTCTCTCCACAGCGCCCCCATCTCTGTCTCTAAAAACAATAAACTTACCCTCAGTTGAGAATATAAAAAAGAGAAAGAGAGTTTAAAAAGGAGGAACAGGCTGGTGGGCCATGCCAGTCTTAATTACATTGTGAAAGTCAAGAAACCAGACCTGTGGACATCACAAAAAGGAAAACAAAATGTAAAGAAATTTAGTACCATGTCCAGGGCATACTGGAGGGTCAGGCAGGTCTGCATCTCACAGACCCTCTCTACTCCTCTTCCCTTGGGAGTCTGCCTGAGGCAGCCACACCTTAAGGGGGAGGGGGGCTGTGCATGTGTGAGAAAGGGGAAATGGATAGTCAGAGAAGGAACGACACGTGATCACCAGCCAGGGGGCTGTCCCAAAACCACACAGCCACTCTGCTGGTAAAATTTTACATGAGGTTCCATTGGCAGCAAAGTGCCTGCCCTGCAAGTAACCATCTGAGGATTATTTCTAAACATCAAGGAGTAGGGCCTCTTGGGCCAGTGGGTGGCTCACGGAGGTAAAGAAGCTCTGATCACAATGATTAAAATTAAAAAAAAAAAAAAAAAAGGAAGCTCTGATCCCTTCCCATTTCAGTCCCCTCAGTCCTATCATACCAGACACTCATAGACACAGGCCCTGGTCCCTTCCCTCCATCCTGGGTCATCATCATGATTTTCTCTGCCTTTCTCCCATCTGGCCAAGCCTGCAGTCACCCACCACAGCTTTTCTGAAGACAGGGAACAAGATGAGGCTTGTGCCCCCGAGGAAGTGCTGGCGATGCACAAGGGCAGCCCAGGGGTCAGCAAAGCCACCCCCTGCCCGAGGCTCTGGTATACTTGACACCAGTCCAGTACATGGGAGGCAGCACGCTGCCTAATGCCTGGGATATTTATCAGACGCATCCAATCCTGGCTCCACCTCTTTCCGTGCAGCCCTAATCAGTTAAGTTCTTTACATACCATTTTTACTGCCAATAAAATAGTTACTTTCCATGTCATAGACAGAGCTGTTAGAAGGAATAAAAGAGAAGATAGATGTAAAACACCTAACAGTTCCTGGGCATGCAATAGGTGTTCCATAAATGTACATGATTTCTACCCGGCGTGAAAGAGACCCACGATCCTAACAAAGAACGCCAAGGGGGCCTTGCTGGGGCAGGGGTGGCCGACATAGAGACCCAGTGACCGGTTACACTGTGTAGGCAGCTGCTTTGCAAATGCACTCACATGCTTAACTGAGTCCTAGCTGTCACCGCCCTGCTGGGAATCAGCAGCAGTGCTACCCACGTCCAGACCACAAGTGAGAAAACTGAGAGTCCGAGCAGTCAGCGTGGGACCCAGCGCAGGTCACGCCATCACTCTGGGCTTACAGGCCTTTGGCCTGTGTGCTGGGTACCAAACATCAGGAAAATCCATATTTCTTTAAAATGTGGATTCTTAAATTTCTCATTAACAAAATCAAGTCATCTGGCAACACTGGGCCCCACTTCCTACCTGGCAAGCACCGGCTGAAAGTGGAGGAGAAGACACCCCCTTGAGGAGAGACTGCCCTTTCCAGTCCCCACCTGGGCCTGAGTCACACCAGGGCCACTTCACTCATTCAGGTTCCCTGCCAGCTCCTGGAGACTTCTGATTTGCCAAGAGCTATTCTGGTCACCAATGAACATGACCCACCAATTCTGCCTTCGTGAGATGGAGAGATACACAGCACAGATGGACAATTTACTAAGTGACAGACATGATTATAAACGCCTAATTCATAGATTTGTGTAATCACTCACAACCGTGTCAGGCAGGTGCTACTGTTGTTGCCCACATTTTACAAAGAGGGAAACTGAGGCACAGAGAAAGCGGGTTACTTGCCCAAAGTCACACAGCTGAGAAATGGCAGAGCCAAGATTTAAACTCGAGCAGTAATAAATAAGCACGAAGACCTCAGTATACACCACATGCAACAGACACACAACTGGGCAGACTGCCCACAAAAGTGTCACCTAAGTCAGACCTTGAAGAAAGGGGGATTTTACCAGGTGGGGAAGCAGGGGCCACAGCGGCGGAGGGACACACGTGAACAAAGAACGGCAGGTGGGAGGTTTGGTGGTGTTTGAAGCAAGAAGGGCATGCGTGCCATTAAAGCACCTGAACTCTACCCCATGCACCTCAGGGAAACAGAGGAGGCTTTTTAAAGCAAGTCTCCATTTATTTTCCATGTACCCTTGGCAGAAATGACGGAAGAGTCCATTCTACCACAAAAAGTGGCCGTACTTCACTAGGTGGCCCCGTTGCCAGCAGCGCACACAGAGCTGCAATCATGTGAACACCGGGTACTGGCTACACGATAATTCCACTGGGAGGAAGGGGATGGGAAGGGGAGTGTGTGTGGGAGGGGGCAGAGGGAGGAGAGAGTCTGAAATCTCATCTTCCACAGCGGCATGTGGGCAGATAATAACTGAAACTGAAAAATCAAGAAGTTGCCACACAAAGCCTACTATTTACAGTCATAGAAGTAAATACCTAAATAATCAGCTAAAGTATATTAATCTCTGGAACTGCCTCTAAAGGAGAAGAAAATGGGGCTGGGGTAGGAGGATGGAATACTAGTGGGGTTCTTTGTCTGCCTTTTTTGTTGTTGTTGTTGTCTGTTATTGTGGCAAAATACCACAATGGATTTTTTTAAGATTTTATTTATTTATTTTTAGAGAGGGAAGGGAAGGAGAAAGAGAGAGAGAGAGAGAAACATCAATGTGAGGTTGCTGGGGGCCATGGCCTGCAACCCAGGCATGTGCCCTGACTGGGAATCGAACCTGCGATGCTTTGGTTCGCAGCCCGCACTCAATCCACTGAGCTATGCCAGCCAGGGCCTACAGTGGATTTTTCAGCAGAGGCACGATCTGATCAGATCTGGGTTTTACCAAAGTATGAACTAGGCTCCTCAGATGATTCTCGTGGGCAGATTCAGGGACCACCAGCCTGGTCAAGTGTGTTGCCATCAGAGGGTATTGAACCCAAGAGACTTGACTGGAGACCAGTGTTTCCCTCTGTGAACAGGCTGTGTCGCCCGGGATGATGATGCATGACTGGCTGATGTCCAATCGCCAACAAGACTATTCATCCAAGATGTGTTAAAAGCTGAACACAAAGCCAGCTTCTCCCTGATGAGGTAGAGCGGACCCAGATCTTTTACCATTCCATACAGGCTCAGAGCTACTTGAGTAACAATTCTCCACAAATACTGGAGTTTGGGAACCCACAAACCAAAGCCTTTCCTGCCTATCCAATACAACAGCCCTGATTTCCTCGGGCCTCTCCCTAGTCCCAGGAGTGGTCATGTGACCCAGGCCTGGCCAATCAGTGGTGGATATTCCTAGCCTTGGTGATTGTTGAAAAAGGACATTAGAACCAATTATCCATCAGTGCCAAGGAGACTTCATTCTGGGACTTTCCTGTAATGGTCAGAAAGAGAAACTTCCCCCACCACCTTTAGAAGGCTGAGTGGATTGGAACAAAAGCCTGCAGCAGATGGCAACCACTCTGGCACCATGAGGGGAGAGCCTGAGGGCAGGAGGCAGGAAGTCCTAAAGACACTTTGAGCTTCTGGACCTAATAATGCTTTACAGTGTAACCCTGCACGCCACCTTCCCCAGAGCCAAACTAGCACGCACATGCGCGACTGTCACCACTGCTTCATGTTATGTTTGAGCTAGCTGAAACTGTGTTTCTGTCACATGCAATCGAATTAAGCCTTAAAAGAAAAGACTTAAAAATGGGCCTTAGGGTAGTCATATTCATACAGACAGGGAGGGGAGCCTCAGCCTACGGTCTGAGCAAAGCGCTGTACTTAAACACGGTTAACTTCTGCCCTGCCGATAAAGCCATGTTTATAAGGAGCAGAGCCTGGGAGATTGAATTCAGTCTAACTTGTACAAAACTTTTCTTTAAATCTGTCTCAATGTCAGTTTGCCTCCACTGAACTTGTGCTTTTTGCCTTATTCCCCAGTCTGAGAAAAGGCTTGATCGTGGCCCTGTGTCTCCCACAATCATGGGCAAGCGCATCTCCCAAGCCCAGAGGGGAGGCTGCCCCTAGGAACATCCAGGGATGGGAGGAAGCCACCTGTTTTCCCTCCGGTGAAGGGTCTGCTCCGGGGAGCAGTCGGAAGGTCTGCTCGTCTCAGGGAACCAGCAGACCTCACCAGTTAAGAAAAACAAGCCATTTACTCTCCAGGGCTGTTGACTGGTGGGGGGAGGGGGGTTTGTTTGTTTGTTTGTTTGTTTTAGATCAGCATTTGAAGAGCTCTCAAAGGGTTCCCTCAGTCTGAATGAGGTCTCAGATCTTCAAATCTAAAAACCTCGTCACATCTATTAGGTGACTCAGACTGAGGGCGATGTATCCAAGCCAAGAGCTGCTGAGGGCGGCACAGCCTCCCTGTATGAATGTGTCAGTGTGTCACCAAATATAGCCCCGTGTCAGATAAGAACTCCAGCTAATCCGAGCTAGCCAACACTAGTGCGCCTTGGATACAGGGTGCCAAGTGTCACCACACACAGGACAGAGTCCCTGCTTTCTGGCCAACCCACTCACGGAAGCCTCAATTATCTCACCCATAAGCAGAAAATGGCAGCCTTTCCACTTCACACAAGTGTCCTCAAGAACCAAGTGAGATTAAGACGGGATGCCAGTTTTTAAAAATAACTGTCCTACATATTAAAGATGACACCATACTTCAAAAGATCCTGAGTAATGCCATTTATAAACACACCGCTTTCAGTGGGTGGGGCTAGATCTCATGGGCGTAACCTGAGCCTCGCAACGACCTGCAGGACTGGCTCAGCAGGACTGACCCTTCCCGTCTGCACGGAGAGCTGGAGCCCTGGGGAAGGAGAGCTGCTTGGCCTGAAGCCACACGCAAATGTCAGCCTTCGCCTTTGGGTGAGAGCATGGACCTTTAGTCTCCTAGTGCAATGTGCCTTTCGCCTCCCCACTGGTTCTCAAAGTGTGGTCCAGGGCACCATGGAGTGGGGGTGGTCCCTGAGACCTTTTCTGGGAGTCTGTTTTCATAATTGAGTTAGACTTATTTGCCTTTTTTTCCACCTTCCCTCTCCTGTGAGTGTTCAGTGGAGTTTCCCAGAGACCACTCGATACGGGACATCTATAAGGGATGGAACACAGAGGCAAACGTGAAAAGTCAGCTCTTCTATCCGGCCAGAGAGAAGAACGTGCAAAAATCACAATGACGTTCTTGTCATGGATTTTTTTTGCATTTGAGGAAATGGTTATTTTGATAAATTATTTATGTTAACATGTCATAGGTTTAGGTGTTTTTTAATGAATATAAGTCTTTAAAACTTCTTCATTTTAATTTCTAACGTGGCAAACATTATAGGTATCACCCACAAAAGCAAAAGCTCTCGGAGATACTCAGTGAGGATGGGGGTGGAAATGGGGACCCAAGGCCAAAAAGCATCGTCTCTGCTGTACCGGGGCCCCCCCACCCACCCCAAGGGCCTGCCCTGCAACGCCCCTTCTCGGACAAGGAACACCTACATATTTACAACAGCAGGGAAGCAGCTGTTCCTTCTCGGGTCTTTCTTTGAAGCCCACAGTGGTGCTACCTCGTCTTCATAGCACTTCCCACACTTCTTGGCACCTGCTTTGCTCATCTGCCTTTTATGAAGGGGGTGGCTGGCCAGTCCAGTCTCAGAGCCTTCCACAGAGGAGAGAACGGCTACAATTTGATGAGCAAAAAGAGACATCCACAGGAAACCAACAGCATTGCTCTGGTGGGCACTAAACTGTGCCATGATGTGCTGGGCACGTCCATTCACATATACCCTCAATAAAACTCTCGCCTTAAAAATGCATTTCCCTTTAACGGTTTTCCACTTACTGTTACGAATTCTTTTCAAACTGAAGTAAAAATGTTAGTCCATTTAAAGGAAAATGCAGAATACCTAGGACACACAGAAAACTAGGATAAGGCAAAAATTACGACAGCAGCAGGACAATAACCAGTTAGAACCATAAAGCCTAATGGAGGAACATTCTAGAATTATATGATGAAAGGCACCGCTGGGGGAAACATTCTTACTGGCCTGTTATAGAACCTGAAATGTTTTGAAGTTTACTACAAATCACGTTTTCTTCTCACCCATCCAATTTATTCTTTAGAAGCACTCGCAGTAGCTACTAGAACGGATAAAGAAACCGCTCTCAATAGCGCTGGGTGCAACGGGAGTGCGTGCCTCGGCGTGGTGTGCGAGAACTCTCTGCAGGAATGCAGGTGCTCTCTACCTGTGTCGTCCAATACAGAGGCCGCCAGCCACGGTGGTTACATGAAAACTTGAAATGTGGCTAAGGCAAGTAACAAAATTTTCTACTGAACTTTAATTGTTTAAATTAAACTGAAATAGCCCCATGTGGCTAGTCGTTGCCATGTTAGACCGCACAGTTCTCGCTCCCGGGCCCCGGACTTCACTTTGCTTCTCCACACTGAGGGTGCTCACTGCTCCAAGAGGCCTCCAGCTGCCTTCTCTCCTTGCCTCTGCCTGGTTTCCCTCCCTCAGCCCCCACTCCCACTGCGTGGCGTTCCCTGCCTGTGCAAAGGGGAGCCAGGCCGATGCATTTTCACCTTCAGGAATTTTGCAGCGGAGGCAGAACAGGAAAGAATGTTCCAGGTTGGAGCCAGGGCCCGTGAGCCGAGCCAGAGCTGCGCAGCGCCAGGCGGAAGCAGAGGCGGGGGAGGTCAGGACAGCAGACCCCGGGGAGCTGGAGCCAGCCCCCAGAGCACCCCGCCAAGCCCGATCGCTGCAAGCCCGATGCCACATCAGCAACTTTCCCCCAGCCAGAAGACCCTGGTTCAACCCACCCCAAAGGTCTGGAAATATTTATGGAAAAGAAAAAAGGGGGAAGAAAATACCAGGCCCTTCAAGTCAGGAGAAGTCAGAATCATGGCTGGAGACCAGGTGCCCACGTCCCCTCCGTTCCGACTCCTGTTTTTCTTCCACAAGCCCCAAGTCCAGTAACAGAGGCCCCTTGGGGTGTTCACCAAAGACACCACTTCCTCCCCTTCCTTCTGTGGGGACTGTCCTCCACATGTCAGGCAGAACCTCACAGCCATGTTTCTGATACAAGACACTCTGTCAGAACCCTAACAGAACTGAGGAACCCCGAGGAGCGAGTGACAGAGACAGAGATGACAGAGAGCGAGAAGCCAGCAAATGAGAGAACACCAGGAAGCGGCAGAGGAGGGGAGATTATCTGGGTTTCTGACTCTGATCCTGAAATTACACAGCCATGTATAATTTATTGATCAAACCAAAGCACTTTCAAGAGTAAAGATGGACCCCATTAATACTTATGCTGGGACAACAGGCTTAAACCAAGACTGTCACAGTACCTGGGAAGTGTGGTCCCCCTATGCTTGAGGCCCAGCAATGCTTCCCTCCCTTGGGTTCCATGAAAGCCTCCTTTAACCTCTCAGAAAATACCCCCTTTTAGTTAAACTGCTTCAGTGGGGGTGGGGTTCCAATCCCAGCTGCCGACCCAGGAGCCGGCCCTGCGCAGCTCGACAGCCTTGGTGCCCAGGCCAGACCCTGTTTTCTCTGTTCACAGCACCACCCTGCTGTCTCTGTTGTGACCTGAGAAGGGGTTCCTTCCAAGAGGGAAAAGGAAAGCAGGAAAAGATGGCAGTCGACAGTGTTTCCTGCTGTAAATCTCCCTCTTCTGAGGTTAACAAAGGTCTTGGAACTTTTTTTTTTGTAGGCCTAAGTAGAACTGAGTTCCTCCTAGGCAGAAGGGCTCTCTGGTTTAGAACGCTGATTCGACTGTAGACTGTGCCCAAACATCCATGTGTGTGCCCGGCCCCAGCCCCCAGAACATCACAGCTCACCCCAGCTGTCCAGCCAGGCTGGACTGCACCGCCTCCTCTGACACGATGGCCAAGGTCAAGATTCCATAACCAAGGGCAGGCACTGCCATTTGGAGGCTAAGTTAAGGCAGTGGGCAGATCTGGGGATGGAAAAAAGACTTCAAATTTTTTAATTTAAAATAATTTCAGACTGCCCTGGCTGGCGTAGCTCAGTGGATTGAGCTCGGGCTGCAAACCAAAGCATCGCAGGTTCGATTCCCAGTCAGGGCACATGCCTGGGTTGCAGGCCATGGCCCCCAGCAACTGCACATTGATGTTTCTCTCTCTCTTTTTCTCCCTCCCCTATCTAAAAATAAATAAATAAAATCTTAAAAAAAATAATTTCAGACTTGGGGGAAAAATGAGGGTTAAGATGCAGGCATGATGCCCCCTTACCCTGAAACACTTCGGCACACATTTCCCGAAGATGACCTCCTCCTACACGACCAGAGCACAAGAATCAAAACCGGAACATTAACACGGATGCAAGGCTATCCATCTGAGCTATGACTTTATTTGAAGGATCAACTCTCCCACTAATGTCTTTTTCAATAAAGGGGGAAAAATTGCCCAGGCGTCCAACCCAGGATCTGCGCCTCCCATTCAGCCGCCGTCCCTCTCTCATCATCCCTGGAGCGGGCAGGTCTTCAGTCCCGCTTGTCTCTTGTGGCCTTGACGCTTTTGAGTAACATGAGCCAGTTATTTTGTACAATGCCTGTCAAATTGGAAAAGCCTCATTTTCAATTCTTTTGGTTGTCGTTGATGTTACATAAAAATGAGCCACCAGCATGGAATTTAACCAATGTATAGCTATATGTAATATTTTTTTTTAAGTAGACAAAGGTCCAAAGCACCACAAAGAAAAGGCCCATGAGCCCTGCCAAACCTTCAGGCACAAGGGTCCGCCCTAAGAGGCCCTGAGGAAGGAGCACAGTTACGTAGTCCCTCACACGCACACAGCTAGAAAGACTGAGGGGACCCAATGCTTTCTCATTCGTGCCCAAACATGGTTTTAAACCCACGGGATTCTTTGTGAAAGAGTAAAGAAAACTGCTGAAACCAGGGCTTTTTACTGAGTTCAACCACCAGCAAACAATTTCCATGTTTACACCAAGAAGCATAACATACTTCCTCAACTCCAAGACCCTCTTTTTCCCCCAAATCCCTAAACACTAGATTTTCAATGGATTCTACAATTGATTCGCACATTTACTGGGGTAGTGTTTCAACTCCCACCCTGGCTGTTACGCAATCCACAGTCCACTTTATACTCAATACAAGGTTCCGAATCCAAGGCACTGGGGTGAGTTCCACCCAGCCTTGGAAAGCTCTGGAGATCATTTCGTGCAGCCTCTGTTGGAAGCATGCATCCGCCCACAGCATTCCGGGCAAGCCAGCTGTCTGGTTTCCACTGGCTTTGGGATAACCTTCTTCCTGACTGCAGCTAAGCAGAATGGAAAGAAAGGAGGACACAGGATGCAAAAGAGCCCAAGTCAAAATCTACTGCTAACAGTTTAGAGATAAGAAAGAAAACGATCAGAAGGAACAACTAAAAATGTTAAAAGTGGCTGCTTCCCAGAGTAAAACTGTGGATGGGAAGAAATTAGGCAGATAACTTTCCTTTTTCATTACAACTGCTCCGAAGTTTCCCCCCAAAAACCTATGTGCGAGCATTGCTTCACTAAAAATAAAATTTTAAGCAACTGCAGCACAGATTGACCAAAGACCTTTTGCATTTTCCATGTCATCAAGACTGAGGGTGATTCATAGTTCATTCAGCATGTGGCCAAATTAAAATCAAAATCTCAGTCGCACAGCATCAGGGCTGGAAACGACTTCACCCCTCACTTAGCGCAGATGTTCCCATTCCACAGAGCAGGTAACTGAAACCTCAGGAGGTGAGGCTCCTCTCCCAAGGATGTATACCTGGGGAGTGTCAGGCCAAAGATCGAAAACCTGGTCCCCCAAGTCCTAGACCAGCATTCTTCCAGCTCACCAGCCTCAGAGGGGACCTCAGAAGGGGCACACATCCCAAAACTACCTAAGGGCATGGGCTCCAGACACAGAATCCTGAATTCAAATTTTGGCTCCCCACCCATCAGTCATGTGACCTGAGAGAAGTGACTCAGTCTTTCAGTGCCTCCATTTCTTGTCATTGTCCTCAACAGCTGTTGGGAGAACTTAGCAAAATGCTTAGCATGTAAGAAACTTCCAATACATAGTGGTGATTTTATGTAGAAGCCATATTCAATAAAGGGCAGTCAGGAAAAGAACCAACATTTGTTGAACAGTCAATGCTAGGTACTCTGCCTTATTTGCAAACATCTCCTTATTTAAGCCTTAATGGCCCTGCAAGATACGTATTAATTGCCCTTCCCATTTCACAGAGAAAGAAATTAAAACCCAGAGAAGCTAAGCTCCTTGCTAAGACTGCACAGCTGACTCAGGGGAGAATTCAACTCCAGCTCTCCTGAACTCCAAAGCCCACGCTTTCTACCATCACATGCTTTGTCGTGTAAGCCTCTATCCGCTCCAAAACACACTTTCCTATTTTTTTTATCCCACATTTCATAGCATTAAAGTCTGGTTTGCTTTAACAATTTCCAACCTGGAGAGTAGATCCAGTTTCCAGAAAATGCATGCAATACCAAGGTGCTATTTCCCCAGAGGAGAGGCCAGCAAACCCAGTGGCAGGCAGGGAAAGCAGCTGCCCAAAGAGCTTTAGAACCTCCCCCCTGAACCCAGAAAGTCTCTGCCTGGGTACCATATTTTCAGCTCTAGGTTTCACTAACTTCTAACATGTTGAAGCCGTATCATCATTTTCTCTCAGACAACATTTTTAAGAAGTGGGCAAAGCAGCAAGAATTTTCTATCACATGATCCTTTTACTGTTGTTGGTTTGTCTAAGGGTCACTGGAGGCACTAACCAAAGTCCTTGCTTTGCAGGCTGGTTAACCATTAAAGCAACCCGAGCAGGGACTGTGCAATGCGGTGGTTTATGAAGTGAATGAAAACGGATGTCCTGCAGGCCTCAGAATGAGTCACTGTGCCCACATCACCACCGTGAGTGTGGCAGTTCTCCAAGGTGGCTCAAAATTCTTTGGCATTACTGCCATTGAGAGATGGAGTCGGTGTCCCCTCCTCGTGAATCTGGGTGAGCTCGATGCTCACACCAAGTGCCTACGACAGAGGTGCTCCCATGTGATTTTCAGGGCTCTGACTGAAAAGGCTGAGATGTTTCCTGGTCATCTCAGACGCTCACTGCGGGGGAAGCTGGACACCGTAAGGAGGTCAGAGTGTCTGAGACTGCCGTGCTGGAAAGGTCAGAGGTAAGACCTTGGGTTGACAACTCCAGCTGAGCTCACAGCCAAGAGCCAGCGCCCACTGCCAGATGCAGATGTGGGTCTCCCCGGACGTCCCGTCCAGTCAAGGCTTCAGATGCCCGCAGCCCCGGCTAACACCTGACCCTGTCAGAGACCCCTCGAGCAAGAACCGCCCAGCTGAGCCCTCTCCAAATTCCTGCCCCACAAATCACAGACAAAATGAAGCAGTGGTTTTAAGCTATAAAGTCTTGGTGCAATCTGTTAAGTAGAAATAGTAACTAGAACAATGAGGAAGGAAAACATCCATGCCATCTCTTCTTCCACTAAAAATCAAAACCCAGGGAAGAAAGAAAACATCAGATCTGCAGACTGCAGATCTACTGGGATGAAGCTGAACCCTTCTGCAACGCTGGCAACAGAAGGGTGGGTGGATGAAGACAAGCAAACCCCACACATCACATCACGCTCCGGCTGAGTCTGATGACAAACAATGACAGCGCTGGTCCTGAGGGGGCTTGGCTGTGGCTGCAATAAACAGCGGATGTTCCTCCCATTGTCTCCCCGCCAGCAGTTTCTTTCTGTCCCAGCAAACATAAATAATACCTCTCACATAATCCAGCAAAACACTGCAGAGGAAAAATCAGGCAAGAATAGAACAGAATTTTTTTTCTACCTTCCTTTAAGGAAACGAAAGAGGCTGCTTCTCTGAGCTCTCTCAGAGCTGCTTTGCAAAGGATCCTGAGACCCCTGGTTAAGATGCTTTGCATAAAATCAACAGTCTTTACTGTTGAAACACCCATGTGGCCATAGGCAGATTAAGTAACTCCCAAGGAGGGGAGCTGGGCAAAAATAACCAGGAGGCCTGCTGAAGGCTGAGGTTCCACCGATGTTTAATTCAGCCAACCAACACACACACATATACACACACACACACACACACACCCCTACACTAAAGGTCCCTACAATAAATGCTCAGAAGGAAAAAAAATAACAGCTCAAGCAGCACTAAGTGCCCACTGGTAGATGAGTAGATAAAAAAGCTATGGTACATTTACACAATGGAATACTACTTGCCTGTTAAAAAAGAAAGAAAGAAATCTTATCTTTTGCAAGAGCATGGAGAATGAATGGACCTAGACAGTGTTATGCTAAGTGAAATAAGCCAGTCAGAGAAAGACAAGTACCATATGATTTCACTGATATGTGGAACCCAATGAACAAAATAAACAAACAAAATAGAAACAGATTCAGAGAGAGGACAGGCTGGCAGCTCTTAGAAGGGACAGGGGCTGGGAGCTGGGTGAAAAAGGTGAAGGGATTAAGCAAAAGAGAAAAGAAAAAACTCACAGACACAGACAATAGGATGGTGATTACCAGGGGCAAAGGGGGAGGGGGGAGGTAGAAGAGGGTAAAGGGGGATAAACGGTGACGGAAGGAGACTTGACTTTGGGCAGTGAACACACAGTACGGTGTACAGATGACGTATTACAGAAGTGTACACCTGAAAGCTGTATAATTTTATTAACCAATGTCACCCCAATGAACTCAATAAAATTTTTCAGAAAGAAAAGAAAAAGAAGAACAGCTCAACAGGAAAAGGCTCCATTCCACAGGGCCCACAGCTCTCTGCTGCCCGGGGAATTTGAAGATGTGATCGTCCCCAGGTCAGCGGCAAACCCACCAGCCCCACAGCCAACCACGGTCTGATGTGAGGACGCCGGAGGACACCTCGGTAGGAGGCAAGGCGTCTGGGATAAACCCAGGGGCACAGTCATGTCACTGCACCAAAGGCTGCTCTGCCCCCACAGCGAGCGCCCATGTTCCCGTGACAGGTCCCAGCTGAGAGGCCAGGAGAGTCAGTGTGCTCTCTCACTGGCCTTTACAGCTTAAAGGGAGACACACTGATTTTTTAAGGCAACAGAGTCGATATTAGATATTAGAGAGCAATTTCCATGTTCTAGTCAACAGCCCATACTAACAACATTTTGCTAATGTGGCTACGAGTGAATGAGATTGGGCAAGAGGGCCTGCGGGTATGTGCCCACAAGTCTATCCACTTAGAAAAGATGCAAATACTCAAACTCACACAGTGGCTCAGTTTGAGTATCTAAATACTCTTAATACTTGAAATGCTTTGCACTATTACATCTTGGTGATGTTTTGTATTTCATAAATGAGGGTTTCTTGGTGGCAGACAATCCTAAAAGGCCTTGAAGGCACTTCCCATCCCTCCGTGAATCCCCACAACGAGAGTTTAACAATCGGTTATTCACGCAGGGAGCCCACCAACACCAGGATTCATCTACAGTTACGGCAGGGACTACCGATCTGAACATTTTTTCCCATCAGCCTTCATAGTTCCTAAAATTCCTTTCATAGAAATTCATGCTTTTGACTCATAAAGACATCTCTTTATAATAATGCTCCATTCTCTCCACCCCCATTCCCTGTGAAAAAATAATAAAATATGGTCACTGTAAATAATTCAGAAAATGTCAAGAAATGAAAAATAAGAACCATTAGCATTCTTAGCAGCTGGCAGCACCCACTGGTCACATCCAAGGGTGCATTTTTCTAGAGCCTCGCTTCTCAGTCTACATGGACATCGGGGGCCTGTCCCCACCCCAGCCCACTGAGAATCAACGCGTCTGTGGAATACAAAAAAAATAAACTAGAAGAGTGAAATGCCACTTGGATCACCTGGAAATGTCATTTTTCTTGTAAATTCCTAGAGTCTTACTTTCAGTTTCTGTATTTACGTCACCTGCCTTGGTGACAAGCGGTCCGTAGTGTGTATTCATGTATTCCCACTATGACCCGCTCTGTTTCAGACTTTTCTCTTGTCTGCATGCGTTCTTTGGTTTTATATACACTCCACATACAGTCTTACATGTGCTTTTATTACCCAACCTTTCTTCCACTGAACAGGTCACAGTGATTTGTCCACGTTCACACGCCATCCTTTTTAAAGTGAAAGGCCACTCTTAAAATGCCAACTTCTCCAAGCAGGGCAGAATCTTGGACCTTCACGAGCTAAGACCTCTGTAAGTGGGGGGCTCTGGGGAGGGGAAGGACACAGGTGGTACTTTCTGAATGTCACCACGGTGCCCAGGGTGGCCCTGCCTAACAACAGCCTGGGGACAAAGGCGCTTTCAGAACTGACACCAAAGGAAAGGGGTCTGTTTTTCAGGACACTCTGCATGCCGGTGCCAAGAGTCCACAAGGGCCCTTGATGCTAATAAGCAAAAATGAACATCCACTCATTCCGACATCCATCGTACCCCTGTGTGTAGATGCTGCATGAGATGCCGGGAGCAAAAAGATGGGGAGGCCCAGCCCCTCCCTCCAGGGGCCACACGTTGTGGGGGCATCAGACAAGTAAACAAAGGACCAGACTACAGTCTGATGAACACACAGTAGAGGGGTAAGGGTGCTAGGAAGTGCAGGGGACAGGGGGTGCAGGCAAGATAGCCTCTGGGCCCCCAGCCCCAGAGATTCTGATTCAGCAGGTCTGGGTGGGGCCTGAACAAGGTCCTGTCACGCTGAGGCTGCTGGTGCAAGGACCACACTTTGCTGGCGCTGCTCTAGAGTGGTGGTTCACAACCAGGGGCAGTGTTGCATCCCAGGGACACCTACACATCTGAAGACGTGCTGGACTATGAGGACCAGGGAGGGGCGGTGCTGTCATTGGCATCTAATGAGCAGATGCTGCTAAACCTCCTGTGCTACATGGGACAGGACCCCCCCCCCCCCCAAAAAAAAAAACAAAGAATTACCCAGCCCTCAATGTCCAAGAGCTAAAGTTGAGCAACTGGCTCTAGAACAAGACACTTGAACTCTACACCCCAGTGTTGTTATCAGCATAATGGGGATCATAAATCTTTATTTCATAAAGGTGTTCTAAAGACTCGATGGGTTTCTGTACGCAAAGTGCTTGGAAGATGGCCTGGTACCCAGCAGGCACTCATGACCACCACCAGCGGTCACTACTGCTGGAGAGCAGCCAGGAGACAAAAACAGGCAGGAACGACATTCCAGGGGGGACACAAAGCCCTTCCTCAAGCGCCCACTGCACTGCAGCCCTCACCGCCCTGCCCCAGTGACGGCCATAACGGTTGACAGTTTATTAGGCACTGCCATTGGGATGAAGAACCCAAGGCCTGGAGACATGGAGTAATTGACCCACAGTCACACAGCCAGGAAGGGGAAAGGTGTTATTATTATTCATCCACGCAAATCTCTGTTGAGCACCTATTATGTGCCAGGCAAGTCCCCGGAGAAGACAGACCTAAGAAAGCAGGGCTCCCTGGAAACAAACCGATTTCTACATCCCAGCAGACCAGCCACAGACCAAGGCCCTGTTGCTCCGGTGACCGTCAAGTCTGTGCCCCCGTGACGCTGGCTGCACGAGCCCTCGCTCTGGCCCCTTGCCCAGTGCCTGTCACCGACCAAAAAAAAAAAGTCATGGTTGGGCCTGAAGGACAGCAGAGCCATCGCCAGACGTCGTGGTGGCCGGATGGCAGTGGACATCTCGTCGGTGCCTTTCCTGCCTCTGGCACCCATCCAGCCTATGGCGCACCCTGCCAGCCCCCCACACAGGAGCCCGCCCCTTCACACCGCATCTCCCCTTGTCCTCCAGGCCACCCAGGGACTGGGCAAGAATCACGACCTCCCCTTTCATGTAGGACAAGACTCAGGCTCCAGGGGGCCAAGCACCCCCTAAGTCAGCAGACCTCAGATTCTAACTTACGTCACCCGACGCCAAGACCCTCCACCCGCCCCTTCCCCACGGCTTTGGGTTTTGTCTCCCCGCCCCTAACTACAGAGTAGTACAAATTCTATGCAAATAATTCCAAACATATAGAAAAACAGACAATCAGTATCACTCATCTCACCTCCCGGGTATAATCTTCCCCGGGTGTTTTTATGCACAGGGACATAGTTTAAAGAAGAGCACCACAGGACTCGCTCTTCTGGAATCTGCTTTTTCCCATTTCGATGTCTTTCTACAGTCACAACAGGCTGTGTCGTCATTTTAAGGCCCAGGTTCTATCGACCACTGCATGTACATTGTATTCATGTATGTAACCAATCCCCTACTGGTAAGTCATTCGGATTTATAATCCCCCACACTTTTAAACAATGCTGCAGTGAACATAATCAGGCCTTTATCCTTGCCCAGGTATGCCCTTAGGATAAATTCTTCCAAGTACAATTGCTGGGTCAAAAGTTGCTGTCCCCCGACATCCCAGCAGTGCTGCGAAGGGCACTGCGTGGAAGCAGGAAGCCCGAAGTCCTATCTTTCTGACTCTGAACTTCAAGTCAGAGATGTGGGGACCTCAGCAGCAGGCCCAGCTTGGGTCACCAGAGGCACCCGGTAAAGACCTCAAGTGTGCTGGTCTTCACCACCAGTCATGGCCGAAGTCCTAGCAACACCGCTCCCCTGCCACCCCCACACTGACCGAGCTGCAGGCATCCACTGTCAGCTCTCTCCCTCCTCCGCTTCAGGGCTACTCAACCAGTATGCTGAGACCCCCTCAAATGGCTTGGGTCCTCAAGCCTCAACTCTGATGCCCTCTATTCCCCTGCCCACCCCGGGCTCCCCGAAAGGCCCTGCATGTCCCTCTCAGTCCATAACTACAGGCTCGCACCCAGGGGTGGGCACGCTCCTCCAGGGCAGGGGCTGTGTCTGAGGTTTAGCTGTGGGACCGCTCAGCCCATAGGACGCGCTGTGTTTGTGACATGAATGCTTCTAGGCCAGTGTTTACTTGATGATCTCACCTGAGGACAAAGAGGGCAGGGCCCCTCCCGGCACAGGCTGGGCGGCCTGCCACCAGGCCAGGAACTTGGTGCCAATTTCCAGGAACAGTTACTCCTCATGTCTCTTTTATGCATTTATCACGTCAAATGTTTTCTAGTCCTTTTTTCAAAACACAACTGAAGTCCTACAGGGCCTTCCCCCAGGGCACACCCACTCACTCACACCACACACACCACACTCACCGGTCTTCAAGGACAAAGTGCTAAGATGTGACAACACTAGCCTTTCAGGGAAGAAATTCTCTCTTCCCCTAACTTGTGTTAATGATTCCTTAGAGGCCAGGCTGCTTCCAGTTCGCCCCTACCTCCCCTCTCCCACTCCTGAGTTTCCAAGTTCAAATTTACTTTTCAGAGATAATGTTTGCTGGTTTCTGAAGGGGGGGGGAGCAGATTCTGAGTGTGGGCTTTATGCAAGTTTGAAGAACACAGATGTGCAGAATCAAATGCTTCTTCCAACTGCGCTACAAGTCTGCCCAGAAACCGCCCCACCCAAGCAGTGGGGCCAGAGCACGGACCTTCACAACTGCTTTCCCTCCTTGGGGAAGGGCAGGCTGCACAAGGTGGCTTCTGATCGCTGGGAGCCAGAAAAGCTGTATGTGGGTAACTAGGCCAGCCACGCTGTGTCCTTCCTCTTCCTCCTCCTCTCTGACCATTTTGTATCCCTAGAATAGCCCGCCTTCAGAGCAAGCAAGGGAAATAACAAAAACGCTATACATTGTGGTTAAAATAATTGGCATGGAATTTTGCAAATCTGGATTACAACAAAACTCTGAAATTCTCTGTACTGCATCTTGTTTTAACAAACATGTGAAAAAAAGAGAGCACAATAAAATGTGCATTGCAAAACTACATCAGTATACTGCCTTGCATGGTGGCCTCATCAGAATGACCCATTTCTCTCTCTGAATCTCTCCCCCTCTTCTCTCCATCACTCACCCCTGTCCCCCACCCTGCACTGGTTCCTCCTCCTGTGGTCCTCAGCCAGGCCACATCTTCAGCTTAGCGCTGGCCCTTCCCTCTGACTGGAATGCTCTTCCCCCCACCCATGGCCCAGAGGCTCACTCTCTGCAGACCTTCTTTCAGGGAAGTCTTTCCTACCCTCCTCCCTCCCCTCTCCCCCAAATACCACCCTGCCAAGGCCACTCCCTGACTTGTTCTCCCAACTTGTTCTCATTAGCAGATCTCACCGTGTCTCGACTGCCAGGCACACTGTTCATTGCGTTCCCTCCCTCTCCATAAGGGGCGCGTCCTGCCCATGCTCTTCACTGCTCTCTCCCCATCACCTAAAGCTGTCCCTAGTGCACAGTAGGTGCTCCTTAACACTCAAGGATGTGTCTGTGAGAAAACACCTTTGCTTTCTTAATTTAAAAGAAAATGTATTTCCTGGTTTAAAAAAATACATTTTTAAACCAGGAAATACATTTCTGGTCATTTCTGGGCCTCTCTGGTTAAAAGGTTACTCCTATCAACAGCTTGTAAAGGCTGGCCCTCTCGATAGCAATCAGAGCGCAAAGCGGGCACGGTGCTGTTCAAACAAGGTCAGAGGCAAAGCGAGGTTGCAGAAAGAGGCAAATGTCCAGCTGACTGGGTGCAGGCGGCTGACATCCAGAGGCCTCCTGGTAATCGCCAGTCTAAAGAACCGAGACGCAGGATGGGGAGCTCAAGGTGAACCCAGGCCTGCACCTCGGCTTACAGGTGCCCAGAGATGACCAAGCCACATTCCGTGAGCGAAATAGCAGCCATCACAAAGCCGGACACCAGTGTGCTGTACCAGAGTCAGACAGAGTCAGGAGGGGGTGCTGGGCCTTCCAGATCTCAATAAAAAAGTCAAGGAAAAAGGCATGTGGCCCGCATGAGACCCTCCTCTGGAGGCTTTGACATGATTTCAGTCAATCCTCATTATTTGTCGAGTCTGTACTAAAATTTACTCATAACCCCAAATCAATACCTGTGGTGCTTCTACAGTCATCTGTGGACATACGCGGAGTGGCAGAAAAATGGAGCCGCCCAGTGTACGTGTCCCCAGCCTTCTGGTGTCAGCGCTCGTACTGGAAACAGGTGCCCTTTACATGGCCCATTAAGTGCCATCGGCTTTTGCACATTTGTGCTTTCCTTGGTGATTCTGCTGTTTCAAACGGCCTCCAAGCCCAGTGCTGAAGCGCTGCCCGGTGGGCCTGAGCCCAGGAAGGCCGTGATGGTCTTACAGAGAACTCACACGTGTGTTACACAGGCTCTGTTCAGGCACGAGTCTCTGTGCTGTTGCCCGTGAGTTCCACATTAGTGAATCAATAACATACACTAAGTAAGGTGTCTTTACACAGCAACGCACATGAAACAAGGTCAGGTATTGACCCGTTGACAAAAATGTGACCAGTGGCTCACAGGACCCTAACTCGAGGTTAGGGTCTCGGGTCACAACATTTCCCCTCTGGGAGCCGTGGTTCAGGACTCACTAATTCCACGCTGACCGCCACTTTAGAGAAAACACCTCCCATAATGAACAAGGATCCACCGTGTATCGAACGCTCTGCTTCCTCTCCCACACGCTTTGGCACCCTGCCCGCTGGACAAGCCCGCCGCTCGTGCCATCTGCTCCTCCGCACATGGACTCTCGCTCTGCAGGTGTCTGCTCAGATGCTGGTCACTCTCTCACTGCAGTTATTGCAAGCAGCAATTATCAGCCCCCTCTGTGCACCCCCAACCAAAGTGCAAACTCACCTCGTTCACCTGCGTGTCTGCAGTAGCACCCCTCACCTCAAAGATCCCTGACACAAGGTTGGTGCCCAGGGCTTGGCTCACAGAGAGCAGCCCGCCACAGACACACACCCACACCCACACCAGAGGCCTCTTGGTCATTGCTGTGTAAACCACGTGCAAGATTTTGGAGAGTTCACATAAAAGTATCCGTAAAATATCTCAAGGACTTTTGATATCTGTTCCATGTTGAAATTATACTATCTCGAACATTCGGGGTGAAATGAAGTAGACTCAAATGATTTCCACTTGTTTCGTTTTACCTTTTACTGTGGCTATACTAGGGAAGCTTTGATTGCCTACCAAGCTTGCACTCTATTTGAGTCCATCTTACTTACAATAATAATAGCATGGAAAGGTCAGCCAGCGACACAGGCCAGCCCGGCCAACTCTCCTGGCTGCTGCCAAGTGCACCCCAGCGCAGGGGAGGAAACACCTGCCCGTGCTTCCTGTGACACGCACACATCGAAGTGCGCTCAGAAAAAAGATTTGGAAATCAGGGCTACAAAACAGGTAAAATAACTTTACCCTCAGAAGGTTACTTAAATAAGCACTACCAGAGAGCAGTGGCTGGCATACAAATATTCATTGAATGAGTAAATCAATGGGCCCTTTAGGGGGGCATAAAAAACCACTATTTTCCAACTTGTCATTCATACCTGGGATGGTAGAATAGGAGAGCTGGAGGGGACGCAGAAAATGACCTGGCTCTGCAGTGTCACTAACCTGAGAGGACTCTGTGCCTCTGGTGTCCTCACCTGAAGAGACAGCCCTCACCTTCCCTGCTCTCCAGGCTGGTGCCATCCACTAGAACTTTCTATGATGCTGGAAGTGTTCTCTGCTCTGTCCAACACAGTAGCTATTGAGCTCTTAAAATGTGGCTACTGTGACTGAGGAACTGAATTTTCTTATATTATTTAATTATAATTAAGTTAATTAAATTCAAATAGCCACCTGTGGCCACAGTGGGCGGGGGGGGGGGGGGGGGGGGGGCAGGACAGCCCGACTTGAGGTTGCTGTGACAGGATGGAAGGAGATAAATCTTGGAAAACACCTTGTAAGCCCCTATAGAAATGTCAGGGCTACTGTTGTTGTTTAAGGTATTACAAATCTAAGGTGCTGAGAGATTTCAGTTACCCAACAATAAGACTCCATTCATCCCAAGTGAAAAAGGAATTTAAATAAACATTCAGGTTTTACTCCCCTTGGGGGAGAAGGGCAACCAGTGCTCACAGATAACTAGAATTGCAACAGAGGGGTTACCGGCCTCACACACAGCTCAGAAAACAAGCTCGCCAGCCCCACTCCCACGTCCAGATCCGGTCCCTCTGGGGCCGCGGCATGGCAGGCAGTCAGAAATCAGGGCTGCCCGTGGAAGGCTGGTAGATGACACTCCTGTCTCCCGCACCCTCACTCTCGGGGACCAGATGTTTCCTGCCCTTCCCGCTGACCTTCCCTGCCACACAAACAGGTCCTCCCAACAGCTCCCTGCATTCCTTCGGCTCAGCCAGTCAGCCAGTCATTCACAGCCTCTCAGATACACGAGGGGGTTGTTCAAACCTGCTGATGGATGGTAAAACCAACCACCACCGAAAAGGGATGGGGACTAATTGGTAGCTGTAAAGAACGCTAATCTGTTTACGCTCAGGTTGGAAGATGTTCATGAAATTCAAATCAAGTTCTCCTCTCTCCCAGCAGGAAAGCCCTTCCCCAGTCCAAACAGCTTTTCCTTACCATTAAGATAATTATATTCTACACACAAGCAGACATTAAAGAACTGAGCAGGGAAGTAGAAGGGGGTGAATTATTAGAGCAGGGAAATAAAAAAAAAGGTTTCGATCTGAGAAAACATACATTTCCAAGTACAATATAAGGAAGCGCCCCCAAAACATTGAACAGATTTTATGAGCGCCTTGATTCTCCTCCAAGAGAGAGTTCAGCTCATTTTCCCCTCGGCTCTTCAGCTCTTCCACAGGCCCACTAACTTGTGTGAAGCTCTCGGTTCTGGCCCCTCGGAGCTCCATGATGAAACCCAGCATGTGAAATTGGATCCACATGTGTTCCACCCACAAGCTGAGCTCGGCGGTGCACTCTACTCTGTCAGTCAGCAGGCTGTTGCTCAACTTCGAGGAGCGGACGCCAGCAATCACCCTTCAGCTACTAATGCAAAATTAACCATTCTGGGGCCAGTGGGGCTGACACCACTTCCACAGGGACAGGGACCCAGCTTTCTGTACCTCAAGTTCAGTCTCCCGTCTGTTGATGTCATCTGTGGATTGGTTTAACTTCTCCAATTCTCCCTAATGAAGAAAAAGGGGGAGAGAAAGATTTAAGGGATTGTCTTTTGTTTCCATATGACTCAGCCCCATTACCTGCAAAATCACTCCAGAGCAATTTGAGGGCAGAGGGACAAGCCGGTATTAATTCTCCTGGAAAACAGCAGAGCCTTGGCTGGAAGAGCAAAGGAATGTCCAGATTTCTGAAAACTCAAATCAAAGCTTTTTGATTTGAAATGTCAAAAGGTCCTAGGAATTTGTCTTTTCTGAGAAGGTCAAATAGTTATTCCAGGTTTGTGCCTTCAGGTAGAGGCACCTGTTACAAATGGTTTAGAGACTGAATCAGAACAACAGCTTCTGCCTTACAGCAAGAACTTTGCAGAAAAGACAATGAAAGAGAATAAAGAGGCCAAGCCAAAAGTATAAACCCAGTGAAATGTTTTAATTCAAGGGCAGAATTCTGGTATTAACTTACTGGTAGTTGAGTTATTTTTCTATAAAGATGAAAATCTTTTATTTTCCAACTGCCAATTATTCATTCTCTGTAGATATTTTTTAAAACAGCTTTTTAAAAAACCCACCTTTAAATAAACATTTACAAAATGAAATGCTGTGAAAAGTACCCAACATGAAGTTAACTCATTTCACTCTGCAAACAAAGGATCTTGTTAACAGAATTCCTGTACCAAGAAAACAAGAGAATAGTAGTTGAAACTGATGATTTTAATAAAATTTCCGATGCAAACACTTCCCACCTGATCTTTATCTTGCTAATCTGCCAAAACAATTCATTTAACTCGAAACAGCTAAGTTAAATGAGCTTTTAATTGATCTGCTCACCAAAAAACCAGTTTGGGCTCCAGGAATGGCAAAACATACTTAAAAGCTATATATATATATGTAATTTTTAAAAAAACGATTTATGGAAAGGGTAGAAAAATGGGTCTTAGAAAAGGGATTTGCTGTGCTTTTTGCTTGGAGGGTGAAGAGGTTAAGCTGTCACTACTCGATCTCAGCTTGGAAATTGGTTTTTAATCATCTCCCTTAGAAATGGAGGCACGGACAGCCAGGCCAATCCCCTCGCCTTCTCCCCGCGTCAGCTTCGAGCGTCAGTTATTCCCGATTTCTGTCCATACCCAACCTCATAACAAGAAAATACTGAGTTTTAAACCATCTGAGGCCAAGTGCAGGGTTGAGCCAGTGGTGACAATAAACCCTTCAGTTTGATAACAATGAATCAGAGGAGGAAGATGGCTCAGGCCGGGCACCTGCGCCAGGTGAATACTCGGAACCCAGGGCACCGGTGCCAGCCCACGCTGTAGGACGGACAACGCCCACCCGGTGGCCGATCCCTCCTCCCAGGGCCAGGAGACGGTGCAATGCCCGCGGCCCCGGGAGCCTAACCGGGGTACCCCCGATACCCGCATGGCGCCCCCGCCCCCTTTTTCCCTTTGTTGCACATCCACTGAACCGCTGGGCACGCTGCGGCGACCCCAGGATCCTGCCCGAAGTCTGCGGGGGCACCCCCGCAATACAGTCAGGCCGCATCCACGCGGGCACTGCAGTCTCCCCATGAACCAGGTGAAACCGAGGATTCAAGCCCTCTCTTGTTGCCTCCAGACCGCAGGCACTGGGGGCTGTGAGGCGGGTCTAAGTGTAGATGCCGACCTCCGCGGCGGCCCTCGCGGAGCCGGGATCGGGGCGCCCCCCGTGCGCCCTACCTGGATCCGGGGGTCCACCTCTTCTTCCTCCTCCAGCTCTTGCTCCATCCCCTCTTCTTCCTCCTCCTCCTCCTCCAAGTCCCGGGCCGACGGCAGGAGCTCAGCCGGCTCCTCGGAGAGGCTCCGCTTCAACGCGGTGTCCATGCAGGCAACCGGAACGCGAACCGCGCTGCGCACTTCGGGGCGTCGGCTGCCACCGCCGAAGGCTCGCCCGGAGCTGTCTCGCCACAGCCCAGCACGGTCCGGGAGCCGCCGCAGCCTACACTGGAGAGGCACCGTTCGCCGATGCGGTTCTCTCCGGCCCAGGCGGAGCGGAGGAAGTGGGCGCGGCCGCCCCCTGTCTGCCGCGGCCGTCAGCGCAGCGGCACCCGCTCCGCCCTCGCCCGCCGGGGCCGCCCTCTTCGCGGCTCTGACTCTATTACTTCTCCAGTCCCGCTTACCTAGGACACCGTTTCTAAAACTCCAGCTCTCCGAAAACCTCTAGCATGGTGAAACAGAGGAGCCCTCACCCCTGTTCGACTTAGCAGCCCGAATATATCCCAAACTACCCAACGCTGGACTTTCAGCGCCTACTTTCAGGCCAGCTTTCTCCTCGTTTAGGCAAATGGATTGTGTGGAAGGAAAGTTTGGGGTATTTCCACTTTCTGAAGTCACCTTTACAAGCCTGTCCCCAGTGGCCCTGGACCAGTTTCAAGACTCACTCAAACCTGTCGGTACATTCCCAAAGAACGTTTCCCTCCTTGGGTGAACCTTGGGAATTGTATCTACTCAAATTGTATCTACCAGAAAAGGGAACAGAAACATGTTCACAAAGGCACATAAATGCAAAGGAGTCAGCTGCTGCTCTGTGCACCACGCCTTGTCCAAAGGCTGTGGCCCTGCGCCCGGCAGAGCTCCATCCCCAAACACTGTGCTTTCATAGTGGTGGGGTGGCCCTACCTGGATAGCCAGGAAGCATGGAAACTCATGGGTCAGGGATGTGGGTAGGTACAGCTTTTGCAAGGACGTGGTAAGCGTAACCCCTGCTAAAGGGCACACTCTGTCCAAGGATACACACACTGGCAAGGCTTCCTGCCCACCCAGAACAAACAGACAGCCAGAGCTTCCCTGGCAAACTCAACATCACAAAAGGCCAAAGATGGAGGAGGCATGTCTGTGCTGTTATAAAATGTCAGGACCACTGTGATGTCAGGGGAGGACAAGATGAGATGACCTTAGCAAAGCAAGAAGGACATTGCCCCTGGCCACTGCTAATGTGTCCTTTGCTGCAGAAATGCAGAACATGCACACTTTTCACACAGAGGCTTGTGGCCCATTGGCTCTGTGAGTCTGGAGGACAAACTTGCCTGAGACAGGAGCTTCCTTCCGAGAGCCCATCATTACAGTCACCTTGGAAGACCTGCTTCTGATGGTTTTATCATAAGCTAAGTTGGGAGGTTACTCCTTGGGCAAGACACCACCCTCCACAGGCTGGCACTGTGGTCCACTGTCAAAGAAGATTCATGCTATCTCCCCAAGGTGATACAGGTCTGTGCCATAGGTTTGTTTCTGAAAAGGCCATACTTATTCATGGTTTTTAAAATCAATGCAGAGTTAGCAATTCTTTGAAGGATGTTCTGAAGTTCCCTGATTTTCCAGTGCTGGATGAAGGCAGGGACAAGGTGGCCATGAAGGGTTCCTTTGGGACACAAGGGCCACCAATGTTTCTCTGGTGGCCTGGAATTAAGCCTATAACTGAGCAGGTTTACTCTGACTGTGAATAACCTGAGAGACAGAGGTAGAAAACCAGAAATGTGAGGTCATCCCTGATTCTAAATGCTTCTCAGTTGGTGGAACCCCATCCTCACCATTCTAAACCACCACCTCCAAAGTACATTTCTATCTAAACCTAGATCTAAGAGCAATAGAGTGGTTCAAATGCATGCACAGGACATAGGGAACATCGACTCAGACTCTTCTTGTCTTATATTTAGGAGTCTTGGGCCAGCTATAGCATTAATCTCCATAGTGTTCTGAAGTTCAAATAAGAAAACTAAACACACTACAGCAGTACTCTACATTTTCTGTTCATACAAACATATGCACATAAATGCACAGAGAAAGTTCTGGAAGGAAGGATTCATACCCAACAAAGGGGGTATCCATACCACACCCCTAGGGAAAAGGGGTATCAAGGGGCTCAAGATTGGCTAGGATGGGGGTGGTATGTCAAAGGGAACTTTTTTTATCCTCACCTTCAGACATTTTTATTAATAGCCATTGATTTCAGAGAGAGGGGGAGGAGGGAGATACAGATAGAGAGAGAGAGAGAGAGAGAGAGAGAAACATCAATGTGAGAGAAGCATCAGTGGGTTGCCTCCCAAATGCACCCAGACAGGGGAGGAAACCCGCAGCCCGGGTATGTGCCCTGACAGAGCATGGAACCTGCAGCCCCTTGGTGTATGGGATGACGCTCCAACCAACTGAGACACACCAGCCAAGGCTTAAAGGGAACTTTTAATCTCTCAATGATGTTTTCATCTTTTGCAAGGAAGACATATTTATAAGTATTTGTGCAATTTAAAATAATACATATGTTATTAGTCTTCCATTGCTGTGTAACATTACCACAGACTTAGCAGCTTAAAATAATACTCACTATCACAACATTCTGTAGGTCTGAAGTTCAGGCACAATGTGACTAGGTTCTCTGTTCAGGGTAGCCCAGGCTGAATCAGGGCATAGTCTAGGCTGCATTCCTTTCTGGAACCTCTGAGGAAAATAATCCTTTTAAGATCACCCAGGTCATTGGCTAAATTCAGTTCCCTATGGTTGTAGGACTGAGGTCCCCATTTCCTTGCTGACTGTCAGCCAAGGGTCCATCTCAGCTGTGGGGACTGCATGCATTGTTTGCCATACAGCTCCCTCCACCTTCAAAGCCATCAACAGAGAATCTCACTTGTGTTCAACTGAATGAAATTGCACACTTCAGTCTATTCTCCAGGAAGAGCCCAGTCCCTTTTAAGGGTTCGCTTGATTCAGTCAGGTATCCCCAGAATGGTCTCCCATTTTTAAAGTCAACTGTGCTGTATGCATCACCTAATCACAGGAGTCACTATCCCATCATATTTACGAGCTCCCATAATTACACCGGAGTGTGCACACCGGGGAGCAGGAAACGGGTCAGTCCTGTGGTTCTGCCTGCTGCACATGCTAAGTAGGAGAGCCGTCTCAGTGGCTTAGAAGCCAAGCAGAGGCTTGATATGAATTTAGCTGGCACGCCAGTCTGCAGCAGCGGCTCTGGAGGTATGGGCTGGAGTCCCCTGGGGGTCTCCGAGACCTTTCAGGATGCCCATCAGATCACAAGGACTTTCATACTGATGCACACGATCTTTCGTTTTTCATTCTCATTCTCCCATGAAGATACGTTAGAGTTTCCCAGAAGCAGACACGGGATAGCACAACAGACTGAATGCGAATATACAAGAATCCAGCCACTTTCTCTGAAGGCACACATTAAAGAGCTTTGCAAAAATGTAAAATAATGTCACACTTCTTAGTATTCATTTTACTTTGAAACCTTTTAATTTTTATTTTGGAAACTTTTTTCATAAAAGTATAATATTTATGTTAACATCAAACAATAAATGTATTGCTGTTATTAATTTTAGATAATGTTATTAATTTAGCTTTAAGTTCTATATAGTAACCGCCAGGAAATAAAATCACATAAACAACAGCTCTTTGAGATCACCAATCATTTAAACAAATATAATGGTGTACAGGCCCGAAAAAGTTTGAGAAAACCACGGATTGTGAGGAAATGTGTACTTTAGGTTCGTTATCCTTTTTTATTTGTATTTAAAGTTCCACTTCCTCCGTGATTCAAAACATGCATACCCCTATCCAAGACCCCTGTTGGCCACTGGTGGGATATTACAGACACCATGCATTTTTGGCCATTTTAAAAGGCTTTAAATATAACTTAACAAATTTAAATGATTGAGGAGATGGTTAGATAAGGATGCCCCATGGGGCATCTCTTTGGTTGTTTCTTAGAATCTATATTTTGTCAATTTCTACGAAGAATTCATCACCCAATTGTCAAGTTGCTCCACTGGAGAAAATGGTTAGATTGTTGATGCTTTGTCTGTGATGTGGTTTCCAAGCAGCCGTCTCTGCCTTACCAGGCTTTGGGTGGGTCCCAGCGGTTCAGGACACAGCTGTATCAAAGCTGCAATTTCTTGGCGGAGGCCTGATCACAGGGTGCCCGGTGTGGGCAGGTGGGGGGTGGCTAACATTTTCACAAAAACCTTGAGGACTGCTTTGCTTGGAAACCACACTTCCTGTTTCATTTATTTTCACTGCCTCTTTGCAGTTTGTTTCAGTCCTGACACAAATACACAGTGTCAGGGAGGGAAATACACAGTGTTTGTTCCCTGCCCACCACTTCCTCAAGTTGTAAGTGAATCTTCTGAGGTAAAAATCACAGCCTCTCAGCTTCCCAGCCGCCCCGTAAAACAGTGGGCTGCAATTGGGAAAGCAGGAGGGAACAGGTATCTGGCAGGATAAGCCTACCTAGGTTTACATATTTCTCTATAAATGGGCCCTGATTTGTCTTACTCTGTTTTCTTTCATGGGATTCAAATCCACCTCTCTTTTTGTAACCCCCACCTCCTCACTGATGTCTCACTGCTACTACCCAAGCCTCCTCCTTCCCGAATTATAAGCAAGCAGGTCACCAGCAAAGGGACACCCTCTCCTTATAGGGTCCTTATAGGTTGCAGTGGTGAGCATTTGGGGATGTTTCTATTTCGGTAGGTGTGGAGAGGAACTTGGATTTGTTTAATAAACACTCCTAGAAAATCCTGCCGTGCTCAAGCCTGCAGGTGAACAAAGGGCTCTCCAACTGAGTCTAAAATGCTCCTCAGTCTTTCTGTGAAAAGAGAAACCCCAGGAGTGACAACCCAGGAGTGACATGAGAGGACGCGAGCCCGTCTGCTGACCTCAGAGCGCTTGGGTAGAGTTCAGGGTGGAAGGAGGGTTAGTGCTGGCCATCCATGTGGGTGAAAGGTCCGGGAGTCTCTCTGCCGGCAGCTGAGAAGGGCCGGGAAGTCATCCCCCTTTCTGCCTGCAAGGGCCAGGATGCATTTACAGAGGAGTCGATACTGGGCCTTGAGTAACAAACAGAATTTTCTCAAACAAGGAAGGAAGGTTTTGCCAACGAAAGAAAGAAAGGGCTTCCCAGATGGGAAATAACATGAGGAAGTCACCGAGGGGATGGGCGGGTGGGGAACAAGGAGGGAGATCATGTGGGCCTGGGGCCCACGCAGGGAGCAGGGGTAAAGCCTAAAGTTTGGGGCCGCTCCTCAAGGGCCTCGAATGCCAGGCTGAAAACTCTGGACCATAGACTATAGAAAGTGAGATGCCATTCATTCGTCTGCTAATGGCTCATCTGACAAATATTTACTGAGCGCTGAACGTGTTTTAGACACAGCACCAGATGTCAGGGGTGCCACTATGAACAAGAGACACAGACTCCCTGCTGTCAGGGAGCTTACATTCCAGCAGGAGGAGACAATAAAGGAATAAGTGCATGGTACATCAGGGTGATCCCTGCTGAGGGCAATCACCAAGCAGGGAAAGAACAGCAACGAGACACTGAGGCGCTCTTGTGGCCATGGTGAAGGCCTCTCTGAAAGGGCACTTTCAGCCGAGACCTGAAAGGAATGAGAGCAAACCACACGCCCTTCTCCAGCCACAGAAGCAGCATGTGCAGGGTTCTGAGCTGGGAACGTGCTGCACATGTTGGAGAGAAAGCAAGATCAGAGTGGGGAGGGCCGAGACAGCCAGGAAGCGAGCAAGGGAGATGAAATCAGAGACCTGCGGGTGGGCAGGCCTCGCTAAGGAGTTCGGGCTTTATCTGAGTGAGTGATCATGTAAGCGCTCTGGCCAGAGTGTGGGAACCTGACCAATGGGACACACGGAGGAGCTGGGGGCAGGGGAGAAGACACAGGAGATCAGTCAGGCTGGAGATCTAGTGGTGGGAGTATGGGGAATGCCTCTTCTGGTTGCTTCTCTTTTCGTAGTGAAATCCTGAGCAAGGCCATCAGCTGGGAGCAACGGGGCACCGAGAGCATTGGAGCAATAGTGGAGGTTAGAGGAGAGAGGTGGTGCCCAATAGCCATCCAGAGGGGAGTCGGAAGGAGACCTGAGTAGAGGGATACATTATAATTGCCAGGCTGCACGCAGGGCCCACGTGTGGTTTGAGCTCCTTGGTGAGACCAGATGGCAAGTATGAGTGGTTTTTCCTGCCCAAGCTCAGCTTCTGGGTACGGGGGCGAGATTTAACCAGGGTCTATGCCAGGGTTGGGATTATGCCAAGGTCTTACAACGATGAGGGAGAGGGGTGTGAGAGTAGAGGGTGACCACCGGTGTCGAGATTTTAATGATGGCCCATCGGATCTAAAGTGGTTCAATGGGAAGTATGGGCATGAGGGGGTGAGGGATGGGTTGTTAAAATAGGCCCAGGAAGCAAGGATGAACCCCTGAATCAAGGAGTAGAGTGATGGGAATGAATTGGAAACTGTGTGGAAGTGGTGACTGATAAGATCTGGGGGGAGGGAGGAGGAGGGTCAACGATGAGCCCAGAGTTCCTGGTGTGAGTGCCTGGATGACACCAGGAATTAGGGTCTACTCTGCAGGAGTTTTGGTTGGGAAGATAATAAATTTGTTTTTGAGGATGTACTGATGTTAAATGGAAAACCCTGAAACCTCAACTGCCTATTGTGTTTGAAAATGGTGATCCAGGTTACCCAAGGGTTGAATACAAAACCCTTTGGAAGGCCTTCCTTGCTGCCACAATATAGGCCTTAGCAGGCATGTGACAGTTCATCTGATCTTTGAGGGTCACAGAGTTTTTATTTCTGACATTTGGTGGCCTCTAGGAAACTGAGACACAGTGGAAAAGTCTTCTTTGGGTGGGGCTCCCAGAAAGTTATGGTGACAGGAACTACATTCGAACGGGGTTTAAGTCCCTGCTGTGCTATCTATGAGCTGTCTTTGGACAAGCTGTTTATTCTCTCTGACCCTCGGCATCCTCACCTGTAAGATAAGGATAGAAACACCGGCATCCCCCAGTCAGAGACATCGTGAAGGTTGAAGAAAGTGACATTTGCAGAATGACTGGCACACAACCAAAGCTTCATTCATGGTAATTCATGGTGGTTCTGCTGTCTTTGTCTTCCTCTGCCCCATGTCTGAAACCTAAGGGTGTCAGGTATTTTACACAGGAGTTTTTGGGGTGTTTTTTAAAGGGAAATTTGCAAGCTGAAAGTGGCCAGCAACATTAATTTAATACCTTTTGGAGCACCTACAACATGTAGGCACTATTCCAGGTACTGACGTGAGAGCCCAAAACATGTAGATGACAAAGTCATAGTGTGTTTCTACTTGGGGAGATGTGTCCCCACACAAAAATGGTGCCCCCACAAAAATGGTGCCCCAAGGCCACAACCACATGAGTTCCTCATTGTGAAGTTAAGGCTCTTTCTGCCAAACTTTAAGGTCATTTAAATGAAGTTTTCCTGCAACACCAATTTCAAAAACTTTGCACCTGCTTGTTGACCCCTATAAAACAGAAACTGCTCTTTCGGACTAAGAAGGAAATGAATCTGCCTTCTCACCCCATTCTGGGATCAGTAGCTGAAGAAACTGACAATCAGCTTGGTCTCGGAGCCCACCTGTAATCTTTACACGGCGCCTCAGGCCAGAGTTTCAGACCAAGAACTACTGGCTGGATCTGTACTGAGGGCTGTGCTGTCTGAGGGACCCAGGGTTTCAGAAATCTGAGCCAGCTGTTAAAACTCCAGCATTACAACATGAAAATTCAGACTTTGCTGCTTGGCGGAAGTCCAGAGGAGTTGCAAGGAGGGGCTGACCCTCTAGAAAGCGCATGCACCCTCGAGTTAACCTCAGAGCCCTGTTGACAGAAGCACGGACACCAGCAGGCCAGGCGCAGGGGCGTCCCCAGCTCTCCTCCACACCCCGTGGCAAGGAGACGTGGGAAGCTGGCTCCCTCTGCCTTCCTCTCACCCTCCCTCCTCGTCTCACCGACTTCAAAGGAACATGGCCTGCGACAAGATGGAAGGGAATTTTAAAGTAGACCTCAAACCCTTCAGTGATACCTTCTGTCCCCAGATGGCTGGTTCTCAGAATGCAAGGAGCTCCAGGAGCCAGTTCTTTGAAAGCGACCAGGGCCTCCACTCAAGGAGGCGTCTGTTTGCTTCTGTGATTCAGTGACATCAGCGTGTAGCCAAATTGTCTTGTTGCTCTGGCTGCTCCTCGCTAATGAGAACCTTCATTTGTCTCCTAAATTGAATTAAACTCAACTCTCTTGCCCCAGATGAATTACAGGCCCGAGTACTTGGAGAACCCAGGAAAAAGACTTCCGTTGTGTATCTGTGGTCTTGGAGGACCCGCAGAATTTAAAATGGCGCTGGAATCTTAGCGACAGGAGGAAAAGTGTCCCATGAAAAAGCATACAGAGGACCCCACACACCACCCACCAGAGAGCGTAACAGATTGCAGACGTGGTTCTAGAGTGGATTTCAAAGGGGAAGGGGCTTCCTGCTCTGGAAAGTAGAATGACTGGTCACCGTGACCACGCTCAGGTTAACCAAGCACAAATCACGTCGGCCTCGCCCTCACTTCCTTACTCCATGGCTGTGTTAGTCGAGCCGGGGATGGAAATACCCGAAATGGCAGGTCTTCACGGTTCGGAGATCACTGGCACAGGAAAGACCACATGAATAAGTCCACTTACAAAAGAACCCAAAATTTCATATAAAATAGTGAAAAAAAAAAGGTTTGTACTCAGACTTCACCTCGAATAATCAAACTTAAAACTAGGAAAATAGATGACTTTTGTTGTACTTTAAAAACTATTTAGTTGATAAATACTTACTGAGCATCTATTATGCCGCAGCCTCTGGCAAGGAAGACATAGTGCGGAGCGGGGAACATGTTAGTCAAAATCCCTGCCCTCATTGGGGTTTACAGTCTAAGGGAAGACAAGAAAAAAGTTTAAATACATAAATAAACAAAATTATTATAGCTAGTGATACTGATAATTGCTTTGAAGAAAAAAAAGTTGGATAATCACATTTTAAAAGGCTGGCGGGAGCAGGGGTGGGTGGGTACGGTTGCTGCCTTAGGTGAGAGATGGAAAAGGTCTCTGTGAACGTGACATTGGAGCTGAGATTTGATGGTGAGGAGAAACCAGGCAGCCGTGCTCTGGAGGGAAGTGTGGTCGGCAGAGCAGAGACCCTGAAGGCGGAGCCAGCAGGGCAGCAGGTGTGACTTTCAGAAAGTGAGTGAGGGGACGGACCGGGTGTTGAAAAGAGACAGGAACAAATCAGATCCTGTCTGCTATGGGACAGTTTGGGCTTTCACAAATGTGATGGGAAGCCATTGGAAGGCTTTAGGCTGAGGAGGGACAGAACCTGATCCAGGTGTTGAAGAGATGACCACAGGCGCTCCGTAGCAATGGGATGGCCACGAAGGCAGAGTGGGAGCAGGAACACCAATGAGGAGGCTTCACGGGGTCTCAGCAAGTGAGGTGGGCACCTGGCCCAAGTGGTAGGAGGGAGGTGGAGTGGAGTCGCTTCAGGATGTATTTTGAAGATCGACCCAACGGAACTTGCTATTCCATTAAGTGGGTGGAGTCAGAGGCATCATGCTTGAGCTGTGACTGGTGTGGCTCAGTTGGTTGAGCAGTGCCCCACAAAGGGAAAGGTCACCAGTTCAACTCCTGGTCAGGGCACATGCCTAGGTTACGGTTTTGGTCCCAGATCGGGGCATGTGCCAGAGGCAACTGATCAATATTTCTTTCTCACATAGATTTTTTTCTCCCTCTCTCTCTTCCTCCCTTACCCTCCCTCTGAAAATAAATAAATAAACAAACAAATAAATAAATAAAATTAATTAAAAAATAAATAAAATTTTAAATAAATAAATAAATATGACTCTTGAGGTTTTGACTTGAAAATGCTCCTGCCATTTACTGAGCAAAGTAGGGACATCTTTCAAAACAAGTTTGAAATCAAGAAGCTTGTGTTTGGACAGCTAAGCCCAAGAGTCTATTAAACATACAAGTGGAGATATCGAGTACAAAAATATACACCTGAAGGCCAAGTCTACTGATATGATTTGAGAGTCAGCTGCATATGGATGATGTTTAAAGCCGAGGGGCTGGATGAGATTCCTCAGGAAAGGGGAAATGCTGAAGGGAGGAGAGCCAGGACGAAGCTCTGGGGCAACCGACATTTACAGGCTGGGCCTTAGACAAGAAGCCAAGGAAGAGTAGTGCCACCCTGCTCACTCTAAAAATAGCAAAAATAGCCCTGGCTGGTGTGGCTTAGTGGGTTGAGTACTGGCCTGTGAACCAAAAGTTCACTGGGAATCACCAGTTCGATTCCCAGTCAGGTCACACACCTGGGTTTCGGGCCAGGTCCCAGTTAAGGGGGCACCAAAGACAAATGATCGATGTTTCTCTTAAATCAATGATTCTCTCTTCCTCCTTCTCCCTCCCTTTCCCTCTCTCTAAAAATAAATAAATAAATAAATAAATACAATCTTTAAAAAATAAAAATAGAAACAATAATGATCAATCCATTGTCACATTAGGGGTTTTATTGGCATATTTTTCTGATAAAATTATGAGATTATATAATATGAAATTATTCCATTATAATTTGACTTTCACAGCATAATCATAAACAGTATAACTATGGAAAAAAAACTTAAGGCATTTGTTAATTTTTCCAGGTGTCTCTCTTACTCCTCTGAGGTCAACATTGTTTTTGTATGCAGTGTCTTTTTGGCCCTTATCTTCATCAGTTCTCTCTGGCCTAATGCTGCCATTTCCTCATTTGTCAATGGCCTTGCCAGTGACAAGGGCACTTCCTCCAAATTGCTTTCCTAACCTTGAAATCATGCTTATTTTGCAAGAGCGATGGTTTCACTTTGCCATCAATTTTTGTTATTTGTGTTGTATTTGCATGATGTTGTGGCAGTCTGACAACTCTAGAGACAATAATGAATAAAGGCTTCGACTCAATAACCAGGGACAGAAATTTGATTTTAAAGGGAAGGTGTGTGTGGTCAGTTTATCAGTGATGTTAGTTTTACGTTATCATTATGTTATTTGCCTGTAGTGGAGACAGACCACCAGCTGTTTGCTGAATCATTCTCCCCTTTTTTAAGCACTTAGCTAAACAGCATTTCACTACCTACCACTTGGCTAGGTGTGGCCCTGTCACTAAGCGGGCAGCAGCGATACGGCATTTTCAGGCCTGTCTCACAAGTGCTCTTTTGTGCTCTTTCTACCTCTGTGGCTGGACACCGATGACAGCGAGGCCCCAGAGAACAGCAGATCCGCAAGGCAGAGAGAGCCTGGATCCCCGAGTGCCTGCATGGAGGAGAGCACCCACCAACCTGAGTCCCCTGAATTGTCACCCAAGCTGCAAATAAAATTCCATTATGATTAGCCAATGAGTGTTTGGGTCTATTTGTGACTGTGGCTTAATCCATCCTGACTAACACACTGCTCTACTTAACTTCAGGAACAGGGTAGTGAGTACCCAGTAGTGAGGAGCCCCTTACATATTCCAGCAAGGCGCTTAGTCAGTGTCCTGTGACTTCCTATAGACAAGCTGAGAAGCACGGGTGGTTGCGAGCCCGTGTTAGAGAAGCAGTGGCTGACTGGACAAGCAAACCGAAAGGTCACACACATTCTTTGGGCCTGATTCTCAGCCCTGCCCTTTTCAACACTTGTAATAGTGACTCAGGGAAATACAGAGAAAGCATTTTTCTCAAACTTGCAGAAGATGCTGGAAAGAGTACCCTGGATTCACCAAGATCTTGGCGTCGGATTCTCATTATGTTGTTATATCATGACACTAATAGAGGAAGTAATTGACAAAGACTTTGACCCAATGGGTAAGGAAGAAACTTGGCTTTAGAGGGCAGGTCAGTGGGCCATATAGAACATAGTAAGACTCATTGAGGTTAAATATAATGTCCTGCACTTAGTTTGAAATAAACTAGAATGAGATGGAGAAGGCATAGCTTAAAATGTCGCATTTTTAAGAAAGATAATGTGTCTAGCTGCATTACTAAAAGAATTGTGGCTGGAATAAAGAGGTGATCATCTCCCTCTCTCCACCTGAGTGAGCCTCCCCCCTAGAGTGCTGCAGTGCGGTGCTACCCTGGACATGAAATGCATTCAGAGGGCAACATCCAGGACTGAGAAGGAATAGGGATGGAGATTTTCGATTTAGAAAAGTAACTTTCTGTTGGTTAAATCTGTCCTAATTTTAACTGGGCTGCTGCAATAGGTAGTGAGTTCCCTGTCTCTGGAAGCATGCAAGTAAGTTAGCCATACAAAATTACTGCTGTTTAGTAATATTTGAGCTGTAAGTATGCAAGTTCATATGGCTCCACCTAACCGTTAGTGGAAACAGTGGAGGGGTGAGCAAAGGAAGAGAGGAGCGGTAGTGGAGTGGGAGGTGTGTTGGCTCATATAATTTAATAGTGCAGGGGAATCTAGCTTCCAGCATGGAAGCTATATCCAGGAGTCTGCCCCACCCTCTCCCTCCCTCCCCCCTGCTCCCCTCTGTGGTGTCTCTATTTCCAGATGGGCTGCCCCTCATGGCAGACAATTGGGCACCAGCAGCTCCAGGCTTAGGGGAAACCACTTTAACAACCCCAATCAAGGGTCTCCACCCACCAGTGATTCCTGGGACTGCCTCACTGAATGAGTCAGTGTCCATCTCTGAACCAATAACTGAGGCTGGCGGGTGGGGGGAGTAGAATGACTGACTGGCTCAGCCTGCATGTAAGTTGGTCCTGGAATCCAGATAAGGATGGGATGTGAAGAGAGGGGCTTTAGCTACGTGGGTTGAAGTGAAGAAAGGGTGGCTTTCTCCCTACTCCCCCCAAAACAAACAGAAAACCAACCAAACAAACAAATGAAAAACTGAGGGGCCCAGGCCCACCGGAAGGATGAAAAGAAACAGCCAGGCAAAGACCTGGGGTAGGTGTGGCCCAGGCAGAGACCAGCTGGGCCTGAGAAAGGAAGGAGCTCAGGGGGCTTGAGAAACAGAAAGAAGTCCAGTGGTTCAAGTGTCTGTTGCTGTAAAAACAGCAACAAAACGTAATGACCGCCTTGTCTCTCCCGACCCCCTGAAATGGCTGCACTCAGGCAGTGCCCTGTTCCGTGTGGTTCCAGCTGGCCGCAGTCTGGAACATGCAGTGTGGCTCACCCATGTACCTGGCAGCCAGTGCTGCAGCCTGGGCGCCTCTGAGACCTTGACCCAGAATTTCTCCTCCTCTTCCATGTGGCTCTCTGGGTGGCTTTTGTTTTCTCGTAGCATGGGTGCCCGGATTCACAGAGTGTAGAGTATTTACTATCTAGTCCTTTCCAGAAAAGTGTGCTGACCCTTGGGCTAAGCCATGGGGTGCTTGGTAAGTCTTGTCAGGGGATTTGAATTTTATTCTAAGTGATGGGAAGCCACAGGAGGGAAACCCGTGAGCCACACTGTCTGACCTCCATTTTTAAATCATCTGCTCTGGGACGGGATTACAGGAGAGTAAGAGCAAAGCCGGGAGACCAGTAGCAGGCTGCGGCAATGATCCAGAGGGGAGACGGTAGAGAAGACAACTAGGAGAAGTAGAGACATTTGGCACATATACTGAGGAGAGGAAGCTCACAGGACTTGCTGAGGCCTTGGATATGGAGATGAGAAAAAGAGGAATCAGCGTGAGGTCTCAGAGTTTGGCCTGAGCAAGTAGGTTAATGGTTAGTGAAAAGAGAAAGAACCAGGGAACAGCAGGTTAGGAGAAAAGAGCAGCAAGAGGTCTGCCTTGCACAGACTAAGTTTGTGATGTTTGTCAGGTGTCCAAGAATCAAAGTCAAGTCAACAGTGAGGGACTTGAGATCGGATGGAGCTTGGGGCAGAAATCCGAGAATTAGCAGTGTCGACAGAAGAAAGTCCGAACCTGCAGAAAAATTTTATGAGAGTTTATTAGATTCTATTTAAGCCAAACAGATGATACACCTGGGAGCAAGATCTCAACAGACTGAGAAAAATGCTTCCCAGAGTGAGAGTTTGCAGTTGCTGTTATGCACTTGGAATTGAGAAGGAAAGGATGGAAGATGACGTGAAGGTGGGAGAAGGCAAGGCAGGGATTAGGTTACAGGATGGTTAACATCACGTGCTTCCGAGGGGTCTGAAAAGGAGGTATTTCCAAGGTGGGTTAACCTGGACACACAAACACAATGGACAAGGCTTGCTTACAGCAGAGACAGCCTTTCACTAGGGAAGTTACAGATCTGGGGCGTGGCTACCCACCATGACCTGCCCAGTCAGAAATGTATGATCCGATCACCCTGCGAGGTTGCTTTCAATAAGATTTATTATTGCACCGTTTTTCTTCAACTTCAGTAAATAGACAGTGTTGAAGTCAGAGGCCTGCAGGAAATATCTCCAGGGAGATGGTGAGGAGAGAACCCTGGGCTAGGCAAAAACCAGAGGCCACGGAGGCAGGGAAGTCAGTAAAAGATGTTGAAGAAGGAGTAGCTGGTAAGAGAGACGGCAGCTGGGAAACTGGTTTCAGGAGAACCTGAAAAGAATATTTCAAGCTGGAAGGAGTGGTCCACTGTGCTTAACACTGTTCAGGTAAGTGACCACCAAATTCAGTGATACAAAATTTCTCTGAAATCGTGACCAGGGCAATTTCAGGGAGTAGTGAGGCCTGACCGTAGGCTGGAAAACACTGGATGTGAGCACCTGGAGATGGCAAATCCATAAAGACCTCTCATGAGTAGTTTTGCTGCAAAACGGGCAGGTGAAAACCAGAGAAGGCCACAGCAGAGTCACACCTGTAAAGACTCTTTTGATCCTGAGAAGCGTGGACTCTATGAAGCACCTACTATGTGCCAGCTCATTACTTGTCTGCAATGCCAATGAGAAATTTCTCCCTGATGGTTCATTGGGAAGTTGGTTGGAGCACAACAGAAAACCATACCAACGACTTGGAGAAAAACACAGTGAGAAAGAAAGATCTCAGCCACAAAGAGGCCAGTGTGGATGTCCAAACGGGTTTCCTCTGCATTGTAGGAAGACCTGCAAACCCACCAGCCAGCAGTTTCATTTCTGCTGCGTGTGCACACCAGCTCTTCCTTCCACACTTTCCCCAGAAAGCTCATTCATGCAAGTTTCTGGAATTTGCTGTCAAATATAAATGTATGACCCAAAGAATAAGCATATTTCTGTAATCAGGACCCAAATGCATCTTGCAGAAGGCCACAATGTAACATTTTTTTTCAAATCTTTGTGAGCTTTTTTTTTCTGGAAAAGATTTAGTGTCTCTTGGCAAATATCCAGAACAAAACACTCACACTCATGCACAGATTACTTACTGTTATTTTTAAAAATTTCATCACAGACTGTAAGGAAGACATGGAGATAATTTTTTAAGTCTAATTCCATTCTCTATGGTTCTTCAAAAGAGATGATCTGACTCCAAAGTCTGAGCTCTGAACCATTTACCATCCTGTTTCGTAGAGGGCAGGCTGACCGGTGAGGTTGCCGATCTTCCCGGATCTATGAACTGCTGTGTCTATAGTCATACAGGAGCCATGTTCCCGGCTTTGCCCGGGAGCTGGCTTGGAACTCCACATCTGTTTCCTTACAAAGCTGTGTGACTCCAAGAGAGTCTGCAGCCTCTGTGAGCCACGGCTACTTCATGTGGCGACTGGTGATACCAGCTCTGACTTGCGGTTGTGTGTTAAATAAGCCAAGGCAGGTACAGGTCTGTGTATGTGTTCTGAGTACAATAAGTAGTAGCTATCATGAAGAATAGTATCTTTGGGTAGACCCAGTCTTTACTGAAAAGGATAAGCTGTGCCATGAACTGTGAAGGAGGGTCCAAGATCTCCTGAGTTACCGTATCCCGTAGTCCAGATTTTCTGTCTGTCTGTCTGTCTGTCTGTCTGTCTATTTTAAGGATTATCTCGGTGCTTGGGAATCCCATAGTTGGCAGTAATTTTAAGCAAATACCGTCAAGAGTCCCAGGATTTAGAAGGACATCTGTTGACGTGAAATGTCTCCCATAGGTGGCCCCCCAAGGGCCCCTTGCTGAGCCCCCCAACATTTCCTCTCCCTGTCCCAGAGTTCACGGCAGTCATCGAGACTTCTCTGGTTTCACCAGCGAGGAAGCACCTCTGCCCTTGCCTCCTCTCGTTTTGACATCACCGTGGGAACTTCTCTGCTGTGGAAGTAACTGCAGTTCTGGTCTGGGCCCCTTTGCATCTTGGCTTTGAATGTTCCCAAAGCCTCAGCTTACACTGCAGGGGAAAAGTTCTATCCCCGAGCCCTACATGCATCTGGGTCAGCTTCCTTAAAGACTCGGATGAAGAGTGACAACAGGCCTCGATGACCGTCTTCCAGGCCCGACGTTAGCTAGGGAAGCGCATCTCCAACAGGAGCACCCAGGACCCGGACGCCGCAGCACGGCGGGGAAGGGTTCTTGGCCCTTGCCCTGACCTGCCAGCGTGGCGGAGCCCGGCTGTCCTTGCCTGTTCCATCTTCCTGACACGAAGAGACAGCTGCAGGAGTCACAGCGGGCCTTGGGGATATTTTCATTTAAACATGCTTTGTTTTTGTTTTTTGAGGAGGGTGAAGAGGAGAGCTTTTAATTACCATTGTGGAGAGCAGGCGATACTTTCTGCCCTCTCCGCCACACCTCGTCCGCTGGTCTGGGGTTTTCGCTGTCGCCGGGAAGGACCGTCCCCACGCACACTGACTGCGCCCACTTTAAGCACCTGTGGAGTCCCTCAAGTTTTCCAACAGTTTCACCTCATGGCACCCATGAACTAAGCAGTCAAATTCTGTGGCTCACCCAAAAATATACTTTTTGCTGATCTGACAAAATTCACACAGGGTAACTATTATGTTGGCTATTTTTTTTTCTTTTTCTTTTTGACAACCTAAGGGAAAAGAGGTGAGTTCCCCTGACTAAATAGTCAGGTATTGCAGGTTTTAAAAATTCTTGCGGCACACCAGTTGAAAAATGCTGACTTAGCCCTCCCACAGGCAGCCCGAACTATGGGGTGGGGAGGCTAACACTCCCAGGACAGCCCTCAACTCCTGGAGGGAGGGAAAGTCAGTGGAGAAAGGCATCTGGCTTCTGGTTCTTCAGAGATCCAGTACAGGAGGAACATTCGACACCACTCCTCAGAGGGTCCCCAGCCAGAGCAGACCCACTCGCCCACTCAGGAACCAGTGAATTAACACATCTTTTACTGGATCTTTTCTCCCCTTCCTCACCCCTCTCCTGCATCCCAGGTTCCCATCCCAAAAAGGCTACCTGTGCCCAAGAGCCAAGTCTCTACCTGAGGTTTCGTTTTGGGGAAAACCTAAACTGAAACAGGCATTGATAAGCATGATGGGAGGGTTCTTTTCTTTTCTTTTTTTTCCCCACATTCAGCAATAAAGTTGCTCCTTTGTGAACAAGAACAGAAAGGGAAACTGCCACTATTGGGAAGGAGAGCTGTCCTTGAAGCTGCAGAAGGAGGAGCTCTGTTCCAGTGTCTGGAAACATAGTCAAACCCTCAGGTTGACAGGTTGACTGTTGAGAAGGCTGGGCCCCATGTGTTGATGGCTGGGGTTGGAAGAGCCCGAGTGACTCTGGCTGTGGAAGTATTTCTTCTTCCCAGACCTAGTGCTGTGAGCTGGAGGCGGAATGTGTGAACGGGAAAAGGATATGGTTGAGACAGAGGCGAAGGTTCAAAGCAAATCACGAAGACCTGGGGAGGCTGAGCTGAGCTTACAGAGTCCAAGAACAAAGTGGGTAAGGCAGGCTCGTGAAGCGGAGGTAACCTGGATTAACTGTGGGGACCCAGAGTGAAGGCCAAGGCCAAAGCTTCCATTCCTTCGCGAAGACGTTTGTGTGGGGAGCCTGCCACCTGCCACAGAACAATGCCTCGAGCAATCCCAGCAGACCCAATGACACCTTCCCTGGCGGTGGGTCGATTTGAATGGGAGGAAAAGAAAGGGCAGCGCAGAGAAGGAGACAGGAATACAAAGCAGTTGGGCCGAATAAGGGCACCTGCCTCCCAAGGACAGCTTTACCCCACGGAAAGGAAGAGCGAAACAAAAGGCCACCATTAGCAAAGCGGGATTTCCAACAATCAACAATCACCTGGAAATCAAACACTCACTGGCCTTCCTTCCTGCTGATTTTATGAGGCCGCATTATTCACATTTGGATGTGCAGCGACACAGAGAAAATGCGGTTATAGTATATCTGGGGAAAGAAATATTTTTTCAGGTGCTAAAGCTGCAGAACAATTACAGCCCCGCAAGGAACCTGGATGGTCAGCTACAATCACCAACATTGGACAACAAATATTGTAGAATAAATCGGATTGTCCTGCAACGGAGAGAGCAGAGTAGAACCCGCAAGTGAATCTGCACAGAAAGAATCTTGACAGTACTTCAGATGGATGTGCTGTCCAGAACTGGACCGCCTCTCTCCTACCCGCAGTGAAACCAAACCAGAAAGTCCAGCCGAGACCCTCCCAAACTGCAGGTCTTTGTCCACGACACTGTGATTTCTAGGAGGCTGCTGGTAGCTTCAGTTCAATAATCATCATCATCAGACCTCGTACTGCCGATCATCACAGCTGTTCCTCTGCCGGGACAGGATGCAGCTTCCTGATAAAGGACATGCCCTCTCATCTTGACTAAAATCCTCGCTTCATAATTCCTAGTCTCACAGTGGCTCCTTTGCAATGTTAAGTCCAAATGCCGCTGGGTCTGCTGACCACGGGGACGAGACTGCCAAGGCCTCCAAATGGAACTCACTGAGTACATTAAACATTCCCCAGTACCATGTGAAGAACTATTTGTTTATAAAAAGTAAGGATCGCAGAGATGAGTGTGCTTTGATAGGACCCAATTCGACATGTGCCTTTACATGCTTGTTTGTTTCAGTGAGCAGTGGACACTGGCATGAAAACCATTCTCTCTGGATTATTGTTACTAAGCAGGAAACCTCTAGGCCAGCGGTCACCTGCCTTTTTGGCACCCAGCACTGGTTTTGTGGAAGACAATTTTTCCACAGACTAGGGTGCGGGGGATGGTTTCAGGATGGTCCCAGCACATTACATTCAAGGTCACCTCCTGCTATGTGGCCTGGTTCCTAACAGGCCTGGACTGGTGCTGGTCTGCAGCCCAGTCTGAGGCCCAGAGGTGGGGGACCCCTGCTCCAGTCCTGTGCTGTCCAACACAGCAGCCACCTGTGGCTACAGAGCACTTGCAAATGCAGCTAGTCTGAATCGAGACGTGCTATAAGTGTAAGACATGAGATGTTGAGGATTTAGTATGAAAAAAAGAATGTAAAACAGCTCATTGGTAACTTTTTCTGTTGATTGCATGCTCAAGTGAGAATACTTTGGGCATAGAGGGTTAAAGAAAATACTAAACTTCTTTCACCTGTTTCTTTGTATGTTTTTAATGTATCTACTAGAAAGTCTAGGAGCACAGAGGTGTGGCTCCCACTGCCTTTCTACTGGACGGTGCTGTGCGGTGGCTGGTCTTCTACAGCTGGGGTTGGGGGCAATCTGTTGGGACAGGGCTCAGGAGGCCTATCATGAAGTTTCTTTACAAAGCAAGGGCAGCTCTTCCCTAGAGCTTGTGTTTGGGGAGCTTTAATCTTTGGGGTTTGCCGAGGGGTAACTTGTGAGGGAGGCGCTACAACTCTTCTGACCTCAGCGAGCTGTTGTAGGCCACTGCCCCTAGAAGCGGTTTTCCATTTCCTTGCATTTCAGAAATGATGGGGAGTGTACAACTCCCAGGGTTTCTCTGTCTCTGCATCCAACAGCCTTATTGTATAATTTACATATCATAAGACTCATAGTTTGATGGGTTTTACCACATTTACATAATTGTGCAATTACCGCTATAATCCAGTTTTAGGACAATTTCATCAACCCGGGAATTTTCCTTATGCTTGTTTAGACTCAATCTCTGTTCTCAGCAACCACTAGGACACCTTGGTATACTTGCTAGATCCTTAGTTTTGCCTCTTATTTTTGGGGGGGAGGTGCTGTTTTTTCTTTTTACTTTCACCTGAGGATACGTTATTGATTTTAGAGAGAGAGGAAGGTAGAGAGAGAGAGAAACATCAAAGTGAGAGAGCAACATTGATTGGTTGCCTCCCTGCATGTGCACTGACCAGGGATCGAACCCACAACCTTGTCGTGTACAGGATGACACTCCAACCCACTGATCCACCCGGCCAGGGTAGTTTTGCCTCTTTTTAAAGGAAATTTCTTATAAATGGGACCACACAGCACATGGGCTTTGTGCCGGCCTCTTCCACATGGCACCCTGTTTCTGAAGCCCATCCATGACTGACCATCGTGCTTAGCCAGCCTGTCCCAATTTTTAAGCCTGCTCTTATAGGAAACGAAAATGGGAGGTAGGAAATTTGGGGAGATTCCTCAGTAACTTGGTCTGAGCTTAGAAAAGGGGCCAATGGTAAGTAACTAAAAGCACACGGAAAGGTTCATGCCACGTTGGGATTTGATGACAGAAGACTGCTAACCTGTCTTTCCTCTTGTTGTAAAAGGAAAATACATTGTATTCACAAAACAGTATTCATTTCCCCATTTGACCTTCATGTTCTTGTCTACAAACTTACATAATTTATTATTATTTTTATTTATTTATTTTTAGAGAGAGGGGAAGGGAGAGGGAAAGGGAGGAACAGAAACATGATGTGAGAGAGAAATATCAACGGGTTGCCTCTCGCACGCACCCCAACCAGGGACCGTACCTGCAAGCCAGGCACGTGCCCTGGCTGGGAGTCAAACCAGTGAACTTTTGTTTTGAGGGACGATGCTCAGCTAACTGAGCTACTCCAGTCAGGGCTAAACTCATATACTTTATACACTGCTGTACCCACGGTGTAGATTAAAATGTGCTATGCTATATTTCCTTTCCTTTACTATTGAGTACTTTTAAAAATAATGATGATACATTTTCTTTCCAGCGTCCACACCCTCTCACCTGGAGACTGAACAGATGTAACTGCTTTTGATGGAATTTAACACTGTGACAGTCATTCAATTTATTCAGCGAAGTGCAAGCTGTTACGGCTCATTGAAATCTGACTGGATGAATCTAACGCCCCACGGTCATGGGACTTTGCATTGTAAGTTATGGGGTTTGTTTGATTAACAGATGACAGCAACTGAGAAGCACTCCACAAACTCAATTTTTTTTCTAATAAGCAGGTACCAAATAACGAATATCTTCTGACACACTCCTCCCCAAATCACTGAGAAGTTTACCCATAATAGCAGGTGGCTTTTGAAGAGTGGGTGGTTAGAATTTCTGATAAACACCCTTTTAAAGACTAAATCAAGCTGTTAAAGGAACCACCTGTGAAAATCACAGACTGTGACAAGTTGGGGTTTGGGGGGAGAAGTTGAAAGAGTCAGGCTGTTCAAACCCCTTTCAGTCACATTTTTAATCTAATAAAGTCAAAACTAATCTGTTTCGTGCCTCTTTTGCTTATTACAGACAGAGGTGGTAACTTGCCCGCCTCACCGAAGCCGACATTGTCAGTACCCCACCTGTGGTCACCCGTGGCTTTAGAAGACACTTCCGTGCACACTCTGGCTTTCTTTTCCTTCTGTGCACATTCGTCTTGATGCCTGAGGGTTTTTTTCCATCACAGCAGCGAGCAGAGCACACAGACAAGACTGGCCCCCAGGACTGGCCCTCAACCCTCAGGAGACAAGGGTGAGGAGCTGGCAGATGTGTCCACTGCCCCCTCGGCCTCCAGTGGGACAGCTGGGGGTGTGCTCTCCACCGCCTCTTAGAGGGTCCCCAGCGGGACTGAAACCCAGTTACCTTCAGAGGGGACCTGCTCAACAACTACCCTTTTTGGCTTTTCTCTCTTCCCTATCTCACTTCCCCACTTTGCTTCCGGGGGTCACTTCCCAAATATACATGACTTGTCCCAACAAACACATCTACCAAGCTTTTAGGTAAGTATGGACTTTAAAGAAATTTTATTGCTACTTTTTGGCAGAAATTTCTGGGTTATTCTTAAAAAGACCTAGAGGAAAAAAACACAAAATGATGAGAGTTGTAAACACCAAATCCAGATCTGTTCTGGAGTAGCCCCTGGAGGTTGTCACGCCCACTGATTTTGTTATCAACGCAGTGTGACTGGAACCATGGGCACCAGGCCAGGGGAGGGGGGTGGACTCTGTGCAAAAAGCTTTACGCACATTCACTGATTTAATCTTGACAAGAACCCCATGAAGTGAACACTACTATTGCCCTCATTTTACAGAGGAGGATACTGGAGGTTAAAGTGATTGGCCCGCGTCACCCAGCCCGAAAAGGCCGAGGCAGGATCCCAGCCAGGGCAGCTGGTCCAGGTTCTCCAAGCAGAGCCCCTGACACAGCCCTGAGCGTGTGACACACGTGTTGGATCAACCCCTGCTTGATTTCACAGTTACCGCGTGCAGAGGACGAAAGGAGATGTTCTGCAGAGAGTCTTCAAATGCTCGAAGACTTTGAGCCGTGAACCTCTGTGGAGTCTGGTGATTTCCATGGAGTCTTTCCCCGAATAATGTTTTTAAGTGCATTAAAACACACACACACACACACACACACACACACACACACACACAGGAAGACAAAGGAAACCAATAACATCGAAATGCATTTTTAAAAATGTTATCAAAAACTGTGCTACAGCATATAAACACTCACCCGACAGGGCGACTGGAACGGGCCTCACCAGTGTGTCAGATCTCTGTCAGTCAGACAGAGCCGGGAATGGGCGGAGCTGCCCAGACGGCTGGAGGGTTTCAGGATGGACGTCAATGGTTGGCTGCTTCAGAAAACTGAACTAGAAGACCTCTTTCCTCCAAGGCGCCCTTTTCCGTCATTAACTTTCTAAAACACAGGTTTGATTGCATTTCTCGCCAATTCTAAACCTTTCAGTGCCTGCCCTCCAGTGGCCCCAGAATCAAGTCTAGGATGCCCAGGATGACACTGAAGCCCTGTGTGACCTAAACCCAATGATTTACTGTACTAACCAATGCCCAGTGCCCCCCACGTCCTCCACACCCCAGCCACAGTCAATGCCCAGCCTTCCTGCTGCCCTGCCTGGGCCACACCTGTTCAGGGCTCCCTGCTTCCTCTGCCTGGAATAAGCGAGCGCCTGTGACAGAGGTCTTCCTCCTCAGCTGAACTCCTTCCCCAAGTCTTCGCTGTAGCCCCTCTCCCAGGTGGAATTCATCACTCCTTCTCCAAGGACCTCTTTCCATATGGCTCTGTGTACCATAGTTAATATGTTATGTTATAGTCATTATGGACACATGTTAGGGTCTACTGCTCGAACAATACCTTCTCAGTCTTACACAGGACGCCACAGAATACCTAGCCCGGGATGAGAGTTTGGTTACTGTTGGCTAAAATTGATGTGAGCACGGGAGGTGGGTAGTTGGTCTGGCGTAAGTCTGAGATAACCTGCCTGCATTGTCTCAATTATTTCCCACCAAGGGGCACAGATCTCTGAGGGTCTGTGAGCAAAGCCGGAAGCAGCCCACCAAAGTCACGAGACTTCCTTGAAGACTTGTACTACCTTAACATTTCATGTAAAACTGGCCGTCTCTTCCATAATTTATTAACATTTGTTACCCAAGTCATTTCTTAGTTTTGCTCACATTTTTAAGTAAAACAGACATTTGTAAAAAGAAAAATCTGTCCTCTTTTGCCTGTGACTTGTTGTACCCTCTGGCCTGCCAACACTCTCATGGGCACAGATGCCCAGGTGGAGACACTGGGCCTGGTCGGCTCCTCTTCCTGACCCTGAGCTGAGGGCACCGTTTGGTTGACTTGAACTCCGAGTCCCAGGAGGACCCTCCTCCCACCTCCCCCGGGCAGCTGGATGCTAAATACACCCTATCGGGCAGGACTCTGCCTCCGAGCAAACTGTTCAGAGGGGTAATTATTCCACAGCCTATCCAGTTTCTAATCTTTCTCCGAAGTTTTTCGGGGATGACTCATTCTGCAAAGCGAAGCAGCTTGTTGGGTTTTTCCGTGATGTCCTTTTGTGTTTGTCACTGTTTCCACGATGCTTTCATTGTGGCTGACACTCTTCACCCCCGACCGGTGGCTTCCTTCTTGTCCTGACAGGGCACACTGTCCCCTCCTTTGGCTGAGGAGGGTCTCAGCACGTGCCCCAGCCCTCCCATCTACTTGAGTTTGATCTACTTCTTTAAAGTTTAACTGTGGTGGGGTGGCAAGAGCATGGTTCTACGAGTCAAGCAGAGCCCACTCCTCAACTGCTGAGTGGCTATCCAGTAGTGTGCAAAGGGTGTGACCTCTCCTAGCTTCCACATGCCCATCAGGAAACAATGGAACGCATAGATCCATTTCCCAGGATTTTGTGAGAACCAAATGGGTTAGTGCGTGGAAGGACCTTACGTAGTATCGGGCACAGGGTGAATGCTCAATATCTGTGAATTTTTGTTTCCTTCCTTCTTGCACTAGAGCCTAGAAACCTGGGTCAGTGTGGGTGTGTAAATGAAAAGCCAGTCACAGTGAAATCTGCAGGTGGCCCCTCCGTGCCCCCCGGGGGTAGGATCTGTACCTTTTGCCTCAGTATCTGCAGCTCCTACCCAGCTTGGGGCGTGGCACATGGAATGGATTCCACACACAGCTGTTGACTGGATGAATGAATGAATGAAAGGACAGAGGAATGGGTGAATACATCCCTCCAGAATGATAAAGGGTTTGAGATGAATAATTTATTTCAAAGTAATCAAATAACTTGTAATAAGTGAAACAGCTTCAAAAATCACTGACACGTACACCTCCAACGCTGTTGAGTGACAAGGGGGTAATGGGAGCCTACCGCACTCGGTGTGGCGGGAGCGCAGAGGGTGGTGGAGTTCTTGAGGACTTCAAGCACCCCCTGACAGGAGGGCAGGTGGGTGGAGCAAATCACTCACTTGCTAGAGTTGTTAGGGCAACCAGGAGATAACAGGGAGGCGTGGAGAGGAGTTGCCTTGTAATTACTATTGTTTCAGCATAAATACATGTTTTCTATTCTGGAGAGTAATTGCTGTTTCTGGGTTGCAGCAGTAGGTTCTGACTGCAGAGCTGTCTCGGAGGAATGACTTCAGATGACTAAGCTCAGCTTTGCATCACCAGATGGCCTCTGTCACTGTCTCTGGCCTCAGAGGCAGCCTGCCAGCCTGTCTCAGGCGGGCGTCCCTGGTTGCTCCATCACAGTCCCTTCCCCACATCACCACCACAGTGACTTTTCCAGACTGTGAGTCAGGGCTCATGCACCTCCCTACTTAACCCTTCCCATTCTATCTCCATTAGAATTAAAATGCAGTGCCTTTGTGCTTGGTACCAGCCGCTGCATGATCTAGCCCTGGTCTGCCCCTCCATCGCCTGTGCCCTCTGTGCTCCAGCCGGCAGGCCCGGCCCTCTCAGTGGCTCCCCAGGCACGCCAAGGCCATCCCCCCCTCCACACACACAGCTTTGCACTCGCTGTTCCCTCCCCCTGGAAAGCTCCCCACCCCCACCCCCTTCACAAGGCTGGCTCTTCCTCCTCACTCAGCTCTCAGATCCTTCCATTCCCCCAATGTCCTTCCCTGACTTTCTGAGCTGCAGGAGCTCTCTCTGTTCCTCTGTTTCTCTCCACTCTTGCTTTCTCCATGTCACTTAGGACTACCTAAAATCACTGTATTTATTAACGTTTTAGGGTTCTTTTTGTCCATTTTTCCTTCCCCTGTTGGACTATAGGACTCAGGGGTTTACACCTATCTGATTCACTCACTGCTCTATCCCCAGCACAAAGTGGCCATACGAGGTGTTCACTGACTAGTTGTTAGGTGAGTAAGTGAATAAAATCTGTCCCGCTGAGAATAAACAAGCTCAAGTAGCAGAATCTCTGTCAACTTCCCAGCATTCTTTGCTAGAAGATGGGGGTGGCATCATTCCTGTGCGTGGAGAGAGCAGTGTCGGGAGGAGGGCGCATACAGGCTGCCAACAGCTCTCCCAGGAACTTGACCTTGGAGAGGCGATGACTCACACACACAATTATGCTCAGCAGCTCTTTGGGGATCCCTGAAGCCACCTGGTAACTCTGAAGAGCTGGCCAACCTGGAAGCTGCTGCTGAAGCCACTCCCCCAGAATCCTAGCACAAGGCCCAGAAAATGAATTCATTTGGTGTTCTGTCATCACAGCTGACACAAACACCATCATCTGCATCCCCATACTAGTCAGCCCCCTTGGTTAAGAGCGACGGGGGTGGTCAGAATGGTGCAATGGTGGTGAGTATCTAAACAAAATGGGAATTGACCAGGAAGCTATCAGAGCTCCGAGTTCCAAGAAGGAGGACTGGCCTGATTAAGCCGAGGAAGTAAGGAAATGCGGGGCAGAGAAGGTGAGCGATGGGGACACGGAGGCAAGCCAAGAACGTCACAGGGGCAGGAAGCCCATCCTGTTTGCAAGGAGCGTTAGGTGGACCCCTGCCTTCTCTCTTCCGTTCCTTTGAGGACGGAGAAAGAGCGAACTTGTCTGAAGCAGGATGTCCAGGGATTAAGGAAGCAGCGCCCTTTCCCTGCCAGCTCCGCTTGTTGAAAAAATGTTGAAAAATGAAGAGGTGACAGGAACGTAAGTAACATCGGTGTCATCCCCCCGAGGCCAACACGAAAGGGCAAAGTGGCCCCAGCGAGTCTGCACAGGGCCAGGGCCTCCAGCAAAGCAGGTGTCCCAGACGCCTTCAGGGACCAGCAGGCCGGGGGAATGCGGGAAGCCAGCTGGGGCGGGACAGCCTGCGGGGAAGCTCCCTGTGCCTGAGCAGAGATCAGGAGGTGTCCACCCTAAAAGGTATTTGTGGTATGACAATGTGGGTTCTCTGCTTTAATGTGTGGAGGAAATGGATTCATTGTGCCCAGCCTAACTTTGAATCAACCTCTATCTAACAGGGTGAGGCAGACAGCCCTTCCCAGCTTGTGAGAGCCAACTGCTTAATTTTCAGGAATTTTGTAGCTGGTTAAGGTCATGTTGATTGCTTCTAGCACCATTCTTTGCTAGAAGCAAAATTTGCTGCAAATTAACTCTGCTTACAATTAGTCATAGTGGGAATATTTACACCATAGGAAATGACAAATGAGACAAATTAGACCTTTTGTTGTTAAACCAGCAGCACACTACTGCTTGTATTCCTGAAATTAACTGTGCTTGGTCGTATTGTATTGTTATTTATCATTACTAGATTTGCATTTCTTTCCATTGCTTTTAGAGAGAGAGGAAAGGACAGAGAGAGAGGAGAGAGAAAGGGAGAAACATCGATTGGTTGGTTACCTCTCGTACATGCCCCAACCGGGGATGGAACCCGCAACCTCATCTGAGCCCTGACTAGGAATGAAACTCATGACCTTTCAGTCTATAGGATGACACTCCAACCAAGTGAGCCATGCCGGCCAGGGCTAGATCTTGTTTTTAACCATAAATGAGATTGTCCTGTAGCATGTTTTTATTATTCTTTTGAAGGGTACATTCTTTGTCAGCTTTATTTCTTAAAGCTTTCCGTATTTCTTGATGGCCTAGTTTAAATCTGTGATTCTCAACCATCTGGAGAGTATTTCCAATGAAGAGGCTCAGACCCCATACCCAATCAGTCATCAGAATCTCTGGGTGGGACTCACATGCCAGTATTTTTTAAACACTGTGGATAATTCCAATGTTTAGCCAAGGCTGAGAGCCATTGCCCTAGCCTAGTGCTTCTTAAATGTCCAGGTACGTACAAACCGCTTAGGGAGCATGTGAAAATTCAGGTCTAATTTAGCAGGTCTGGGTGGGGACCTGAGATTCTGCATTTCCAACAAGCTCCCAGTGATGCTGATGCTGATGCTGATGCTGCTGGTCCGTGGACCACACTTTGCAGAGCCAGGATGTGAATAAAGTTGTACTTACCTGTATCTAAAAGGTTGGAGAAAGTTCAGCTATGCAGTCCTTCCACCTTCATGCCTTTTCAACATCAAATCTCATCATCTTTTTTAAAGATTTTATTTATTTATTTTTGAGAGAGGGGAAGGGAAGGAGACAGGAAGAGAAACATCAGTGTGTGGTTGCCTCTCATATACTCCCTACTGGGGACCTGGCCCACGACCCAGGCATGTGCCCTGACTGGGAATCAAACCGGTGACCCTTTGGTTCTCAGGCTGGCGCCCAATCCACAGAGCCACACCAGCCAGGGCTCATTATCTTTCTAATAACCTCTTCTATAGTAATTGCTTTATTTAGATTTTTTCATTTTTCCCTATGTCAATTTTGATATTTTTCATTTTGAAGAAATCTGCTTTTCTAGGTTTTCAAATGTACTGCCACGGAGTGACATTTAGTGCTCTCATATTATTATTTTAAACTCTCCTGTACGTATAATTATAACAATTCAAATCCAAAGTTTTTACAAACATTAAGCCAACCAACCAATTATGTGTGGGCTGAGACCAATCCTTGGGCTTCCAACCCTGCCAACCTCCCACCTCCACCCCATCCCCAATTACTTCAGTCATTTCTCTGGCTTTTGAGTTGTCACTGATTCCAGAAAATCCTGTTATGACACATCACTGGAGAGGTAGTCTCAGAAACAGTTTCAGAACTGCGTTATGCTGAACAACTATGTAATTCAATGCCTTCATTTTACAGATGGGAAAACTGAGGCCCAGAGAAGAATGTGACTTGTCCACGAGCAGTGGAAAGGTTGAGATTAGAACTGGGGGCACCCAGGAACCCAATCGGGAGAGAAGATGTATCGCCTCTATATCCTTAACAGAGTGCTGCCATCCAACAGTTCAAGAGTGGTCATGGAACGTGAACTGTGCAGTGTTTGTCTGGCACCAAGGCCTTCTCTATTCAGACCACTTTTGTGTGCACAGCTTTTTCCCATGATCCCAAGGGCAAAGCCATGCTATTAAGGGACCAATGAATGGAACCCCTGTGTTGGTTTTGCATTTGGTATTTACTTTCACGCTATTGGTACAGCCTCTGGGGTTCCTCAAAAAGTTGATAATAGAATTACCACATGATCCAGCAATTCCACTTCTGGGTGTACAACCCCAAAATTGAAAGCAGAGTCTAAAAAAGGTATTTGCACACCTACATTCACAGCAGCATTATGCATAACAACTAAAGTATGGAAGCAACCCACATGTCCATCAAGAGATGGACGGATGAGTGAAATGTGGTCTCTACATACAATGGAGTATTATTCGGCTGTAAAAAGGAAAGACAGGGTGACAAAGAGCGGGGGGGGGGGGGGGGGGGGCGGAGTTTCACCCAGAGCCTGTAAGCGTGCATGCATTCACCACTGATTCGCTGGGAGGGCTGCAGCTGCTGCCACCGCCTTTAAATTCACAGCTTCTCATTGGAGACAAAGCCAAAACCTACCTGTGTCAGCCATTACACCTGCCATCCAAGCTGCTGGAGCCCTTAGCTACCCCAGGCACACTGCGGCCCCTGCCCTGGTACCCCACCAGGGCAGAGCCCACCACCTACCCCAGCTGCTGTGGATGTGGCAAACAGGAAAAACAAAACAAACCAAGAAAAAACTAGGCTTCTCCTTTCTGCCTCCCAACCAACCTCACATGAGTGCTTTGCACTACCAGAACCTCACCGGCAAGGAACCCAGCTGGCAAGGAAGTTTGGGAAATGCAGTTTCCAAGCTGCAGCCCCTGAGATACAGAGGAGATGGGGAAAGGCAGGAACGAGGCCGAGCTGCCAGACAATATGCAGGTACAGCTGCCAAAAGGAAGTGGTGAGGCAATAACCCGGCACCTGAAGGTTGGTCTTGGGATTCAAACACATCTCACCCAGCTGCAATCAGCAGCCCTGAGGTATCGCGGATTCCATTTGGCTCAGCCCTTTGTCTTGGATCTTCCTGTAAAAACTGCCCAGGCCAGAGGAGGCTCTCTTTTCCCCTCCAGGGAAACTTACTGAGCGCCAGCTGGGAGGGACCTGAGTCTTCTGTTAAAGCAGAAAGGGGCAGCCTACAAGCCAGAGGTCCCCTCCCCTCCCAGGTTAGGCGGTGCATTGATCTACTCCAGCTGCCTCAACGGACCACCGCAGGTTGGGAGTCTTAAACAACAGACATTCATTTTCTCACAGTCTGGAGGCTTGAAGTCCAAGATGAAGGTGCCAGCAGCGTGGTTTCTCCCGAGGCCCCTCTTCCCGGCTTGCCGCCAGCCACCTTCCCACCGCGTCCTCACATGGCCTTTTCTCTGCACGCACAGGCCCGGTGTCTCTTCTCATATGGACACCAGTCCTGTTGGGTTAGGGCCCACCTTTATGATGTCATTTAAGCTCAATTACCTCTTTAAAGGCCCTATCTTCAAATACAGCCACAGTGGGGCTTTAGGTCAGAAATATGCTGAATCACTGCCATCCCCTTATCTCTGTAATTGTGTGAGCTGATTCCTTACAGTGAGTCTCGTGTGTGTGTGTGTGTGTGTGTCCTATCGGTTCCACTTCTCTGGCGAGCCCAGACCAATACACAGAGACTATGCAGGGCGGTGAAAGCCTAAATCCCACCTCTAAGGAGAGAAATTTAAATTAAATCTGATTTTTACCTAAGGAGAGAAAATGAAATATTAAAGAATATGGTTTTTGTCAGAAAGGGTTGAGGTTTTGAGGGCCACAAAGGCACTGTACTATCTGAGATTATTTTGCTAATCCCCCATGAACCAATTTTTGCCCCCTCAGGAAACAATATGGCTCCCATGGGGAACGCATGCCTTAGAGAGGTACGAGAAGACGTTGCATCCATAAAACAAGAATAAGTTGCAAGTTTAGAAATGAACACTGAGCCCTGGCTGGTGTGGCTCAGTGGATTGAGCACCAGCCTGCGAACCAAAGGGACGGCAGGTACGCTTCCCAGTCAGGGCACAAGCCTGGGTTGCAGGCCAGGTCCCCAGTAGGGGGATGTGTGAGAGGCAACCACACACTGATGTTTCTCTCCCTTTCTTTCTCCTTCCCTTCGCCTCTCTCTAAAAATAAATAATAAATACAATCTTTAAAGAAGAAGAATCATCATTTAAGACAGCCATTCTCTTGTTCCTGGGAGGTGTTCTGCAGCTCCTGGTGGTGAGAATCATAAAGGCTGAAATGGCATTTCTAGTAGATGTGTCACAAGGATTTTGGGGAAGGAGTTCTGAAGAACTAGAATAACTTTTTTTTAAAAATTATTTTACCTTTTTTTAAAAGGTAAAAGTAATATTTACTCATTATAGAAAATGAAAATTTGAGAAAAGTTTAAAGAAGAAGAGGTATCAGCTGTAATTGAGCAACCTTGAAATAAGTACTGTAACCATTCTGGATTGGTTCCTTCCTATCTGGGTATTTTTAAAAAATATCATCCTACCTATCCTTTTATAATATTTATTATTGAACAGGATTAAAACCATTTTATATATAGTTTTATATTCCCGCTACATATATTATTATGTTACATTATATATTTTATGAGCATTTTCTTATTAAAAGTTTTCAGAAGTTTCAATGACTGCACAATATTCTAATTTATACTATAATTTCTATAACCAACCTCCTGTTTTTAGACATCTGAACTATTGCCATCTTTTCATTGTTCTAAATAGTACTGAGATAAAATCTTTGTATAAATACCTGTGATAATTTCCTGAAATTGCATGCCTATGGGATTACTGATCAAAGATATGCATAGTTTTATGGAATTTGCCACACGATGCTACTTGTGTTCTGGTCCTGTGCTAATATGGTAGCCACTTAGCCACATGTAGCTAGCTATATGTAAATTTCAATGTAACTTAAAAACTAGTTTCTCTGTTGCACTGGCCGCGAGTCTTAGTCCACAATAGCCACCTGGTGCAGGTGGGTATCATAGTGAACAATGCAGAGAACACTTCCACTACTTCAGAAAGTTCTAGAGGACAGTACTGTTTTAAGGATAACATTTTTTTGTTCATCCATAATCAGTCTCTCTACTCTTTTATCAGCTTTGAATACTATCATTTCAAGCCTTGTTTGATAGGCAAAACGGGGAGGGAGTCTCAGTTTAATTCATAATCATGTCTAGTTTGAATTGACCATTCTGCCCATTTTGTCAGCAATAGTTTTTACCTGCAAATGCTAGTCCTGACACTTTCCCGATGGTTCTGGACGTGCTGGGTAAGATACCCTAAAGGACCTGTGGGTCACGCTCCCACCTCCATGGCCACGCCCCCAACCAGGGCCTGTGACGCCTCTACTGGCAAAGTGTGGAAACAGTCGTCCCCTTTCATGGTGACAGCTGTCCCACTCTGTTTTTCCGTAACCCTTCTTCCTCTTTTTCTGTCCTCTGGTGTTCGGAGTGCTTGTGTTTGGTTTCCTAGCTACTGTACTTTGTTTTAGTGGCTGGGCTGTTTCCCTGCCTGTCAGTGTGTGCCCATGCTCTCCACCACCTCCTCCCCCGCAGTCACTCTAGGCAGAGGGCTGCCTAGAACCTAGCGAGCACTGTTTAATGAAAGGCTACACATTTGAGAACAGCAGAAAGGAAAAGTAAAAAAAGAAAAGACTGCTAACTTTATTTTTAATGGAACTTTTGGTCTCAGTAGCAGAGCCTATTTAAGTATGTACTAGATATCTGTTCCCCAATAGCAAATATGGTTCAGTAAAACACTCTTGGTATACACAATTTATTTTACACGTTTCCCGTCTTTGGTTGACAACTGTGAATAGGAAACCAAATGCTATCCGAGGTCACTGTGAACCCTGCATGAAGCAAGCAAGCACCAGTGCAGAGAAGTCCCTTCTCTTGCTTCACCTTAGTCCTGAGCAATAGTGGAAAAAAATGCACAGGATCACTTGGGGATGAGGGGGGTGGTGCAGAGAGATTTTATTTACCCTCAAGAAAAAAATATACAGGATCCTTGATTGGGGCTCCCCAGCGTGCCTGCAGCAGGGGCCTTGCACAGACACTCAGAGCCCACTACCCAAATTTAGTTGAGAGCAAACTACCTTCAGTGGGCAAAGTATTTTGAATGCTGGATAAAATCTCCCTTCCTTAATCCCCACAGTGAGGCCAACGCTGATATTATGAGCTAAAGCTAACCCGGAAAACACATCGGGGAGCATTCTCATTCCTTTTCAATGACCATAAAAATGGACGCGATGAACTGTTATGAAGACGGGAGTTCAGGCCAATGGGCATATTTGCCATCTAGCGCCACCTGTTGGTGACACATCCAAATCCCGGGCCCTTTTAAGGAAGCTGTGATTTAAAAAATGACAGCCCTCTTGAAGAGTTTGGATTTAATGACAATCAAGGGAGAGGTCATTTCCTCGGAGAATACAAACAAATGGAAATAACTAACATTTGACTAGCACTATGTAGTAAATAAAGCGCTGCCACGTGATTTAATCTTGGCGGCAGGCCTGGGCTGCAGGTGGCAGGATCCCAGCCTTGGAGATGTGCAAGACTGAGGCTCCGAGAATTTGGAGACCTGAATTAGGCAAGTCCTGGCCTGGAACCCAGATGTTCATACTCCCAATTCTATAATTTATTATCATTGCACTATACCATGCAGCGTATATTAGAAAACTCAAAAGACGTACATAGAACTATATGTTATAGTATAGTATAGGGTATATGCTGTGTGGTTACTGCATACTCTATACTATATATAGCCTGTGTCAATACTATATGGTACATACACCACACTGTATGGTACTACAGTACTTAGGCTATTTTCTGTAGTCATGCCAACCAGTACGCACCACCGTTCTGGGGCCGCTTTCTGTCCGTGAAGACAAGGCAGTGCTGGTTAACGACAGGCTATGATTCATTGAGAGCTGATACAGTTCTGCTAGTGAACCGTGTCCTTGCTTTCCTGGGTCCCCAGGGACCCACACAGTGGGAGACCGTACTTCCCTGCTGTCTTAAATCTGGGGCGCCATCACGGAGGTGTGCCAAGGGAGAGCGGACACAAGGGCACCGAGGCAGTGGGACTGAAGCCATGCGTTTATAATGCTCAGCCTTTTTGTCGTTTGTTTCTTCGCCCGATTTCCCGATGGACTTTGTCACCTCATTCATTTAACTACAAGTGTGCCCGCAACCCTTCCGTTTACAGGATGACACTCCTACCAGCTGAGCTACTCTGGCCAGGGCATAACCAGTATATTTTAAAGTGGGGTTACCTTGCTCAGTGTCAGGGGTGGGCACATCATTAGACCTGCTTTAAAACTTCCAAGTGAAAACTTACAGGCTTTCCTTTATGGGGTAGGAATTTGGGGCCATAATTGCTCCTGTGATTCGAGACAACTCCAAGTTGTTTGGAGAAAACCACTGACCTCCTTCACAGGTGTCCCCTCAACTACTGGCAAAGGTAGAGAGGCCTTTCCTTAAGGACGGGTCCTTGTCAGCCTGTTCGGCCTTCCCTCGTGTCTCTCAGGCACATGGGCTGCCCTCGTACAGAGGCCCCCAACTCCCAGTACCGGTCCGAGGCCTGGGCCTGTTAGGAACCGGCCTTGAGGGAAGCTCACCTGAGCTCTGCCTCTGCCTCCCCACCCCCCATCTTCCAGGAAACAGTACAGCTATCCCCGTTTTACAAGTGATGAGGTCACAATTTCAGGTGACTTGATACCAAAAGCCCGGGCTTATCCTACTACACTATACTGCTCTCCACTTTCTACCTCAAATATCCTGTTTTTATCCAGCTCGGCTGCTAAAATCCAAGAAATGCTGGTCAGGACTAATGGAGGAAATAGGCAAGAGGACTTGCGGAGGGGGAATGGGGCAGTTCTGAGGCCGAGGCCGGGGGTGGGCGTCACTTGGTGGAGGGGGCTTAGAGGATGGAGTCCTGCCCTGGAAATGCAGGGCCTTGGCCTGGCCCTCGCCCCCCCCGACAGACTGCCCTGCGGCATGGTTTGACTCCACTCTGGAGGGCCGGTGAGCGTCTTCCTTACAGGCCCATCTTCTTCACATGTTGATTTCAAAGAAAAACACACTCCAAAGGACAAACTCTGTACTGGTATCAGCTTTGCTCTCACCTCGTACAGCCACCTTCCAGCCTGCAAAAGAAGGGGAGATCATATATAAAGCACGAGACCACAAGAGGATAGGACTTCCTTTTGCTTCCCCGCTCCACCGGCCCCTCCCAGGAAGTCAAGGACAGGTGGCGTCAGGACACCCAGGAAGCACACTGAGCCTCACAGCCTCTCCCTCTCCTCACCCGGAGGATTCACTCCAACTGTGCAGAATGGCTCTGATGGTGGCCCAGCACCTCCCGCTGGGACCCTCCTCTCCAGGCGCGGCTGGCTGGGGTGGAGGGGCCTGGCCTGCTGCATGTGAAGCTCAGTCTGTGTGCTCAAGACAGACACTCTCCTGAACAGCTTTCTCCCAAAAATTGGGATGCAGAGGCTTACAGGACCACCTTTTGTTAGCAGCCCCCAAGATCCTGGATTCTAGTTCATGAAGTAAAAGTCATCACATGAGGATGTGGGGGAACAGGTCAGCAGACTGGTTCAAGATTTCCCCCAAGTCCACCAACATGGGCCGTGTGCTTTCGGCCACGCCAGTCATTTGCCCCTGACCACAGCTTCCTCATTCCTCCTCGGGGAGATGGGACAGTCCGTCCACCCACCGTTCTTCTGTGGAAACTGCCTCAGGCAGATGACAGGAGAGGAGAGAGCTGGTGGCGGCCTTCCCTTCCCTCCCCTCCCTGCTCCTTGGGGCAGTGTGGCAGGGACGGGCCCAATTACAGAGGTCTCAAGAATTGGGCAGGGAGCCACAGTGGTTCTTGAGACCCAGCAAGAGTGGCACTTGTGAAACACTGGGCTCAAAGAGGCCCAAGAGTGAACTGAAGTGGAGAAAAATGGGCAAATATGAGACACTGGAAAAAGAGAACAACCTTCAGGCTAAAATACACTCAGATGAATTATCTTATCTGGCCCCGTTTTCCCACAGGGCTGTCTGCCTCGCTGCACGGGGCGGGCTCGCAGACTCACGTGGGTCAGGACAACGCTCTCGTGATGAAGGGTCCCGTGGCTTTCTCTCGGGGTCTCTGATGGTTGGACAACATGGCTAGATTACACCATAAAACGTTCTTTACTTTTCAGGCTTTGCAATTTTATTTGACTTTTATATTTCTATAACACACACAGACACACACACTTGTTACTTTTTAATACAAAAATTACATATACTCATTTAAAAAGTTAAAATATAAAAATATGCAAAACAGTAAGAGCGACCTTAAACTTTCCTCTTCAAGGGGAGGCACAAAGTCAACCTTGTGAAAGGTCAGGATGTGTGACCTAGGCCCAGGGTCCCGGGAGCTGGGTCCTTGGGAGACTTTCGGAATTTGCTCTGAAGGAAAACTCTCGGCACACACAGGCCTTCTTTTTTGTTCACCGTTTCACGAAACACATACTCGTTCACCACTTCTTCATAGCCTGTGTCCACGAAGAGCCGGGCCAGGAATTCTGTAAGACAGCAGGCCAACACCGCTCAATGCGGAGATCGGTAAGCTTGCTTCGCAGTGGGGCGAGGGGGAGGGCTGGGAGGCTGAGACAGATTTCTTTGTAATGTAATGAAAACTTCCATGCTACCATTTAAAGATTTTGATTTAAAAAGTGACACATGTCTACTTCTCATCATCTTACACTCCAATGAAACCCCCTAACTAAACAGGTAACCAGAGAAGCTCAAGGGCAGCTTGCCCTGTGCCCACCTTGCAAGTCCCCAAGTCAAATGTGTGAGTGAAAAGCAATGCAGTTCCAAGCTGGCTGCATTCACACAAAGAGAGCACGTGCTCGACTTGTTTGCACCAAGCACCTGGCCTGTGCAAGCACGAAGGAGGAGAACCTGTGACCAGTGTGGGGGAAAAACTATCTGCTGGTGATCGACCTTAAGAAAAATTTGACCCAAATACTACATTACTATGTGTGAAACAAACAAATAGAATAAATGGTTGTGGAGCAAAAATGCTCTAAGAGCATGACTCTAAAGACCATGCTCTGAAGCCCTTTATAGATGTTACTGCGTCTTCTCGCTTACTTACAACTGGTTTCATCAAATCTCGTGAATCAGAAACTTTAAATGCTTAATTTTCACCTGACACTTTTTATGATTTGCAGTCTGAATGGCATTCACTCATTTTTCATTTAGAATCTAAAAGAATATTTTATTTCAAGAAATAAAAATGTTTTTTAAAAGCTTAAAAAGATAATTATCTTATGGTCCAGATTATTAAGTAGGCTTAAAACTCATGTTTGGATTTTTTAAATAAAAAGTGACTTTTTAGAACCCCTCTATAGAAAATTTCTGCATTTAAATACAGACCCAATCACTTGCATAGAGAACTGTTTCTTTGCCCTGCTGGTACAGCTGAGCTGGTTGGGCACTGTCCCGCAAACTGTAAGGTCACCAGTTGGATTCCGGTCCGAGCACATGTCTGGGCTGCTCGTTCGGACCCTGTTTGGGGGGCGGAGGACAGGCAACTGATGGATGATATTTCTCTCTCACATCGTTTCTCTCCCTCTCTTTCTCCCTCCCTTCCCCTCTCTCTGAAAATAAATAAATAAAACCTTTAAAAAATGTTTCTCTGTGACCTGGGAGAGTAACTACAAGGCAATATATTGTCGTATTTCCTCCGTGTCTGACTGAACGACGTGAGGAAGATTCTGAGTTGCGCCCCCTTCCCCATCACAGTCCCTGGGAGGGTGTGCACGTGGCATGCCGGAGCCTGTCCGTTCACCAGGCTAACGAGACACTGTCACCAGAGGAGGCTGCGAGCTCACCGTGGCCAGAGGCTGTACCTATGTTGTCCCAGGTGCTAGGCAGGTGGCACGTGACAGAGAGCTCATTCCAGGGTCTCGTGCAGGTGCGTTAAGTAGCGCCATCCCCACCCCCAGCCAGTACTGCAGTGACGATGCAATCAGGTAAACAGAGACAGATCCCATTAATCTTACCATCAGTAAAAAAATACGATCTGGTTCCATCTTGTCTAACATAAAAGTTTTCTCCGAGTTTGCTGCCGGCTTTAAACCTAAGCATGGCGTGATCATATAGCCCATAGTCGCGGAACAGGACATTTTTGCCTGGTTTTAATACCTACAAAGCAAAAGTTGGCTGCATTGGCTGCATATAACTCTGGGAACCCAGTCAAATAGAGCTTACTGTGAAATAAAAATCTGATTCATTTGGAGATGAAATGAACTTGCCCGTACAGTCATTAGGAAAGGGGTCAGACTGGAACCCCCATAACCCGAAGGGAAAGGGCCTGCTAATCAAAGGCACGGCCAACCCGGCAGTGTGCCCATGAAGTGATACTTCTTGAGAGCTTACAAGACACTCTGGAAGGTCCAGTGTCAAACAATTAAAATGTTAAAGATATTAAACAAAACAGTCTTACCCTCATTAAAACACTTTCCCAACATTTTATTAGCACCTCCTATTCCGTGACCCTGCAGTCCAACTGTCTCTTTAAAAACACACGGTGTCATTTTGACTTTTTACTGACTGTGCCTGGCTTTCCTCACTCCGAGTCTCGCGCTGGTTTCCCTGTGCTAGAATTATGTGTGGCTTGCCCACCGTGCAGTAATGACACAGGCCTAGCATTGCACAGCTTACTCGAGACATCGTCTCACTGCATCTCCATCCAATCCAGAAATGAAGGAGCGAGTGTGATTATCATCCTCATGTGAGGAGAGGAAACCACATTGGAACAGTTCAGTGATTTGCCTGCAACTGCGCATCAGCTACTAAGTGGGGGAGTCGGGACTCACACTTGGGCCCATAAGCGTCACACTGTGGAACCAGAAACACCTGTTAGCCTCGGGACATGTGTGTTTGTGTGCGTGGGGTCATTCCAATTCCATGGACACTACTGACAGGAAAAGGAGGGGCACCTGAGCACTGTCCCCACACGGTGCTGCTGCACTTCCTGACGTGAGGAGGAGCCGGCCAGCAGAGCAGAGTGCGGGCAAGGGCTCCAACGTCAGGCCCAAGGGGGATCCCCCACTAAAGCCTGTCAGAGCCAGGCGTCACTGAGCAGAAAGGAAAGGTCAGCAGGGAGTGGGGAGAACTACCCCTGTTTCACAAAGCAAACAGCTCCATGTTTTTCAGGATGAAAAGGAAAGGGCACACTCTGTGACACTTGCTTTTTATGTGAAAAATTTTCAAACTGCATCAACATTACCAAACTAGAGTGGACTTCAAAGGGGGTACACATTTTATTAGCTCTTATTCTGACCCATTATATCAACAAGACATCTTTTAAGACATATGACATATACTGCCTGTTATAATAGACATTTGACGTAGTCTGATGTGGTTCTCCTTTCTGAACAGAATATAAAGTACCGTCCGTGATACGTATTTTCAAGTGTGCTACAGATTCTCTCATTTAGTAAATTCTTGTTGGTACTAGCATGCATTTTAAATATTGTCAGTAAAGAGCCTCTTGGATAGAAATTTCTTACCTTGGTCAAAAACGCTAAGTTTTAAATTGCGAGTAAGTGAGAGGGGAAAACTCTGAAAAAGCTGGCTCACACGAGAAAGCCTTGTTCTTTGTTTCGGAAGATGGGAAGGAAAGCTGCATGGGACGGCGGGAAGAACACTCAGGCAGGAAGCCAGCAACCTTGACTCGTACGGCGCTTCCCCCACCAGCTGAGTGACCCTGACACGTAGTTTTATCCCTCTGCGCATGTTTTCTCGTCTGTGAAGTAGCAATGACGATGCTAACGCCTCCTGTGATCACGGCACTGAACAGCTGGTGAACCAGGCATTTCTCGGTGCTGGGTCCTCTCGTTCCCCCAGTAACTCCGAGGGGTGGGCGGGTGAGCTCCACTGTACCCACTTTACGTACAAGCACTAAGGCTCAGAGTAGAAGGGATTTGCCTGAGGTTTCAAGGTGAGTCGGTGGCATAGGGCAGACCAGAATCTGGGTCTTCTGATGACAATTTGGTCTATTTACTTCACCATTCCATTCCAAAAAGGAAGGAATTCAACTTTAAGGTTTTCTTCCAGTTTAAAATTATGTGGTTTTTAAATTTCTCTGATGTTAACATCCTGGACTAATTAGATCTACCTTACAACAGCTTTTGTAATCCTTTTAATATTTTGTATCTAGGCAACTATATTATCTGAAAATAATGGGTTTTGTTTTTTTCTCATCCTTAAATCTTTTCTTGCCTTTTTGAGCTGACGAGGTCCCCCAGGGTAATGAAGAATGGCAGCGGGCATCCTCATCCTCATAAGGTTCCCGATATTCCTTACTCTATCCTAACTACTTCCTAACACCTGGAACCTTCATCGGTGAAACCACTAGTATCCACAGCCTCCTCTGAATGTCCCCTTCATTCGTGTGCTCACGAAACCCGGCTGTCCCCTGATGACACCAGGAACCTGCAACCTCGTCCCTGCAACCTCTCAAGTCACGGCTGCTTTCTCCCATAGCCCTGGTGGCCCTGGGCTTGAAGACCTGACTGGTTTCCGCCCTTGCTCCTCATTGCTACTCTCTGTGCATTCTCCTCTCTTCTCCCGACCACCCCCCAGCTCTGGGCGTCAGGTTATATCACCCACCAGCCCTTAATGTCACTGTCATCTGCTGGTTCCAGGACACGTCCCTTCATTTCATGACGGATGTGTCTTGTGGTTTACTCTCTTACTCTCAACACTGTTTCATTTGCAATTCTGGTTAATTTCCACATCCATGCAGATTGCCCTTCCAAACATGCTGGCTTCGTAATGACTTGAGCTTCTCCTCCGAAGACCTGTTTGCCCCAACCCCCCAACCCCCCACTGAAGCCACTCGCTCCCACGGTAACGGCCCGGGGCCTTGTCAGCACTGGAAAGTATGACCCTCTGTTCCCCCTCTGTCACCTGGGGCACTCTCTAGCCACCCCACCATCTTCTTCCCTCTCTCTAGTTCCCCATCTTTAATAACCCCTCACCTTCACCTGGACCTTCAAATCAGGTGACCCTACCATCTGTTCCCTCTTAACTCAGGTTAAGTTCCACGCCCATTAACTGGTACATGCTGGGGTCTCACGTGTTCAGATACCAAGGGCAGGGAAAGGAGAGGTTAAGGAGAAAAAAACCCTTAAAAAACCTCAGAGGGCTAAAACCAATGTGGCAATACCTGAATATCCTTTAAAATATTGTTTTAAGTGGGAATAATTATTCCCTAACAGGCTTCCAGTGTCCTGAAATTTCTACCTCACTACCCTTTTAAAATAATTAAAATCAGGGTTAAATTTTAATGTATAGGTCTAAATACACAGAATCTCTCTTACCTAACATTCACCTTTTCAACTTGCTGAATGCTTTCCTCTCCCTTTGTAAAGCAGACTGACTCACGGAACAGGTGAGGCGTACGGGCTTTCTGGGTGATGCACACTTGCACTTGGGTGCTTCCCAGGTGAGCTGCAGGGTTACCACTGGTCGTTTGTGTCTGTAAAAGTCATCCTTGCTCCAGGGCTGGCCGAGCTCCGAAGAGCAGTGGTGGCCCCCAGACAAATTGAAGGTTAGGGTGGATGTTTTACACGGGAGAATCCCTCTCCACACACTGACTATCCAGCCTACCCACTGAGAATGGGGGCTCTTCAACCTGGACAGCACAGGATCTGTGGAGGAAGGGAAGCAAGAAGACTGGGATGTCCGACCCCTCAAGTGCAGGCTCCAAACCACTAACCTTGTAAACGTTCTGTAAGACCAGGCGCATCTTCTCAGGGTGGATGGCAGAGAGCACAAATATCAGCATGACCACGTCCACGGACTCTGGGGGCACGTGCTCCAGAAGGTCGTCTTCTGTCAGGTCACACTGGAATACCTTGCATCTCTGCGTGTCGTATAAAGGATTTTGCTAAAGAGGAGAAAAACACAAATGAATTTTCATTCAACATCCACGTTGATACATATGGAAAACCACGGCCTCAGGAGGAGATCCTGTTTCCACTCGTGTTCTGCTGCTCAGAGTTTACTGATCGCTTTGCTATGGGGACAACTGAGTCATGAGCCATCTGCACATTAAAGCGTGTAATATTCCATGTTGCTGTGAGGGGCAAGATTTCATTTTAAAAAGTCATTTTTAATTGAGGAGAGGACACAGCCTATCACATATTCGAACCTGAGCATTTTAGAAACATTCACTGCCACAAGGATAATAATCCCAAACCGGCTTCTGCTGTGTACATCTTCCTCTGAATTATGCGCCACAAAACCAAGTCCTGCGAGAAATCCTCCCACAGTTCTTCTGGGTATGCTTCCCCTTGCTGCAGCAAGCTAAATAAACCAACTTTTGTTTACTACGAGTGTGCTCCTGGTACATTCTGGTTGGTGGGCTTCAACACATGTGTAAGCATGTTATAAAGAAAATTTTAAAACTTTAATATAAATAAGGGCCTGAAAAAATAGACATATAGAGTTATTTAATGGGAAGATTCAATATTGAAAAGATGCCAACACTACCTATCATTCCACTTGCAAATCCAGTGCAATTTCAACTGGGTCCTACAAAATTTCTAGAATCTTGACCAGGTAGTCTAATTAATCTGAAAGCAAAAATCTTTAGAAATAGCCAAGTCAACTTTTAAAAAGGAAGAACAATGAAGGAGAAGGGTACACTACTGAACATCAAAACATTACAAGTGCAGCACTAAAATAATGTGGTTTGAGAATGGGAATGAAGAGACTGAGAAGAACAAGTCCCCCAACAGACCCAGGTATGTGGAGAAATTCAGCGCTGCATGGGAAAAAACACTGACAAAAGTGACAATTACATTTATAAAATGGTAGATTATAAAGGTGACAATTATCAGGAAGGAAAAATGAATTTTTATTCAACTTATTGTGTTTGAATGACTAGCTACCTATTTGTATTAAACAACTACTGGCTACTCAGGTGGATTAAAGGACTCCCAGCTGCAGCTCAGGGATAGACAGAGGTGGGAAAATGTAGCCCCCCAACCCTACAGTGAGAAAAAAGCTGGACAGACAGCGGAGTAATGACTTTTTTGTGCACCCATCAAAGAACAGAGGTCAGAAAACAGCCACCCTTCCCAAAATCTGGAGAGAGGTGCCTTCAGGGAAAGATAGGACCCAAACACTTACTTACCTGAGGCAGAAGCCTCCACACTGGAAAGATAAAACTAGACATCTGAGAACCTGCTGGAGACTGAGTGTGGCTCTTACAGTGGCTCCTGGGGGCTGATGCCACAGGGGTGGTTCCCGCCCTTTTGCAGGGGTTTCCGCCAGAAACAGCACCAGGCTCTCAAAGAGAGGACGATGTTCTTTCTGGTGCTGCACTTTCCCATCTCCTTTAAGGAAGAAAGGTTTAATCTGCAGGAAAGGCCTGCAGCCTTTGGGCACTGCCACCGGGGAAGAGTACCACTCTGCCCAAATCTAGTCTTAATCTGCAGGGAGAATGACCTCAAGACCATAGATGAGGACACTGGTAGGTACTTCCCACCGCTGGGGGAGAGATGGGAGGGACAAGCTCTAGTCCTGGAAAGGCAGAAGGTCACACCCCTGAGACCAGGTGTACATGTAGTTTGAAAGCTGAAAATTAGAGCATTACGGAATAATCCCTTCTCCCATACCCTACCAACAGGTCTCCAGTAATAATAACGGTGGACTGCAGCTGGAATAGCCACGAGAGACAGTTTCTTTGTGGAGAACAGCATAAAGGGAAGACCCAAAGCCAAGAGGAGAGACAAAAGCAGTCACCAGAGGAGTCTGATGTCTGGGGTGCCCATAGCAAGAATAAACCTTGCAGGTAACTATAGCAACAACAGACTTCAAATACAGCCCAACTTCTGCCTCGACTATTACAAATCCTCAGTATCCACTGTCCTACATAACCTATCTGGCTCTCAACAAACAACTACAAGGCATACCAAAACAAGAAAAAACACAGTCTGAAGACACAAAGCAATCATCAGAACCACACTCAAATATGACACAGATGTTGGAACTAAAAGTCTGGGCCTTTAATATAACCATGATTGAAATGTTAAAGGTTCTATTTAAAAAGGCGACCATGCAAGATCAGGTGGTAATTTCAGCAGAGAGAGAATAGAAAGAGGACCAGCTGGAATTCTAAAAACCAAAAACACAGGAACAGACAGAATGCTCTGAGCAGGCTCTTCAATAGGAACACCTATCGCCTAGGAAAGGATCGGTACACTTGATGATGGGGAATGAGAAATTATACAAACTGAAAATGCAAAGAAAGAATAAGTAAAAAAACAAACAAACAGCATCCAAGAGCTGTGGTACAATAGCAAACAGCACAACAGACATGTAACTGGAATTCTAGAAGAAGAGAGAACAGAGCTGAAGAAATATTTGAAGAAATAATGACCAAAATGTTTCCAGATTAATTAGAAAACATAATAACCAAAATTGTAAAAAGAATATAGAGTGATTACAGAATCCTAAACAGATATTGAGAAAGCTAAGGTGGCAGCCTAGGTAAACACAGCGTGCCTCCGTGCACAGCCACAACAAAGTTACAACCAAACTACAGACCCACCATTATTTAGAACCACCGGAAATCAAGCCGACTCACAACTACAGAATTCAAGAAAAAGCCACATCAAGAGTAGTAGAAGAGGCAGAGACACGGAATGGGCTGGTCCTACACCCACCTGTGGGGATTAAAAATTGGGAGAACTATTTCGGGAACAAGGGGTTCCAGTCCCACACCAGGCCCCTCAGCCCAGGGTTCCAGCACCAGAAAGATAAGTCTCCATAACTTCTGGCCGAAAAAACCAGTGGAGATTGAGGCTGAGGATAACAGAAAGTGCTGAAATCCCTGGAAGTTCCTCTTAAAGGGCCCACACATGGACTTACTCAGACCCACTCCTGAGCTCCAGCACCAGGGTAGCAGCCTAAAAGGCACCAGAGGCAAACGAGAATGAGATGGAGTGTCTGGCATCAGGTGAGAGCTGGGGGGCAGCTTTCTCCCAGACAGAAGTGCTGGCAGGGGCCATGGTTTCTGTAATGAGACTCCCCCAGAGAGCTGGCAGGCAGGGCACCATATCTGAGACTCTAACAACCTGGACTGCACTGTTTGCCATGCCCTGGTGATTCCCTGAGGCTTGGCACCAAACAACTTTTGTGCACCCAAACTGTTTCTGGTGGCTTTTCCATACAAAAAGCTTGTCTTGGCTCATGCTTCAGATTTTCCTAATTCCTTTTAAACAAGCAGTAGCTGGCCTCAGCGAGCCCCTCTACCTCTTGCTAAGTGGCCCCAGGCCCAGCACTAGCAGCAGATGGCCTTGGTTCACAGCTTGGCCTCGCTTGGACACCTTTAAGCCCAGCACAAGTAGCAGCCATCTGCAGATTGCTTTGTAGCTTTATGTTGGGTGGCCCCAGACAGAACACAGGCAGTGGCTGACATTGGCCTGTACCTCTTGGGGAGCGCCAGAGCCAGTGCACCCAATGGACAGCTACAGACTATGTCAGAGCACCACCACCCAATCATCTCCACAATACACACTCAGGGGCAGACTCAGCAGGCACCAGAGCCCTGCTGAAGTAAGTCCTGCTCTATGGAGGGGGCCACTGCATGGCTGATCCTCCACAGTGGTAGGCAATGGTCACAGCCAGTCCACAGCCAGTTCATCAGCCTGGGTAAATCCCTCCAATTGACCTTCCAACATCAATCAAGGCTCAAATACAAGAGGAGGATGAACACAGCCCACATGAGGGGTACACCTTGAATACCCAGCTTGGGTGATGGGGAGGCTGTGCCACTGGACCCTACAGGACACCTACTACTTTAGGCCACTCTACCAAGCCAGGGAATCACAACAACTCTACCTAATGCATAGAAAGAAACGCAGGGAGGCTGCCAAAATGAGGAGACAAAGAAACATGGCTCAAATAAAAAAACTGATCAACACTTCAGAAAAAGAACTAAACAAAATGGGGACAAGTGAACTACTAAATGCAGAGTTCAAAATACTGGTTATAAGTATGCTCAATGAACTTAGGGGAAGAGCTGATGAACTCAGAGAGAACTTCAACAGCATACAAAAGGACACGGAAACCATAAAAAAGAACCAGTTAAGAATGACGGCTACATTAACTGGAATGAAGAGCAATTTACAGGCAATCAGCAGTAGAGGGGATGAAGCCAAGAATCAAACCAGCAATTTAGAATATAAGAAAGCAAAAAAACACCCAGTCAGAACAGCAAGAAGAAAAAGAATCCAAAAAAAAAATGAGGATAATGTAAGGAGTCTCTGGGACAACTTCAAGTATTCCAACATTTGCATCATGGGGGTGACAGAAGGAGAAGAGAGAAAGTAAAAAATTGAAAATCTATTTGAATAAAATGACAGAACACTTCCCTAACTAGGTGAAGGAAATAGACATACAAGTCCAGCAAGAGCAGAATCCCAAACAAGATGGACGGAAAAAGGCCCACACCAAAACACATCATAATTAACATGCCAAAGGTTAAAGACAAAAAGAAAATCTCAAAAGCAGCAAGAGAAAAGCAGTTAGTTACCTACAAGGATGTTCCCATAAGATCATCACTTGATTTCTCAAATTTTGCAGGCCAGAAGGAATTGGTAAGAAATATTCAAAGTGACTTCCAGCAAGATGGAGGAATAGGTGGACGCACCGTACCTCCTCGCACAACCAAGAACAGAACCACAATAATTTACAACAATGATTTGCAGTCATATCAGAACTGTCAGAGGATTTATCTAAATGGAAGTCGGACAGCCAAGAAGTTGAAGTAGACCCGTACATCCAGACTGGTAGAGGACAACGAGCCAAGCGAGCCGGCGCAGGGCCGGCGAGGGTCGCAGGCGCGCGTAGGTCAGGGGAAATTTGGCGCAAAATCGGCACAACAGCCATCCGGGGCACAAGAGCGCAGCGGTGTAGCGGTGATCCCTGAGTACGCAAGCAGCGGCTGGGGGAATCAGTGGGGCAGCGATTGTGGACCAGGGCAGAGCTCACGGCCCAGAAGCCCAGGGAAGTGTCTGACTCCAGGAGAACGGAAGGGTCGCCATTGATCCCTCCTGTCCCCGCTCCCGCCCCTGCCCCCACATATAACGTCACAAGCTAGCGACTGGGGCGCCCAGCCCCGGTGAACACCTAAGGCTCCACCCCCTACCGTAACAAGAGCGACCAGACCAGAGAAAAAATAAATAAATAAGTAAAATAATAGGAGAGAGAGGGAAAGACATAAGACATGTTTCCAGCAGAACAGATCAGTCCCCCAGGACTCATCCTTTTGAGTGACCAAGAAATAGCCAATCTATCAGATGCACAGTTCAAAACACTGGTGATCAGGAAGCTCACGGAACTGGTTGATTTTGGATCCAAATTACATGAAAAAATGCAGATTACCATAAAAGGGATGCAGGAAGACACACGGAGGAGAGCCAATTGTGAAAGGAAGGATTCTGAGTCTCAAAACAACACAGTGGACCAGAAGGAAGATAGAATCAACCAAGCAGGAGAGCATGATGAAATAAGAATTCAAAAAATCGAAGAAAAGCTTAAGACCATCGAGGACACCTTTAAACGTTCCAACATCCGAATTATAGGGGTACCAGAAGGGGAGGACCAACAAGTGGAAAAGTTATTTGAACAAATAATAAAGGAGAACTTCCCCAAACTGGCAAAGGGAACAGTCTTCCAAGAAATCCAAGGAGCGCAGAGAGCCCCAAAGAAGTTGGACCCAAGAAGAAACACACCAAGGCACATCATAATTACATTAGCCAAGGTAAAAACGAAGGAGAGAATCCTAGAAGCAGCAAGAGATAAGGGGACAGTCACCTACAAAGGAGTTCCCATTAGACTGTCAGCTGATTTCTCAAAAGAGACCTTACAGGCAAGAAGGGGCTGGAAAGAAATATTCCAAGTCATGAAAGACAAGGACCTACATCCCAGATTGCTCTATCCAGCAAAGCTCTCATTTAGAATGGAAGAGAAGATAAAGTGCTTTTCAGATAAGGTCAAATTAAAGGAGTTCATCATCACCAAGCCCTTACTTTATGAAATGCTAAAGGGACTTATCTAAGAAAAGAAGATAAAGAAAAGACATGTATAGTAAAAGGACAGCAAACTCACAATTATTAACAACCACACCTAAAGCAAAACCAAAAGAAACTAAGTAAACAACTAGAATAGGAACAGAACCACAGAAATTGAGGGCACAAGGGAGGCGGGGGCTAGCAGTAGGGGTGGGAGGAGGAGAGAGGGGGAAAAGGTATAGAGAATAAGTAGCATAGAATGTAGGTTGAAAATAGATAGGGGGAGGGCAAGAATAGTATGGGAAATGTAGAAGCTAAAGAACTCATAAGTATGACACATGGACATGGACTAAAGGGGGGGAATGTGGGTGGGAGAGGGGGCACAGGGTGGAGGGGAGTGAAGGGGGAAATGGGACAACTGTAATAGCATAATCAATAAAATATATTAATAAAAAAAATAAATAAAAAAAAAGAAATATTCAAAGTGATGAGACACAAGGACCTACAACCAAGATTACTCTGTCCAGCAAAGCTATCATTGAGAATTCAAGGGCATATAAACAGCTTCCCAGACAAGAAAAGGCTAAAGGAGTTCATCATCACCAAACAATTATAATATGAAATTTAAAGCGACTTAAATTTAAGAAAAAGATCACAAATATGAATAATAAAATGGCAATAAATACATACCTATTAACAATTGAATCTAAAAAAAAATAAGCAAGCAAGCATAACAGAATCATAGATACAGAGAACATTTTAATAGTTGCCAGATGGGAGGTGGATTTGGGGGGATAGGCAAAAAAGGTGAAGGGATTAAGAAGTACAAATTGGTTGTTACAGAATAGTCATGGAGATGTAAAGTACAGCATAGGAAATGGAGTAGCTAACAAACACACAATCATGACCCATGGACATGGACAATGGTGTGAGCACTGCCTGAGGGAGAGGGGAGAGCTGGGTGGAGGGGGCAAAATTTGACAACTATAATAGTGAAATCAATAAAATGTAATTAAAAAAAAAGAACTACTAAACAAGATACAAAACCTTAGCATCTCATCTCAAAGTGAACAGACTAATAAATGTGACATAATTTAAATCTTGTCATAGAACAATATAATAAAACATTGTATAAAACTAGAAGAAATGTTTGCAACATATACAACAGAATATATACTAAAAATAAGAGCAAAAATGACAGAAGAGTGGGCAAAGGTTATCAACAGACAATTCATGCTATAATAGAAGCTCCATACTAGTTGGGGTTTTCTGTCCACTTTGTTCACTACTTAACCCAGTGCTCACAACAGTGACCGGCACACATTAGGTTCTTGATAAATGTATGTGGAATGAAGGGATTCTTAAGCAAGAACCAAAAGAACCAAAGGGACCAAAAGAAATCTAATGCTTATTTACATATTACAAAGATTCACCCTCACTGATTATAAGAAATAAACACAGTAAAATATGTTGACATTATATTTTGACCATAAAATTGGGAGATATAAAAAAGACTGACATTAAAGGTTAAGGGCCTAGAGTAAAAGGTATCCTTATATTATTGGTTAAATTATAAACTATTAAGTTTCTGGAAGGAAACTTGGCATTATCTATTAAAATGTAAATGTGTATACTCTTTATTCCATTACTCAACATATAGAAACATGTAGAAAAGTGTGTACGTGTGTTTCGGAAGCATGTGTATAATGCTGATATTAACCCTGTTTAAAAAAGCAGAAAATTAGAAATAATTTAAGCAAATATCAACAGAGTAATTGTTAAAGCATGGTATATCCATTTTATGGAATACTACAACATCTAAATAAAATGTGGTAAATAAAAAACTCTGCAAGATGTAATGTAGAATGATAAAAGCAAGTTATAATACAATGTGATACCGATATTAAACAAAAAAAATCTAATGAATGCCAGAACTGTGAAAAGCTAATGGAAAACTAGATATCTGCATGTTGCCAAAGTATGCCCCACATATCTGTCAATGGCAAAAGGGGAATATTTGTACAACAATTAGGTAGTTCCTACCTTAACCCAGTGATCAAAACTAGCATCCCTTACAGTAAGATCACCAGATATTACTGCCTCCTGACACAATGCAATATGAGAGATACATCACCTATTATTTTTGCCAAAAATAACTTACCCAACTTAAGTCTAACTTCTAGTTGACAGCAAAAATAGGGGATAGAGGAACAAGTTAAACAATGATACAAAGAAACAATCAAACATTTTGAAATATAGGATCTCATTACAGAAAATGGCTTATTCTCCAAAAAAACTCAATGTTGGTACAAAAAAAGGTCAACGTGAAAGGCAGGAACATTCTAGGCCAAGGAGATTCAAGATGTGTAATGAAGTATAAGATGTAGCCCTTGATTAAATACAGCTATAAAAGACACCTGGGACTATTTGGGGAAACCCAAAACTGGATTGGGTACTAAAGATACTACAGGATTGCAGTTATTTTTGTTAGACGTGTGTTTTGTAGTTACGGAGAGAAAATCCTTACTGAAGACATATGCAGGCATGTTTAGTAGTGAAGTGTCTATAATTTACAACAGCTCAGCCAAGAGGAGTCTATAAAGTAAATGGGGCAAAATGTTAGCAATCACTGATTTTGATATAAGTATATGGGTGTCATTATGGTATTCCCACTTTTTCTGCTCTTTCTGTATGTATTATATATGTATGTAAATGGAAAAGTACATTTATGATGATCATAGCCGGTGAACTTCATGGAGAGGGCTGAAACCGGGAAAATGGGTATAAAGGGCAGGTCAAACAAATCTAAAAAACCAGAAACATAACAGGACACACGGAGGGTGCACCAACCTTGACATATTCAACTGCTCTTGGAGAAAAATCACAGGCATAAGCAAATATATTCAGATCTTCTTCTAAAAGTGGGAATAAACAGTTCCCAACCCCACAGCCAGCTTCAAGCACAGTCAATTTTTGATCTTCAAACTGAGGAAAGAGAACCCAAAGTTAGAGGGCACTACATTTGTGTAGTGAAGAAACAAACCAAACTAAAAGGTCCAGAACATGAAAGACAAGGACTCCATTCCCAGAGGTAATAAATAAGTAAACTGATAACCAAAAGCTAATATTGGCATCTCAACTTGTTGTCCAAACTGGGCAGTTTGGTGTGGAGAAAACACAGCATAATGGCTAAGAGAACAGACTAACTGCTTGCACTCAATCCAGACTTCACCCTTCCCCATTTTCTATCATTGAACAAATCACTTAAACAGCTTCTTGCCTCAATCTCATGAGTAGGTAGGGTTCACACTAGTGTCTATGTCACAGTGCTATTACACCACTTCAATTACAAATGTAAAGTTCTAGAACAGGGCCATGGTAAAGTGTTCATCATCATCATTATGAATCTGTCACTGAAGTTACTCAGTATGAATTTATCATTTACAACTTTCAGATAGCTTTAAAACACAGGTGGCAAACACAAGGCCCGTGGGCTGAGTCCAGCCCTCCACCTTGTTTTATCCGGTCCAGCACCTTGATTCTACCCGGTGGCAGCACCGAGCTCCTTGCCCCTAGTTAAGGAGTAGTTACATTTATACAATCCTAAAATTACACTCGGCCTTTTGAAGGCAACCGTGAGGCTGATGTGGCTCCCAGTGAAAATGAGTTTGGCACCCCTGCTTTAAAGACAGAAATGCTCACTAAAGTTCTCTTCTATGTATTATACAACCCAGGAACTGCTAAAACTACTTGAAACCAGTCTATTTCTAAGGTACAAACCATTCTGACAGGCTACATAAATTCTCAACCTCACTCCATAAAAATGCGATCAAGCACTCCTACACATTTTAAATAAACAGCTCAGATAAGGTGTAACATTACCTCCCTACATGACCTGAGCTCCTCGAACTCTCTGGTGGTCCAGTGTCTGTCTTTGAAGAAATTAGTACTATTTCTTTTGTAAAATAGATCCCAGTTCTTCTGAGCATCTTTTTCCAGTTTTTGTTGTTTAAAGTCAGACACTAAAACTTGGTCTCTTTTCAGTTTCTCCTCTTCCTCAGAGCTGAGAATCCTTCCTTGCAGCCCTTTCCTTTGCAAAGATGTCATCTCATAAGTTGATGGTAATGTGTTTAACACTGCTGAAGATTCCCCATCCCTGAACAGTTTGAGGAATCCAAGTTTATTCTGCAGACATAGGCACAGTTTTCTCAGATGTGGTTCCTCAGGTTGGGTTCAAGGCCCAGGCTGTATCCCTACTTTGCAGGGAAAAGAATGACATTCTGGTTAGTGGTTCCAAAACGGTTCTTTCACCAAACAGCTCGTCACCAAACGTTTACTAGTACTGACTACACGACACCCTGCCTGCTACACGAGGAGAGGTCACAAAGGAGATCAAGACAAAGTCCTCACCATCAGAGGGCTAACATTCAGTGACCTAGGTCTCTCATGCACTTCAAGTCAAAGTAAGTCATCCATTAAAATAAATCTCTCTAGTTTAGAAAAAGGACCCTCTCAAGAACTGAGAAATCTTGGAGAGAAAATACTCATTAACTTTGCGGTGATTTAACTCCAACAGCTGCCCGTATTGGATGCGGGTGGCCAATTCCGAGACAGAAGTGGGAACACCGTTTCCCAACGATCGGAGACAGTTTTCTTTCGGGGAAGATGGAGCTACGCCTGGGTGGGCTGAGATTCTGATCATAAGAAGCTCTCTCAAAACCAGACACTGAGGCCCTCGCACCGCCAACACCGCATGAAGGGAAAGAAGAGACGAGTTACGCGTGGCGTAGCGTCCCGAGGATCTACCGGTCTCAGGAGACTCGGGATAAACTCGGTCGACGCAGCCGCGACAGCCTGCGGAGACGCTGTCATACACAGAACGTGGCTATCAGCCCCACGTTAATCTAGCCCGCCGCGATCTAGACTCACCGTCATCAGTCCCTGTCCCTAGCTTTACTTGGAGAGAAAGGGCCGAGTGCATTTAGCCCTCACCCAGGCCCAGGCTACAGAAGCAGAATTTGGGAGCCACCGCGAAAACACCCTGAGCATGGACAAACCAGCGTTGAGGACCTCAGAATCCCGGCGGAATTCTATTGCCGCGGCACCGTCTCCGTCACTTCCGCTACGAACCCAGAAGTGCCTCCCCGACGCCGGAAGTCCCGCGGCCCTGCTTCCTCAAAGGCTTCCCCCACCCCTACGCGGAGGAGACTTGCTTCCGGCGCTGGGTGGGCGCCGGTTTGATTCCTGCTGCGCTCCGGGGTGGTGTCCAGGTAGCATCGCAGTCCCGGACGCCGGCGCCGGAAGCTGGTACCGTGGCCGCGCCGGAAGAGCCCCGGTCCGGGCGCGAGGCCCGTGCGGGGCCATGAACGGGACCGCGAACCCGCTGCTGGACCGAGAAGAACACTGCCTGCGACTCGGGGAGAGCTTCGAAAAGCGACCGCGAGCCTCTTTCCACACCATTCGCTGTAAGTCAGCGGTTCCTTTCGGCCGCTCCAGCAGCCTCTTGTCAACCTGGGCACCCCAAAGTACGGGGGACCTCCTGCCTACGTTAGCTCCCTTCTTTCTTACCCCAGTTCCTCCGGGACTTCGATTTTTTCCCTTCTTCCCCCCTACTCCCTTCAGACTCACTCTTCCCAAACCGAACCCTTCGTCGTTCCACCTCTTCTGCCTTTGACCCCAAACGCTTCTTCTGAAGTTCATTGGCTCCTTTCTCTTTTCCTCGCCGCAGCCAGCCCTTCCTTGATGTCAAACCTACCCCCTGTTTATTACCGAAAAACCTGACCCCACATTCAGACTCTAGTTCTTCCTGTAATTCCCCCCCCCTCCCCTTTTTCTGATGGTCTCACCAGGGTTCTCTGTGTTTAAAGGACTCTTCCTGTTTGCTCATGAGCCTCACCTACTCCCTCCTATTTCACTCTCTTTCCCCCCGTTTTCCTCAGCTTTCTTTCCTGGTGCTTCTTTGCTCTGGGTACCCTGAGACACCGCTTCACTCCCTCTTGCAGCCAAAGAATCCGCATCCTCCCTGCACCCCTTCAGCCTTCCTCCTCCAGCCTCTGCATCTCCTTTGACTTTGATGTCTTTTGAGGTCACTTATACTGCCCTGATGGACTCAGGACGAAGCCCCTTGTAGGTGAAGAATAAAATTTGAATTTGTGAGCCTGGAATAAGTTAAAGTTTGATCTGTGTTTGGAAGCAGGTATAAAGAATGTCAAAATAGTCATTATGCTGGACCTTCCTTTTCTACATGATTACAGACTCCGTTGAGGAAGGGCACTCCCACTCTGTGTCCTGGGTAAAGATTTGGCTTTTACTAATTGGCTGACTGAGCATCCTTCTATGATTCACAGACTCCCGGTTTCCTGTCTTTGTAGTGCTAATGCTGGTTAAGACATGTTTTTGCCAAAGAAGCTAATAAGTGTGACTCAACACTTAGAGAGATGTCGGTTGGATAATGAAGTTCCATCTTTGTGTGGTCACTTGCCCTGCCATTACATTGCTATGCTAACTACTGGCAGCATATCAGCTCTTTCAGAGGGATAATGGAATGTGATAAGACCGTCATTTCTTGAGCGGTTTACTAAGTTGATGTTGTAGTAGAGTGAAGGGCAATGGGGAATTTAAATGAGACACTTTACATATGCACCTGGCTTGCAGTTTGAGGCAGGTGTGTATTAAAATGGAGTAATTGTGCTTAAATTGCAATTCAGAAACACAGGCAGGATTAACCTTTGGAGATAAAGTTCAGCCCTGTACTCCCAACATCTACAGGAGTATCTTTATTAAAGCTATGGAACTTGAGTGTGGCAAGTCATAATTTTGACAGTTCCTACACAAAAAGAAATCAGCTTATATGATGCTATAGCTTTGTATTTCATGTAGGGTTTTACAATCACAGAATGTTATTAACATGTTACCACTTTTGATCTCACAGCAACCCTAATAAAGCACTGTATAATGGATAATAAGCATTGATTTTCATCTGTCACTCTGGAGAAGGGAGTATCTTTGCTTAATAAAATGGTATATAAATTCTAGTTTTTTTTCTCCTTCAAAATAATCCAGGCGGGGTGGGAGGAGAAGTATGTAGACGTGTAGATGAAACAAGATTGTCCTCAGTTGGTAATTACTGAGGCTGGATAATGGTGGTGCACAGGGTTTATTACACTGTTCTCTTTGTTGTTGTATATGGGAAGTTTTCCACAATGAAATAGTTTTTTAAAAATATTCTAAATTATTTGTATTTGCCATTTATTTGAGTAATAATTGTTAAATGTGAATGCCTAGAAAACCCTTAGTATAAATAACATGGTGGGTACTTTTCGTTTCCTTTTCCTTTAGATGATTTTAAGCCAGCATCTATAGACACTTCCTGTGAAGGAGAGCTTCAGGTTGGCAAAGGAGATGAAGTCACAATTACGCTGCCACATATCCCTGTAAGTTTATTCCATTGCTGTTTTTTAAAAATGTAGAATCCCAGTGAATTCTCATGTTTTGTGTGATTACTATTTGAATTACCTACTGTTTAAAAATTCCTAATTTTCTGAAGTGTCAGCATAAGGAAAAAGGGAATTTAGGGTGTGGGGTAGAATAGAATGTATATTTCGTAGGTGTTTGATTAAAAATGATTCTTTGTCATTTTCTCGAAGGTCCCATTTGCTATAAAGTAAACAGGGATCCTACCCAGACATCTGGCCCCTTTTTTAAACATGCATAGTTTCTCCCCAAGCATCTCCATAGAAGAAGGCCATGGGTTTCATGCTGATAAATAGCCATCACGTTTAGGAGTGTGGTGCTGCCAAGACAGGAGTTAAGGTGGGCAGGAGCAGGACTTCCATCTTTCATATAATATAGTGCCTGACAAACAGTGAAGTGTAGGCTGATAGTTTCAGGCAAAAAGTAGAGGTTCAGAGCATTCAGCTAATTGAGCAACAATGAATTGAGTTAAAAACTGAATTGAGAACTCTTTCATAGAAGGGTTTTTGTGAGGCCTTGCCCAAGCCTCACTCTGATCATAAACCCCAAAGGATTAGACAACATTCTCAGTGAACGTGTGTCATTGCATGTCACAGCCCTATCCTGGCACACAATGAGTTCTTGCCGACCTGTGGAAGAATGAAAAGGCACTGGACAAGGAGACCTGGGAAGCTTTATGTCTTGGAAAAATTGCTTGTCTGCTAGTTCAGACTGCTGTTTCATTACTTGTTGCCTTTGGCAGGTTACATCATCTCCCTTTAGACCTTTCTTTCCCAAATGTGAAATGAAGGGGTTAGATAAGTGATCCCTAAGGCCCCTTCCTACTCTAAATTTTTACTGTATGAGTGAGGAACCAGTTTTTGATTCTATACAAAGGATTAAATCCTATATTTAGTAAATATTAGTTGAGCACCTACTGTGTGCATTACTAGACACTGATAATACAGTCTTGAATAAAACAAGTACATTTTCTGCCCTTGTGGAGTTTATGATATGGAATTTAAATATAAGAAAATGTAATGCTTATTTTGGAAAACCAGGGGAGGCTTCCCTAAGGAAGTGACCTTTGAGTAGATTTGCAGGTTGAGTAGTTGACAGAGAGGGAGGGGCAGGCGTTATAGGCAGAGAAGCCTTGTTAAAGCCCTCAAATGAAAAGTTTGAGGATCTGAAAGAATGCCAGCTGCCTCCTGCCTTCTGCTCTGGAGCCCACAGAGCCCAGGGTGAGTGGCACTGGTGAGGCTGAAGGACTAGATGGTTGGTTTAAAGGTGTAATTATTGGACCTCAGAGCAGTGGGGTTGTGATCAAAGGACCTAGGCAGGTGACTGGCAGATGTGCTTGCTTTGAGCTGACCAGAATCATGAGCTGCCCTTCCAGATGCTCTGTCGGCTACTTGGCATGAGGGGGAAACCCTGAACTCCCCAATTACAAGGAAATTTTAGAGATCTCTCCCAGGTTTTACTTCTCACAGTGAAAGCTTGATCACAAGTAGTGGTTAATTTATTTTTCTCAGTTCACACTTTATTGTTATTCATAACATTTTTTTGAGTCCCTAGAACATATATGGTAATTTAAAATTTTATGTTACCTTTCTTGATTACTTAGAACCAGTTATAGAGTCATAGGTTCTTTCTATATTATCATTACCCTTTTCTTTGTTTTTGCCTGGGAAACCAGGAGTTCTTTTTGGGTTTCTCTGATAAAATGTTTGATAAGGTAGAGTCACCTATAAATTCAGTTTTGATATTCATAACTGGTGTGCTTAGTTTTGGTAAACTTACACTGTTTGTGCCATGTAGGGGTCCACACCACCAATGACTGTGTTCAAAGGGAACAAGCGGCCTTACCAGAAAGACTGTGTGCTTATTATTAACCATGACACTGGTGAATATGTGCTGGAAAAGCTCAGTAGCAGCATTCAGGTCAAGAAAACAAGGTATGGGAATCACCAGATACAGCGTGATGTGACATTTGTATTATCTATTCAGTTATTTTATAAGATCGTGAGCATCTGGGTACGCAGAATCTTGTTGATAATCTCAATAGCTCCACCTGTGTTTTCTCAGACAAATCAGTAAAATATCTTTTCCTTAAATGTAGTAGAAAGAAATAATGCTTTTAAGACCTGAAAAGTGAAAGCCATTGGGGAAAGGAGTGTACTTTATATGTAAATTGACTCTATTAATCTCATGATTTTTGAAACAGTACCGCTTAAGGAATATAAGATTTAAATTTACAGACTTATAATTATGAAAGAATAATTGAATAATATATATGGTTTATTAGAGTGAAAAAATTTTTATTAGATCTATTGAGATCTAATAAAAACAAAATTTTTGTAACAAAATAAAATTTTGCCTATTTTTGAACTAGTGTGCTTTTTAATATTTAATTCAATAGGCATTACATGCCTGATATGAAACCAGTTAGATTTTATTTAAAGTTAAAATTCATTCCATAAATAGAAATAATCCAGTGGTTCTGTTGTTACATTGTGATATAGCAATTATTGTAATATAGTGATTACATTTTAAAGAGTGTTAGAGCCTGGTATTTTTCTGTTTATGCTTCCTCAAGCCATTTTCTTCTTTCACAAAAAATAAAGGAGTAGCTACCTTGTATTAGCTACCTTGTATTAAGGAGTTATTATATGCCGGGAACAATGCTAGACACTTTAGGAATGATCTTTTCTCATCTATAAGTAGCTCTTAGGTGTTATTGTTGTCCTTAAAACACACCCACGCAGACAAGGAGACCGAGAGTAAGTGAGATGGTTAGCTACCTGTGTCCGGTGCCGGTGTGCCGCAGAGCGCCTGTTCCTTCCTGTGGCTCAGTGTATCTGTGTTAATTGCCTCCACGAACCAGGTGCTGCAGTTACTTCTCCAGGGGCTGATGGTTGTGAGCGTTTCTCTTATTATGCAGTGTCATCTGGGGACTAGCAGCATTTATCACTTGGATGCTTGTTGAAAGTGCAGAATTTCAGGACCTAATAAGTGAGAATATGCATTTTAATGAGATCCTCAGTTGATTTGTGTGCACACTAAAGTTTGAAAAGTGCTGGGCTAATCCACTTACAAAAGAAATTGTTAATGGATAGAATTTTCTCTGTTTGGAGTGAAGCACTTGGCTTGTCTGCCAGCAAGAGCTGGTGTGTGACAAAATGAGCCAGCAGTGAGTGGATCCTGGAAAAATTTACAGACTGACCAGGATTTTAAGGACTGGTTTTATTTAGTAACTGATACACTTGGGATTACCACTTTATATTGTTTACAAGTCTAATCGTCATATTTTCTATTAATAAAATGGGTTCTCATAATCACATTGTATTCTACATCTTCATTTCATCTGCTTCTGCTACAAAATGTGAGCTCCTTGAGGATCTCTCGCACTCACCTCCCCGTGTCTGGCACCCGTGCATAACTGGAATACAACAGATGGTTATCGAATGATTAGTTCATGCGATAAAATTTACGTGTCAGTATTTGCAGCAGTCTGAAAAGCATGGAGTTCTGCAGAGACTTCCAGGTGGTCAGTCACCTGGACAAATTTGACCATTGACTTTGTCCGCCCAGTTTAATATCTGTGTCCCATTTTAGGGCTGAGGGGAGCAGTAAGATCCAAGCCCGGATGGAGCAGCAGCCCAGTCGTGCCCCACAGCCGTTACAGCCGCCCCCGCCCCCACCACCTATGCCATTCAGAGCTCCAACGAAGCCTCCAGTTGGACCCAAAACATCCCCCTTGAAAGATAACCCTTCACCTGAACCTCAGCTGGATGACATCAAAAGAGGTAGGCACTTTCTGTAGGCACGGTAGCTTTTTGGAGTAGTTCGGTGTTGGTGTTTTTGTGGCGATCACAGGGCTGCTGTGGCAATGTGATGGCATGGGCATTCTCTTCCCTTCAGAAATTTCTGCAGATTTCACCCTTTGAGAGGTGATGTGGGTGAGGGCCTTTCCCATCTGAAGAGTGGCTTGTTGAGCCACCTTCAAGGCTGCAGGAGAAGAAAATTCCAAGGTGCTGGGGGTGAAAACCAAGTGTGCCAATGTTGGCATAGTATTTAGGTTAGAGGGACACTTAAAATACAATGACCAGTGCCTTGCACTACCACACAGTTGATAACTGTGAAAGTGACGTGAAGACCAGTGGCATGGGCAGTAGCCTCAAAGAGGAGCTTGCTCAGGCCTCTTCAGTCAGAGAGAGAAGCTTGCCTTGCTTCCTCTCCTGCACAGTGGATGGTTGTAGTTGCCCAGATCCTTAGGAAGTTGTGAGGGTAAGTGTTGTGTTTCATATTTGTAAAACTTGATGAAAAAAATTAAATCGATAGCAGTAGTCAACAGGGAAAGATAAAGAGCTGTCCTTTGGGAGTTTTCCTTTTCTACCCTATAGGAGTGCTCTTTGCACAGTGCACAGTTGTTAAGCCACTCAGTTATTTTTTTCCCCGAGTGGATATTGGAATGCCATTTATGGAAGTTTTCATTCTACTTGAACAGGAATTGTGCCATGAGTGGTTAGTTGTTCCATTATGCTTACAGGAGCCATAGTTGTTTAAGGCCACGTGGTGTGTTTGGACAGGAAAATCTGTTATGTATCCTTACTGTAGTCAGTGACGTTGAAACCCATGGTTAAAGCATGTTCTTCCTTCCCTGCCTTACATCATAAGAAATGCGGTACCTGGCAGTTGTGCCTGGTGGTCAGATACAAAAAGAGGGCAGAGGAGGAGTGTTGTTCCACCACATTTCTTCAGACACCGTGGCTCCTCCTACAAGCTTCCACGTGTTTGTGGGGCATGAAGACGCTGTGTGCCTGACCTTTTATTTTTCCAGGGTATATTGGAAAATTTGTTGACTTCCACTTGGGTCTCCCTGCTGGTTAGAGGTAGATCCAGAACGAGCATTCAGACCTTTCAATCCCTAGTCAGGTATTTTCAATCCCTTAGCATAATATTGCTCTTCTCTTATTTGGTGTTTGCTGTGCTGACCCCTGTCGTGCTGTTGTATTCCAGAGCTGAGAGCTGAAGTCGACATCATTGAACAGATGAGCAGCAGCAGTGGGAGCAGCTCCTCCGACTCGGAGAGCTCCTCAGGCAGCGAGGACGACAGCTCCAGCAGCGGTGGTGAGGACAACGGCCCTGCGTCTCCTCCACAGCCGTCACACCAGCAGCCCTACGGCAGCAGGCCAGCCATGGCCAACGGAACCAGCCGGCCGCAGGGAAGCAACCAGCTCATGAACACCCTCAGTAAGTGTGCTGTCCCTTCTCTGGCTGGGAGGGGTGGCATGTCAGGCCAGAGATGCAGCTTCTGTTTATCTTAGATGAGAATTTATAAACCTGAAGACATTTAAAGCATAAGAAAGGATCCTGACAAAGATAATTTTGAGCAGAAAAATAAATTATCAAACAGTTAAAAAAAGGAAGCATGCAACTGAAAAATCTGTTTTTCTCCTTTCCTCACTGGCACAAATTAGGTTTTATGAATTCTGGAAAATGCTAAATATGAACAGCTAGACTCTTTATTTTTGCAAATATCACCCTTCAGGGGTGCTGTCTGCCACATAGTGTTCCCTGCTCCAGGTCTTTCTACATACCAAGAACCCCGGGTCTCCTGACTGTCCTGTTGGATGTATTTGGAGACCAGCCAGCCTTTGGCAACAGGGAAAGGAAAACACATTGTAATGTCTGGCTGGCTTTCAGTGCAGTCAATACTAAAGTAAAACAGGAGAGCGATAACAGATCCTTTGTTTTGGAGGTGGGGAGAGTGCTCTGCATTCTTCTCTCTCCAGAATCCTTATGAGTGCTCTCCCCTGGTACAACTTCCTTTGAGGAGGTCGGCAAGTCTGGAGGCAATAGTGGAAAAGCTAACCTAGCGAACCCTACCGCTGTGGACTAGGCAGAGCTAATTCTCAACCTCAGCACTGTAGGCATTTTGCACCAGATAAATTTTTGCTGTGGTGGGTGTCCTGTGCATTATAAGATGGCTAAGAGCATCCCTGGCCTCTGCCCACCAGATTCCAGAAGCACTTCCTCTTCTCCCCTAGTTGTGTCAACCAAAAATGTTTTAGGACACTTTGCCCTTGGGCGGGTGGGGTGCAAAATCATCCCCACTGGAGAACCACTACACTTTTTCCACCTGAGTAAGTTCAGCACTGTTATGATATCAGTTAAGGAGATTGTCTGCTGTTCCATTATATGGGCCCAGATTCTGGATATCAGGCTATGCTTTGGTGCTCTTCTCCATTGGCTAGGGATTGTAAGTTTCACATTGGGTGTTTGATATTCATAAGGTAATAGTACCAGAAGGCTACCATGGCTTTAACTTAGTTCTTCATCTTGCCCAGTCAATGCTAAATTAATCTTCTCTTAGAACAAAGGAGCAAAAAGTGGTACAGTGGGCGTCACTGTGGCACTGCCCACCAGTTGCCTTAAACTCCTTGTAGCTCTTTATGTCTCCAGGTCCTTCTGTCCCGCAGCTCTCGCATGGCAAGACCTTAATCTGTGCATGAGGTTATGCACAATAAAGTGTTAGAGTTACTTAAACCAGTATCATCAGTCAGAACCCACTTACAAATCCTAAAGTCACACTGAGTACCACAAATTTGTTAAACCCTGATGTAAAAATATTTAAGATACTGTAATTCATTTTTAAAACTCATCACATTTTAACAAAAATAATTTTGTGAAAAATAAGTTTCCCAAATCAAGAAATATTTAGTAAGAAGAGTAACATTGCTTTAAATTGTGTAAATCTCTTTAATGTCTGGCTCAGCAGAAAGATGGATCCTTTCATGTGCTTTCTGCACTCAGCCCATTGCCGTTAGTTGTTCAGGTTGAAGTGCATGGAGGAAGTCTGGCATCGCACGGGTATGTGGTTAGAAAAGGAAGTACTTTGGGGTCGGACCCTCCGGAGAGGGTGTCAGGGACCCCAGGGTCCTCAGGGTAAACTTGGAGAAGAGCTAGTTTAGAGATTAGCAATCTGGAAATAACAGAAGTTTACTTTGGTGAAATCCTGCGTTACAATTGTTCACATGGAAAATACAGTGATTAATACATCGTAATACCAGAATAAACTCTTTCACATACTCACAACTGTAAATCTAGTTTTGCCTGTCCCTCTATTTTTTTATGATTTGTTAATAACACATTTCTTGTTTTTTATTTTACTAACACAGTTAACAGCTATCTAGACTACTTCTCCCCTGGTCTACCCAGTGAGCAGCATTATTTTGCAGATACCAAAATAGCATTTCTTTCCAAACAGTGACCGGGCCGGTTTTGTCACTGAGCCGAATTGCTCTTCTCTGCTGCTAAATTGGATTGGCCCGGCTTGCCTGCAGTGACAGCCAAGGCAGTCAGCCAGAGAATTGCGGGAAAGTTGTTTTTAAATTGTGTGCTTTTGGTTTGATTACTTGTGGGTTTTGTGTTTTTTTAATAGGAAATGACTTGCAGTTGAGTGAATCTGGGAGCGACAGCGATGACTAGAGCTGGGTCTTTCGAAATCAGCTCTTTGGTGCACAGGCCTGCTGCGAGACCAGGCTGCTTTGCGTGGAATCCGTTGCCAAGAGGAAAACGTCGTGGATCAGTGACTGTAGTAGGAATTTGAGGCTCTGCGACTCTGGGATATTCAAGTCTTTAATTTAGTGGTGATGGGTGATTTTTTTCGTGTAATTTTTGAACAATCTCATGTTTCAAAGTTTAAGTAGATCTATAGAAGAACTAACAGAATTATTTTTCTGTTTGGTTAACACTGTTAATGAGAAAACGGACAGATGTGCCCTGGTCTGGGTACTCAAAGGCCGTATCTTCACCAGGCCAGTGATTCCATTGTACACCCCAGGCTGACCAGGTGGTCTGCACCAGTGAAATGAGAGACAGTGTTTGAGGGGCAGGAGAGGGGGGAAGCCTCAATCTGTAGCATAGAAGTAAGTTAAAACCACTTTAAATTGTGGAAACGAAGTGGTGAGGAAGTTCTGTCTGATCCAGCCTGAAAAGCCTGTGTAGAAACAGACTTTAGGGGGGGTCCTCAGGTGTCAGCTGGCAGGACCCTGGAACCCTGGCAGTTCAGCCCCCTCGTTGACAGACAAGGAGAGGGAAGCACACAGCTGGTTTAGCCTCCTGTGCCCAGCCCAGGCTTTTCCTACTGCTCCCTTTCTCTAATCTCACTGGAACCAGAGGTTCTTACGCATGAGACCGACAGATGTCCATAGGAACTTTTATTGACAGATGAACATAGGAACTTATCTTAAAGATAAGCGTGTCGAGTCCTTGTAGCTCAGAATCAGATCCAGACAGTCCTGGAATACACGAGGCCGGTGTAGCAGGTCAAACCACTGCTGACACACAGCTCCCTGAACCTGGGGCTGTCAGTTCCACGTGGATCCACGCTAAGTGTCCCTCCTTTGGGGGTTGTTAGGAGGGGAGGCAGGAGGGGAAGAGATGTACAGTGAAGAGACCTTTCTAAACAAATGAACCAGCAGCAGGTTTTCAAAAACCAGAATATAAATAGGAGTTCTGCAATAGGAAATGAGCACATTCTTTTGATAAGATCTTTATGTTGATGCTTTTGTACCACTGTTTGTGCCTGACTCCCAGACTGATTTGTGGTTTTATATAAAGTTAGAAGAAAGTCACAAGATTGCCTTCTGCAGTGTGCAGTTTCCAAATGAATCTGTTGTTGTGGGAAACTGGTCACCAGTAAATGTTTCATATTGAGTAACTGCCCCATAATTAGTTTGTGGGTAAATTAGAATGTCCCATAATTAGTTTGTGATCAGTTGTCCCATCTCTCCAATTTGAGTATGTCCTGAGAAATTTCCATCTACTTTAGTTAGTGGATATCAGGAACATTAAGTATGATTTTCCTTCCAGGGGTCCCTATACTCATATGGCCTCACCTTCCTCAGCTAGCGGAGGGACGCAGTCTGGACCTGGAAGGGAAGTAGATGATCCAAGGTGGCACTTTGGTTAGAGTTGAGTCTTACAGAGTCACCTGTGTTAACTGCATAGCGACCCCAGGAGCTGGAGATGGGGACCAGCAGCCATTGTCCAGCAGCATGCGTGCACCACTCTACCACGTGTGGGTAGTGGGTACACACTCGAACCCTGTGCTGGGCGCTCAGCCCAGCACGAGGTGTCAGTGGGTTTAGTGGCACGTGGGAACTTACTGATAATTGATCATTGCTTTATAATTCCTTAGTAATAACAGCTCAGGGAGGGTGAAGGTCATGACTGGGAGACATGCATTGTTACTGGATGTAGGAATGTTTCACTGCTCTTAACTTGCTCAAGTTCGAGCAGGTTTCAGGAACTTGAACTAAAACTCTATTTAAGCCTCTTTGTGTTTCTCCCAAAGTCTTCACGTACATAGAGAGAACTGTGGTTTGGGCATGTCAGGTAACGGGATTTGTTTCTATAGGAAATGCTTGTGTGTAGCCCTGGGTTTGGCGACTAAAGCTGTCTCAACCTCAGACTCCCCTGCCACCTGTCCTCCCCACCCTCCACGGTGTCCTCTGGCGTGGCTCCAGTTTGGCTCTTTGCACAAAGATTCGGTGGTTCTCTCCCCTGCACACCCCAGCCTTACCCACCAGAGTGAGGAATCTTTTCAGAAATAGAGAATTTGGCCTTACAGACTACTGCTCACAAGTACACTCACGCCAGCCAAACGGGCCTTGCTCTTCCTGCCTCTGTGCCTTCTCAGTCTCTCCTCCTCTGCCCGCCAGACCTCACCCCCGAGGCGCCGTCTCCTGCAGGGCCCACCGTCAGGCTCGTCCTCTGTTCTCTTCTGCCGGCTGCAATGCGGTGTGTACCAGCTACTCCTTGCTTGGGCTCTGGTTGTATGAATTCCTTGAAGCTGAGACTTATCCTCGCCTCTGCCCCCTGGGATGTCCACAGGAATAGACAGGCAGACGCTTGTAGCTGGTGTGGGGTGGCGGGGGGAGGCAGAGAGAACCAGCCCATGGAGTAGAGGTGGTAGACATAGAGAAAACATTCCAGGCATTTGGAGATAGCTGAAAACTATTGATAAAACTATTGACTTTAGTTACTTTGAAATTTCCCAACTCAGTTGTTAAAATGACCTTTTCTTTGTTCTGTATGTCTACCACACTGGGGTCAGTAGGCAAGGTGTGAAGACTTCAGCCTCAGCTACCTGAGGAGCCATGGCAAGCCACAGTAAAGACATGAGTTGGGAAAACTCAACATGAACAAACCAGAGATGTATAATGATGCCACTCATTAACTATTTTATTTCTGTAGCAGGATCATTTTTTCTACGTGTGGTATTACTATGTATGTGCTTCAGTAGGGGGGAAACTTGAAAATTCCAAAATCCTCACTTCCCTATTTGAGAGGCTGGTTAAGTAGGAAATGTGTGGGTGTGCGTATGTGTGATGTATTTATTACATTATTTTGAAAGAGTAATACTATGATATGTGGATATATATTAGGTACAGCCAAATTGGATGTTTCTATTTGGCAAGGAAGGTAGGATTTCTGAAACTCAGGCCTTAACCAGTACATTGGAAGAAAGACCAATCGAAGATTTATGAAATGTGTGTTTTGTTGTTCCTGTTATTTCTGTCTTGGGTTCATTGTCTCATTCTTCAATGATTTTTAAATGATTTTAAAAGTTTATTTTGCTTAATTATGAAGTAGATGTGCATGTTTACATTTATGTAAGATATTTGCTGTGTAAAGTTTTTTTTGGTTTACCCTCTTAAAAGAGCACTATATTTAAGTAAAAATGAAGGTCAGCAATACACTTCTGTCTTGGTGGGTTTTATTTTCTTACTAGAACTCATGAAAAATGTAGGAGTCCTTTAAGAATCTTTGGTGCTTAACCCTGACTATCTAAATTCCTCCGTTTGGTGCTGTGCTAATTAGGACATACACCTCAGTTTCAAAGTCTGGAAGCTCGGAACTAAAGGATGACTTTCACAAGCCGCATGGCACCTGAGGCCGTTTCACTGGGTCTGGAAAGGCGGGCTTGGCTCTGGGTTTGAGAAAAATGCAAGGGTCAAACTGAATCCCTAGACAAACCTAGTCCTTTTAGCTCCCCAAACCCCTTCACCTGGAATGCAGTGCCACACGCACCCACCCCCGACCCTCAGTGGGCACGTGACAGCCGGAAGTGACCCGCCTCCTGCTTCCATCCCACTCCTCTGGCCGGCACTGCCCACATCCGTCTCGTGGGCTGGCTGCCCTGAAAGACTCTGAACTCCTGGGTGCACCGTGACCGTATTCCTCTTTAACCGTGGTATCTTTCACCTAGTAGATGCTCACCAAATCTGGATTGAATACAATTACACATCGGAGATCTAGCCCAGGAATCCTCTGCTGCTCATCCTGGGATGGGTGGAAATAGGATCGAGACCCGGACCAGGTCTCAGTGGGCAAGTGGCGAGGCACACTCATCACCTACGCACTGGCTGCTCAGTTGACTGTCCACTACAGGGACATGTGACAAGCCGTCCCGGAACTCAGTGGCTTAAAATAATAAGCATTTATTTTGCTCACAAGTCTGGATTGGCCATTTAGACAAGGCGTGGCTGGACAGTTCTGATCTTGACTGGACTTCTTCCTGGGCCTGGCAGTCAACAGGTTCAGCTTACCTGGGATGGCCGTGGCCCAACAATGGGAACTCAGGCAGGTGGGCTCTGTGAGTCTTATCCTCCAGCAGCCTAGCCTGAGCATGTTGTCATGGCAAAGGCAGAAGTGCTGGAGTGAGAGAGGAAACAAGTGCCTCTGTCACAATTGCTAACATGTCATTGGCCAAAGCGAGTCACAGGGCCAAGTTCAGAATCAAGGGGTGGGAGGAATCGCAAAGTACACTGGGAACATATGGATACAGGGAGGTATGAAACTTGGGGAAACTACCGCAGTCAACCTACCTCCACCTGCCCCCTGTCTCCACCGCAGTTGAGAACCCTGGGCCGTACAGTCACTGAGGAGGCCCCTCCTAGCTCTGGCTTTTCTCACCAGATAAAAGTCCCAGTGGGAGTTAAGACCTTTCTATTCACGGCTCCTGCAGAGGGCACCAAACCCAAGCCAGTGGCTTCAGTAGGCTTGCACTTCCCTCTTTATTCATTGCCTCCTCCCTGTTCTAATCTAAAACACTATTCAGGCTATCTATTGCTAAGTAACAAACTACCCCAAAACTTAGTAAGTGAAAATAATCACCATTTTATCTCATGGAATCTGTTGGTGAGTAATTAGGACAGAACTTGGCTGGGAAATTCTGCTCTTTTTGGCTTCAACTGAGGTCACTCAGTGGTACTCAGCTGGCAGATGGGCAGGCCTAGAGAGTCCAGGCTGGCGTCACTCACATGTCTGCCACCACAGTGGGGATGGCTGGAAGCAGGCTCATTTGGGACCATTAGCCAAAGGGCTTACGTGGCCTCTATAGCATGGGGGTCTCTGGAGAGTGGGCTTGATGGCTGCCTTCCCCCAGAATGAGTGTTCTGAGAAGCTAGCTGTACGGCCTTTTATGACCTAGCCTGGGAAGTCACACAGCATCACCTCCGCAGTATTCTAGATACCAAAGCAGTCAGAAACCCACCTAGGTTCCAGAGGAGGGGACACAGACCCCACCCATTCAGTGGAAGCGTACTAAAAAGCCACCCACCCAAAGCGCCCACCTTTCCTCCCTGTGTGTTTGGTCTAGTCTTCTGCAACTGTTTTCAGATGAGCCATGTCCCTGGAGCAGTGGCTCTCAGAATGTGGTCCCTGGCCCACCAGCATCCCCTGGGACCTTGTGAGGAGTCCAGATTCTCAGGCCCCACCCAGACCTGCTGAATCAGAAACTCTAGGGCACAGGTGGCAAACGTAAGGCCCGAGGGCCGAATCCAGGCCTCCCCCTTGTTTTATCCAGCCCGGCACCTTGTTTCTACCTGGCAGCAGTGCTGAGCTCCTCGCCCCTAGTTAAGGAGTAGTTACATTTGTACAGCCCTGAAATTATATTCAGCCCTTTGAAGGCAACCATGAGGCTGATATGGCCCCCAGAGAAAATGAGTTTGACACCCCTGAGACCTAGTAATGTTTTAACAAGCCCTCCAGGTCACTCCGATGAGCTGTAATTGAGAACCACTGCTTTGGGACAAAAATCCTTTGGTGACCTTCAAGTGATGCCCCAGGGCCACGATGCCTGCCTTCAACTTCCCATCTAGGGCTGGGACAGAGCGTGACCTGGAGGCAGCGCACCTAGCAGAGTGTGGTTCGTGGTTTGGAACATCAAAGGCAAAATTCATCACTGACCTTGAAGAAACTACAGGGACCCAAATAACCACAAGTGAAATTCACTTGAGATACTAGTGTTTCTGCAGAATTTCGGTGTTACAGTCCAGGGACCCTTTTCATTCCTCTAAAGCACAGAGGGCAGAGGAAATAACCAATTTCTCCCTTTAGTAAGGTTGTCTTGTCTGACTCTACAAGGCAGCTGTCTGGGGCTGAAAAGAACTCAGGTGAATCCCCAGAGAAAAAGCCCTCTGATATAAGCAATGTGAGTTATTTTCCTCCATTTTTCACGGGGGTTGGCTGAGGTGGGGCAGGAGCCTTTAACCCATTATTCTTGGGTGATTTATAGCCCTCTCAGATGGCAGTGTGTGAAGACAAGGGAGAATAAAGACCCCGCTGGAGCTTCCAGTGCCTATGGTGGGTGCTGTTCATGTGAACAGTCCCCTTGGTGAATCACCAAGGTCCTTGAGTTCATCATAATGTCACAAATGGAAGATCTGAGTTTCACTCACAGTTTAAGTTGGTTCACTCACCATAGGAGGAAGGATGGGGCAGACAACTCCTGTAACAGTCGGTGTGACCCTTAGTCATAATGGCATTGGAAGATTCTTAAGCAATTTGCCCCACATGGGCCCTCCTTGCCCCTCTTAGAGTGACGGGTGAACAATGTGTCTGTCCCAAGATGCTCAGCAACTACCATTTCCCTAAGCACTGCTTTCCAAGTACTAGTTACCAAGCTTCCTTCAGAGACCTCACTAGGCCTACAAACCTGACACTCAAACAGCTTTGCTGTGGGGTAGAGAAGAGCCCTGGGCCCAAGACCCTCCCCACACTTCCCCAGTTATGGTAGGAGCGTCTGGACCGGCCTAGAGGATCCCAGACACAGGCAGGCCTTGGGTCAGGACAGCAGAGCTGGTGCCTCTGTGACTGGTGAAGGCGCAGAGATAAACCAGCGCAGACTGAGGGTGTCCGGGTCCGGGTCCGCCTGCGCCCTGCATTCCTCAGGCTGCGGCGCAGACTCTGCAAAGGCTGCTGCAAAGTGCACAGGAAGCCGCCTTTCTCCCAAGGTCACTGCGGCAGCTCGGAAGTGTCAGTCACTCCTCCTACCTTTGGATGACCACTGCTTTCTTCCCGATGACATCCCCAACCCCCCGTTGTTATTCCTGCCACCAGAACAGAAATCTCTGCGAGACTTTGTGACTAGAGTCTGGGCTGTTGAAACTCTGCAGCGTGCAAGCCTGTTGGGTAAGAACGGGCTGTCCCGCCCAAGCCTGGAGGACTCACAGGAGCTGTGTGAGTCACTCTGAGGCAGAAGCAGTTTCGAATTCCTGCCTCAGTGCAGGATTTCTGATAGAGGTTTTCAGGCAGAACGTTCCATGCTTTTAACTTGATGGTTTTTTTGTTAATGAATCAGGAACTGGGTCCACTTCCCAGGCCAGGCTTGAAGTCGACCCCTTTACACACAGCCTGCGTTGCTTTGTGCCTGTCCCAATACGGCTCATTTACACCCGACGACGTACACCCCTCCCCAAATCCTATCACAATCTTGTCTTTCTTGGCTTGGGAAGGGCCCCGTTGCTCCTCCGGTGTCGGATCTCCCTACTGTAAGTCAGTAAACCTAACGCGGTGGTCTGCGGGTTCATCCCCGGTGGTAGTTACCGGATGGGCTGCAGTACAGCCGGGCTGGAGAGCCACTGCCTTGCCCCCCTGCTTCGCAGTGAAGGCTGGGCTGCCAACTGTTGCCAGAAATGAACTCACGTAACCAGCTTCAAGGGGGAAAACAAATACCCCCAGTTCCCACAGAGAAGCCTGGTACTCCTGAGCCACTGAATAACAATGACCCAGGAAAAACCCAGCACTTTCTCAACATTTCTAGGTGTCAGAAATTCTAGCCCTGTGATCACTAAAATTCAACACAACCCTGAAATAAGGTATTAATGAGAAAACAGAGACTCTGAGAAGTTAAGCAAATTAGGTAAGATAAACAGATTGGTGCCCACCCTCCGAGGTATGAGGCCGGGTCGGGATCCTATCCACCTGGCCAGAGGCAGTATCGGAAGGCTTTGTGACATCTGGTTGTCAGCTTCCTCCTTTGTCCCTGAGGGAGCAGGACTGCTCCCAAATTCCAGAACCCTCTGCAGAGTCTAGAAAGAAGACTTAAATTCAGACCCCTCATTCCATCCAGCAATGCTGGACAGTGATTCCAAACCCCCAGGGAAGACAGAGCCACAGCAAGGGAAAAACTGCCTTTATTTCTGGACCTCGTACCGGAGATCCCAGCACAAAGGTGGTGGCTTTACGTGGGAGCAACATTGCCCCCCAGACCTGCAGTGGGGGCTGAGGAAGCCAGGCTGACCAATGTGCCCACCTCTGATGATGGCACCCTCAGGCTGACCCCATCAACTACAGCACGATGGCCCCTAAGCCCCCAAGACTTAGCCACATTAAACAGCTTTGTACAAAAGCCCAGGAGTATCCTGCCTCTGGTAACAAATGGGAAAATCCTATTGGAGGTCACTGTTGGGGAGACGTCTTTCCAAAACAAAGCCGAGGCCCACTCAGGAGAGGCTGTGATGAAAGGCAGCTCACAGACATGATGACCCTGTAGACATGTGGGGTCGGGGGCTCGGACACACAGACATGAGGACCAGCTATGCACTACAGTGACGTGGGGGTCACAGGGTGCTCACAGGAATTGGCAGGCAGCCAGGAGCTGGAGCTCAGGACAGAAACTGTCTCTGTCTAGGATGGTGGGTCCCAGATGGGACACCCAGGGCAGGGTCCTCCTCCGCCCTGCTGGGGCGTGGACCCGGGTCACCCTCTGCTAGCAAATCTCCTGAACTGGAAACTGACACGAGGGGCATTCGTGAGATGGAGGTCAAACCACGGAGAGCCACGAGGTCAAGTTGGAACCCAGTGTGGCAAAACCACAAGTGTCACCCTTTGCAAAACTCGAAGAATGGGAGCTGCGGCCCCACTGCTGCCAGCAGGGCAGGCATGCCGGCTGCACTTCAGCCTACCCCCGGGCCTGAGCATGGGTTCGGCAGCTTTCTCAGCACTTTTTCTCGAGTGGGTCTCTTGCTGGGGAACCCGTGCCCACAAGAGGCTAGACTGCGCTGTGGCTAGTTGAGGGGTCCCTCGATGGGTCCAGAGCCATGCTGAGACAACAGGCCCCCTTCCCAGCTGTGTGGTTCACAGGCACGGAGAGACCCGGCGGCTGGATGCCCTGGCAAGAATGCCTGCGTTTCCAGAGGTCAGAGGAGCGGAGAGGCCCGGGCCCCAGACACCCCGGATGCCCCGACGGGATGAGAACAAACGTCCCTCAGGTCCACGCGTGTCTGACAGGGCTAAGCCAGTCTGCGGTCTGGGGAGGACAGCGGGCCCTGAGGGTCTGCTACTGGCCCGACGGGAGCGATGGGTCACAGGCCCCATGCCGGGCATGGGGGAGGTTTTCCAGTACTTTGGATTAAGACAGGATGCAGTGGTCTTGAGTTCTTCCAGTTGGACTGAGTTAAAAGCATGTCTTAGCAGCAAGAGTTTGTCCTTGTTTTCGTCAGATGAAGGTGGTGACACTGGACCAGGCAGATGCGAGGTCAGTTTAGTGAGGGTGGAGAAGCTGCTGCAGGTGCATGCGATGCAGCCCACCTCCCGGCATCCTCAGGTGAAGTAGCGGCAGGGTGTGGAGTCGATGTAGCAGTAGGGGGTGCACTGCAGGTCCCCGTATGACCTGGGGAGGCAGACACAGGTCAGGGCAGCCACGGGCTGGTGAGCAGGAGAGCTCCCACCAGCCCACAGGAAAGAGCCACGTTCTAAAGGTCAACTCTAGCGACTTTTGGTCAAACGTCATCAAACAGCAGCCACTGCTGCTAAGGGGTCTGTAGAGACTGTTGTCATGCTCATTCGAGGTGAGGGATTTGGGGGGAGCTGAGTCCAGGCCTCTGGGGCTTTCCCCCTTGAGCCCAGCTGAGGGACCTGGGAAGAAGGGGTTGGTAGCCTTGCTCTTAACACAGCATCTCTGAGAGACCCTCCCCCTCTCAAGGCCCCGGACACCTCCAGCTCCGTCCACTGCACTGCACAGATCGCCCTGCACTGAGGCAATTGTTCTGTTGCTGTGCAGCCCAATATGGCAGCCATGGGCCCTCAGTGGCTACTGAGCTCTTGAAAGAAGGGTAGTGCGACTGAAGGACTGGATTTTAAATTTTCTTTAATTTTAATTAACTTAAATTTAAATAGCCACAGGTAGCCAGAGGCTCCCATAATGGACAGTGCGGCCCCTACCTCTGCAAGCCCGAGTACTAATCCTGACACAGCGTGTTACACGTCGTGCCCACGTTCACAAGCGTCCTCCGAGGCTCCCAGGGGTTAGGAGAGTAACCGCAGTGAGCCCGCGGGCAAGCCCTGGGCTCCACACAGTCCTGGGTCCCAGGAGTGATTGTCTGCACTCGTCTCCATGGAACCACCCGCCAGCTCAGACCTTCCGCCAACTTTCTGGCAGATGTCTCCTTACCTAAGGAGGGGACAGTGCGTACAAAGACAGAGGCAGTGGAGGACTGGTGACTGCAGGTCTACAGTTCCCCCAGCATGGTCTGCTATGTTGATATGTGTTTGGGGGGACAGGCCTTGAAAAGACCCCTTTGAAGAGATTGCAGAGAGGGGGCGATAGAGAGACAGGCCTGCTGTCTGTTCCCCAGCTCTGCTGAGAGCCTGGGCCAAGCTTAACAGATGGATCAAGGGCTGAAGAGACTGGGCTCCTGAGAAACTTAGGAGGGGGAGGGGCCAGTGATCTGCACTGGAGTGGAGGGAGGTGCAGGGCATGGACTGGAGAGGGGAACAGCCTGCACATTTTCCCTGGAGCGCTGGCACCCTGGTTCTGTGAGGGTTAGGGGAACGTGGCACCATTTTACACCTTGAAGGACCCAGGAGGCCACAATCTGGGCATGGAATCAGTGCCTCACGGGCCAGCGGCCCTCAGCTGGCTTGGGAGATATCCACGTGGAGGCCAGAACACGAGAACACTCATCCTGAGCAACGTAAGGCCGCACCGAAGAGTCTCAGAAATAATTAGAGGGGTCCTTGAAAGGTACACCAAGTTCCTGGGGTTTTCTTGAAGGAGCCACAAGCCAGCAAAAATAGACATTAGTGCTGCTGTGGTCTCACTTGCACCCGCGGGCCTGCCCGAGCGTGGGGGCTAGTTCCAGAGAATTCAGGTTACACAGATGCTTACAGTGTCTGAAACGCCTGGATACCCCCACTGTCCACTGGGCTTCCCTCCCAGGCCCATAGCCTCGAAGACCAATGTGGCCATGGTGGCCCCTGGGAATGGGAGCTGACCACACAGGGGCAGCCACCAAACTTAGAGGCGGCTGCTCCCAGCGGCCCAGGACGGAGCTGGGGCTGTGTCTGCTCCCACTCGGCAGTTGTGGGTTTACTGCCTCTCTCCTGCAGGTGAGCAGGAGCCAGCCATCATGTTATTTGTTGCCATACCTCAGTGTCTAGAAGGTACCAGGAGCCTAAGATGCAGTCAGAGTTCTTTGTGAAGGAAAGGAGAGAAGGGAGCGGGGAGGCGGAGGCGGGGAAGGAGGGGTGTCACGATGGCATGCAAGGCTGTTCCTACCCAGGGAGATAGGTCTCACACGTCAGGTGGCCAAAGTCAGAGCCGTCACAGTCTTCCACACCCTTGTGCCGGTGACCATCTCCACAGTATGCCCGGTGGCAGCCTGAGAGGACACAGGAAGTGCAGCCATGAGGAGGGACGGGGACGGGGGCAGGGACCCCAGCCAGGGCTGGGCCCCACTCACTGAGAAGTGCTTCACCACCAGGGGTCTCCCTGGCAAAAGTGCAACCTCAAGGATCCACCCAGAGCATGCCCCTCTTGAATGGACCTCCGTGTAGCTTCAGACTCATCCAGGGACTGCCCCCCAGGCCTCCAGGTCCTACACTGGAGAACAAGGAGACCCCCAAGTCCCACCCTGCAGAACAAGGAGACCCCCAAGTCCCACCCTGCAGAACAAGGAGACCCCCAAGTCCCACCCTGCAGAACAAAGAGACCCAGGCTCCAGCCCAGTCCCACCACTTGTTAGCTGAGAGACTGAGAGCAGCCCCTTGGCATCTTGGGACCTCAATGTCCTTACTCGAATCTGGGGCACGAGCACCAGCTCCCCCTCACAGGAACACTGTGGGTTCCCATAAGGTGAAGGCCAGGAGACTGAGCATCGGTGACAAGCTGTGGTGGGTCTTGTCTGTTACAGAAAGCTCCCCAGGTGGGTGACCCTGTGTCCCTGGGGAGCCAGAAGCTCTTCAATAGGGTCTCTGTTCTCACACAAGGGGAAGGGGAGAGCCTTGGAATATGGACCCCACCCTCATTGTCACAGGGCTAATTCCTTCCTGCTGTGTGATCTATGGGCCAGTGTCTGCAGCAGGGGCAGAAGGGACTCCAGGCAAGGCCAGCATCCTGGGGATCGCCCTCCCAGGAACGGTCACAGGTACAGCTGCACGGAGAGCGAGCAAGCTGAGAAAGCAGCTTCTCAGCCCCACACCCACCGCTGAGCACACCATCCTCAGGGCACTGTCAGCCCTCATCTGAGCTTCCCGCAGGCAAGTACCAGACTTCTCATCTGCACATGCCCAGCCCTGAGCGGAGCCTGGCTTCTCACAGCAGGGGCTTAAAAATAATCTAGCGAAGGGATGTGGACCCCTCACTGCCCTCCCACCGTCCATGCACACATGGGCTCACCTTTCTGAAGACTCGAGCAGTCAGTACCAACACCCTCATTTGTCAGCCCATTTGTCAGTGGAGAAAAGTGAGGCTCAGAGACACGACCTGCCCATCACCTCACTCCCCAAGTAGCTTCTCAGGGAGCTGAGGTGAGTCGGTGGCTCTCAGCGCCTGCATTCAAACTCTGCCCTGAGTCTAAAGCCCATGCTTTCCACCTCACCTCCTGCTTTTGTCACTGGATTAAAAAATAAATAAGCTGCAAAGCAAACCCTCCAGCCCCATGCTGGTTGCCTGCTCCTCCTGGTAGCATCCCGTAAGCCTGCCCAGCCCACTTTGCAAAAAATGAGCTCTGTTGCCCAGGGCTCTATCTGGTGAAAGTGAGTCCAGATTCAAATGCTTGACTCCCTCCCTTTCACTTTTCACTCCTGCATCACCCTTATCCTTTGACAAAGAATGTGGACTGGAATTTGGATTTTGCCAAGAAGTCGACTAAGAAAAAAGGAGAGACCTGGTGGCTTCTCTGGGGGCACGATCCTTGACCCCAGCTCCCGATGACAGGCCTGGATAATGGAGGAGTTAACATGTGGACTCCCTGAGGTAGATCACCCCCACAACAGCTCAGGGACACCCCTCTGGCTCTAGAACTGTCCCAAACCACCACAGCTGATGTCCAGGGCTTTCCCTGACCCCCACCCTGATGGCGATCCAAGCTTCAGGCTGGGCCCCACTCACTGATGCAGTCGTCACCGGCATCATTGTTCCCGTCGTCACACTCCTCCCCGGGCTGCAGGACCCCATCCCCACAGGAGCCTCGCTGGTCTACAGTGTAGTCCACAGGGTAGAAAGGGGTCAGCTGGACAAAGAAACACACCACAGTTACCAGGGGCAGCACGCCGGGCAGCTGCAGGCAGGGCAGGTCACTGGCACTGAAGACAGAGCCTCTGGGTCCAGGGGGTGTTGCTGAGGAGCAGCCCCCACCCCTGGGTGGGGAAAGCCCTCCTATTCTGTCGCCCAGAGCTCTGTAGTGGTAGGAGGCTGGGCCAGGTCAAGTCAGCGACCTGGCAGTGCGGGATGTGAGAACATCTGTGACCTTGGCTCAGAAAGAAGGTTCTGTCTGGGGAGCAGAGGCATGGACAACCGCTCAGAAACACAGCGAAGGCCGCTCAGCCCTTGCATGTGAAAAGACGGCCACAACTCTGCACCGGGCCTGACTGTCAACCTTCCCGACCTGTAGTGATGAGCCCCTCTCCTCGGTGGGGAATGCCCTGCATGCCTGCCTTAAGCCTTGCGGTACCTGGATGGGGAGCCAGCCCAGGCTGTCCTTGAAGTACAGAGATCTCTGGTCTTTGCGGAAGGCAATGGCATTTCTGGTGTTCAGCCTCTCAAGCTCCTCCTGGTTGTTGACCACAAAAATCTGCCAGAGAACACAATGGTGAGGCTTCGAGAAAACACTTCTACAGAGGGCAGGGGGAAAGCTGGAGGACACAGAATCGCTGCCCTTGGACTCGTGAACAGTGGGAAGGGGGTTTGCACATTACACTCTAGCATTCCTCCTGAAGGGGGAGGAAAGTCTCGATCTCCATATCTTTTCAATCCCATTCCTAATGTCTCCATTTGAAGTAAAAAATGTGTCCAAGACTGAAATAAGAAGGTGAGGTCGTTTAAGCAAGTAGTGCGACACCTAGAAATGATTCTCAACAAAATTCTTATACTCAAAGATGTTCATTACAGTGTTGTTTACACTGGTGAAAAGCTTGGGCACACCCTATAAATATCCGATAATAGGACACTGGTTCAGTAAATCACAGTGCAGCTGCATGATGGGTAGGTGGTTATGCATCAGTTCAACGGACGTTTATGATGAGCTGATGTCCTGGCTCTACTTCAGAATCATCCAGTGCCGGGCGGTCAATAGTGAGTAGGCATAAAGAGGAAGCAAGACTGGCCATGAATTGATAATTATTGAATTTGGGTAAAGGGTGCATGGAGGTTCATTACACTGTTTATTTTGCTTTTGTATTTATTTGAAACTTTCCTTAATTGTTTTTGTTTAAAAAGACAAAAAAACCCCACAAAACCCTCCAAAATGGATTCATAACCAAATGGATATTTTGGTTTTCTTCTTTAGGTTTTTCCCTATTTTCCAATTTCTTATGAGTGTGGACCCAGTGTAAGTTTTACTGGACAACTATATACATACACACACAAAACACAAGTTTTACTGTTACACAGCCCCACGGGGACCAGGTGAGAGGTCCCGCGGGGTAACGCCCCAGATTTCTCCCAGGAGAACCTTACCGCAGGAACTCGCGGGGAGTTGGGCCCATACATGGATTCCCCGTACGAAGGGTTGTTCACATTCAGCGGGGTTCCGCAAAGACATCTTCCTGGAGGCCCGGGAAATCCTCTTTCTCCTTTGGGTCCCATGACAAGTTGTCCTAGGAAGCAACAAGCTGCTGTGTTACTAGAGCCAAGAAAGAAAAACCCAACAGCCCAGGTGATGGGAGCAACCTTCACAATAGAGAGGAGGCTGAAGTCCACAGTATTTCAGGGCAGGCCTGGGGAGAGGTTCAGTGAGATGCTTTGGATCCAAGATGTGGAGGAGGCGATGTTCTCTGTGGGTCTCTTAGCCACACTAGGTGTGGCGTCACCTTCCCAACCCTTCTTCTCCCTTCCCTCTCTTTACACGTTACCGCCTAGACAGATAGGCAGTCTACTTCCCAGATCCCCTTGCATCTGGAGGTGACAATGTGCCTCAGTGTTGGCCAATGCAATGGCTGGGGCAGGAGAAGGGTGGGCATCTGGGAAAGTTTATCCTGAGGAGGGAGAATCATTGCTGGAGAGACACACAGCTTTCCCCCATTTCTTCCTGCCCTGAAGATAGACAAGGTGGCTGGTGCTGCAGCAGCCATACTGCACATATGAAGCAACGAGGATAAGAAGAGAAGCCGACATAAGGGACAAGCCAGGGGCTCATGGGGACTGGAGTCCTGATTCTTAGAGGATGAACTAAGCAGGCCACCGTCCACCTCTTGACTCTCCTTACTGTCTGAAAAAACAATCCTGTCTGTTTAGACCATTATCAACAGGGTAACTGCCTGCAGATAAACAAGTTGCTCACTGGTAACTTTTATTGTTTCTAATTCATTTTATGTTGTTCTTATATGTAGGATCTTTACAAAGGAATTTCTGAGTGTGTATTTCTTCGATATCTTCTGGAAGAAAATGGAAGTTTCAAATATTCTCAGCTCGTTCACTCTCCCCTGGTACCGAGAAGAGTGTCCCCAAAAAATACGATCATAAAATTTACTCCCTGTGGTGCAGGAGACCTGCCAGGGTAGCAGTTCTCACCTTGACTTCTAAAGGCCCTGATGCCCAGGCCTCACCGCAGACCATCAGGACTGCTGAGAACAGAACCCAGGCAACTGTACTTCCCCACACTCCCAAGATGATTCCAACCTGCACCAAGGTTGAGAACTGCTGGTCTAGGGGATTGGTCTTGGCACAAGTCACTCCCCAGCCAGAGCATTCTCCCGTTCACCCTCCAGCCCTCCCTCCCCACGTGCCTCTTAGCTCACTCCCGACCTGTGTTCAAACTTCACTTTTCCCGGGAGGCCTTTTTGAATTTTTATACTCTGTCATGCTCGCCTCAGACACAATTTCATAGCTTTCTATGCCTTTTCACCAAGGTACTTACCTCTGCTCATGATTCTATATATTCTGAGTTTACTTGGTCTTCCCCAATAGAACCTAAGTTCCAAAGGCCAGGTCTGATGTGTTTTCATTCACCAGGGCCTGACGCACATTCACCAGGGGCATGATGCATGTTTGATGACTGAGTGAGTGAGTGAGTGAATGAATGAGTGAGTGAATGCAGACTAACTAGAAAGAAAGGGGGAATAAAAGGTCTTCAGAAAAATCTAGACGTCACACTCCAGTCAGCTCCAGTTGCTGGAGCAAGAGCCACCCAAATAACGGGAAAAGAGGAAAAGATAGAGACTGAAAAATGAAAGAAGCACCCTTCGTCCTGGGACAATAGCGGGAGTGTGAATACCAACCAGTCACCAATGTCAGGTTATAAGCCAAACAGGGCAGCCAGCAACGGGAGACCCACTCTGCAGATCCCAGAAGGGCACGAAACAAAATGACCACCAGGGGGAGTCTGGCTGGGAGCCAGGGAGGCAGTGGCCACTGGAGGAGGGGCCTCAAAGGGAAGACCCCAACCCCGAGTCGGCACGTGCAGGCTCGGAATGTCCAAGGTCAGAATGCTGCCGGCACGAGGGGGGACGGTGCTTGCCAACATCTTACACCAAGTCATGGCTGTTCTTTCTAACGAGAAAGAGGACTGTCGACCTGTGGGAAGAGCGCCTGTCATTTGGAACAGAGCCCAGAGAGACAGAGGCTCCACCAGCCCAGGACTGTCCTGGTAGTTAAGCAGCTGGGGAGACCGAGGTGGGAATGCTCTGTAACCAAGGACATCAGAGTGGCATTGGGGCAGCCTTGCAGAAGGCTCTGTGACTCCAGAGTTGGTCCCATTATCCAGCTAATTAGTGCTGCGGCTGAGATGTGAATTCATTGCCATTCAAAAGAGAAATATCCAAGAAGGCTGATGCTCGAAGGAAGACGGCCATTCCCAGGTTACCACACTGATTCACTTATACCCTGTCTGGGTGCAGGAAGGACTCAGCCAAATTTATAATTGGGTTATTGCAATGCATCTGAAAAGCATTTTGCCTTATCCTCCCCTGTACCCTCTGTGACTTGGGTAATGAAAAGCTGCCACTGCCTCCACCTCCCACAGCACCACCCTGCTCCACAGCAGGGCACCAGAGCCAGAGGTAGCCTCCTGATCAGACGACAGGATGTGGCAAGGAGCCGGCTTCCGGCCACCACTGCAGTTTCCCTGCCGATTCCTCCCAGCTGTCAAGGGGCATCTGTTTCCCCTGCCTGTTTCCTGCCAGGCTGCACTGAAGGGCACAGCTACCCAAACGACCCCACTCCGGCCTCTCGGAGCTGGTCCAGTGGGCCTGGCCTGGCCTCCATCCCTGCAGCCAGGGGCCCTGCTCTCCACCTCTGCCCAGGGAACTTCCACCCCCATTGGCTGCTTCGGTGGGGGCGGGGCAGAGAGGAGTCTGGGAGAAGGCAGAGGAACCGCAGCATCATCTCCACTTCACCTTGTGCTCCCACTGGGCCCCTGCAGGGGCTGCACGGCTGAGGGGGAAAGTCTCAGACCCAGGAGTCACAGACTTGTTCTGGGCCAGGTGTGGCCACCAGTCAGCTCTGTGACCTTGGGGAAGGCACTTCTCTCTGAGGCTTAGAGTCTTCTCCATAAAGGGAGGGTTGTCCTAGCCCAGGAAAGTGTGGCCTGCAGACCACAGGGCCCGAGGACAGTGCAAGATGGGTTTGCGGTGGTGGTTCTGGAACTCTGGGGAGCAGTGTGCAAAATCCTGGGTAGACTTTTTTTTTCCTGACAGTAGGTTTGGGGCTTCTATCAGATTCTCAAAGGTATTCTCAAGAATCACTTTGAGGGCCTAGTTAATCTCTTGACAATTATCCAACTGGTTCCTGGCACAGAGAAAGCCTCTTTTAAACTTCTCCTTCCCCTTCTCTTCCAACCCTCCCAAAATTTTTCCAAAGAGCAGGGTTATTGCCCCATTTCCTTCAGCCCCCCTCATTCTGGGAAGCTCCCAGAAAGGAAGTGACTCAAAGGAAGGCACAGGGAGGGGACATCAGTCCAAAGAGATGGCCAGCAGCCTGCGTGCCTGCTGTGTAATACTGAGGTGGGACAGACTGAGGGCCAGTGTATCCCCATGAGTGCCGGTGGGGGCCAGCCCCACCCATCCCACCTGCCAGGCGCCATGGGGATATGAAGCCGACTCAGCCACAGACCCTGCCTCAAGGACTTGCCATGTAAAGGAGGATGAAACCCATCTGCAGAAAGCAGCCACCAGTGGAGGGGCAATAGCAGAGAGGCAGAGTGTGACTGGGACGCTGGGGAAAGGAGAGCTGTTCATTAGACACCCAGGAAGGAGAGGGTTTTGTTGGGTGAACCAGGGGATGACAGGAATGCCATTTCAGCCCATGGCCCAGACAGACTGTAGACATATGCCCCAGCTCTGCAGAGAGCAGGGCATCTGCTGGAGGACAGAGGGCAGCAAGGCTGTGATCTGGCCAAGAACAGGGTGGTAGAGGTTAAGGGGACGTGAGCGCACTCGGCTGTGTGAGACGGAGCTGGGGACCGAGGAGAGAAACCAAGGCTACACCGGCCCTACTAGAGAGATGGGGTTGCAGTCCACCGGAGACTGACAGGACAGAGCAGTGGGGTCTGAGTGAGCAGCTGATGGTCTCCACGGCCTGCCCTTCTCCCCAACCCGGGCCCCAGGAGGAAACGAGTTCAACTCAGATGAGGGCTGGCCTTTGCAAATAGACACATATATTAAAGTCTGAGCTTGCTAAGGACCTCCTTATGCATCCACACTGCCCCCCACCATGTTCCCTTTTGAGCCCCTAAGTTCCCCAAGGACCAAGAGAGTCCCTTCCAGAAGCACAACCAGGCTCCGGGCCATGCTCTCAGGCCTGGCACCTTATCGTCAGGGGGCTTGAGGGAATGCTACGCAGGAGGAAGAAGAAATGGAAGGACCCCCATCCGGATCATCTTAGTCGACTCAGGGAAACAGGTTACGGGGCATGGCATGTGGCCTGGGCCGCATCTCAAATCTAGCTCCCTTAACAAATGGAAATAGGTGCAACAAGATAACTGATTGGCATGCACTGTATTTGTGGTGTATAACATGAACCCACACTTTTGTGGGCATTATACACAGAATTCTTATACTCTTTATTACACTCATGGTATGTAATCATTATATCCATAAATAATGCACATCCTTATTTGTTTTAAAAATTTGGGCAAAGAGTGCACATCATACCTGGCCAAATAGGGTAATTGATGCTTGTTTTCCCGGTATTTCAAGGAGATAGCAAGAGTTGATGCTTTTTTGTCCTTGCTAAACACAGGTACTATTTGAAAACTTCTGCCGGTCTGTTCTCAGAAGAGAAAAGCTCCTAAGATGGGTGGTGGTGTTTGAAGAGTGTGAGGAGAAAGGGGACTAGAGATTGGAGAGGAGGGATCCCCCCAGGCCTGGAGAGAAGGAGGATCCCCTGGTATCCTGGAGAAGAGACAGGGCCTCAGAAGAATGGTTGTGGGGCACTCCTTGGGAAGTTGAACCATGCTGACAGGATCCCCAGCCTTGCAAATATTCTAATGCCTGAGGATGGCAGTCACCAGGTACCCACAACCCCATGGCCTCAGACAACAGGCATTTAGGCATAAATAGGACAGACAAAAGGCTAGCAGGACCTCCTTTGCTGTTTTTCTGCCATAATTCCCAAGGTCTTTGGCCAATTATTTTGTGGCAGTTGAAGCAGTGGAGAGAACCCCAGCAACCAACGCCTAAGATCGAATTTTCCTGATATTCTAGCAGATGGGAGTCTGAGTCAGCTTTAATTGTTTTAAGGATCTAATAAAATATGATATTTCATGATCATCTCAAGATGTGGTTGCAAATATATTTCCCTAAGTACTGGGGGAAATACAGTGTGGAATTTTGCCTCATTCTTAAGAAAAAAAATTGGAATAAAAATTTTTTCATCTCCCTTGTATAACTGAGGACAACGAATCTCACACAGTCCGTGAACAGCCTTCTTGGAGCTGCAGATGCTGTGTTTATACAGACAGTGTGCTCTGAAAGGCCTCACTGGGAGCTGGGAAGAGAACACACTAAGTCAAGAGCTTAACTCGTCATATTACACAGGTAAAACACCCTCTTAAATGACTTTGACTTTTTTTTATGGTTTCTTTCTACATTCAGTGCAAATCTGTAAGGACTCTTTCCTGACACTGCGTAAAATAGAAAAACTTGCAACAGTATCTTTACTTCTAGGTGTAAGAGAAGTGCTTAGAGCCAAGAAACAGTTTTCTAGAAAAAGGGGTTCGTTGATGAAACATGTGCCTGTTATTCTTCACTCAATATACCAATGGCATCACCGATGTAATTGTTTTCTCTCCTCTATTTGTTCTCCAAAGTGCTACAGACAAAGCCAGAATGATGCTTATCTTTCCTGTGTAAAGGCTGGATGAGCCAATTTGTGGGGATATAATAAATATGTTGAAGTTCCTCTAGCAGTTTCTAACTCCAAACATGAGGCAGACCTCTGCTGATATCGCCTCCCACTCTTTCTGGGAAGGCTGGCCAGCAGTGCAATGCTGTGGCTCAAGTCAAGCGTAGCTCTTACCTGCAGATGGGGGGCCTGAGGGTCCAGGGGGACCTGGGGGGCCCTGGCGGCCTGGTTGACCAGAAGGCCCAGGCTTGCCTGGTGGGCCTATAACTCCACTCTCTCCCTTCTGACCCTGATGAGAAAGAGAGAAAGGCAGAACCTGTTATGCGAGCATGGCAGGACAAACTTCCTTCCCTATTTACCTTGAAATCAGGGACCACCTTACAGTTCAGAGCAATAGCCTAAGGCAGGATACAGCCCCAGAAGCCTTGACCACCAAGCTCCAAAAGAACTCAGGGCCAGTGTCATTGGAGATGGTGATGGTTGCAAGTTTGCAGGCGTTACTTTTTGCTCTGTCTCAATAACAGGGCACGTGACAGCTGAAAAAACAATCCAACCCACTCCCCTCACTGGGCAGATGAGAAACAGAAGCTCAGAAAGAGCAGGAGTTAACACTAGCATCAAGGCAGCAAAGTGGAGCCTAGAACTCAGGCCATGTACCTGCTCACCAGTACCTTCCATTTTATCACAAGAGTTGTTTCTACCCAATGGCTACCCATTAACCTCAGGATAAAGACCCATAACATGCACCCTAGATCATAACTGTGCAATTCTTTTTGTGGTCATTGCATCAATGTCTCCCCATGAGACATAAGCTCCCTAGAGGTCTGAACCTGTCCTGTTCACCTCCCTCCCCCAGATCAAATGAGGGAGGAGGAAGAAGCTGGAAATTCAAAGGCAAAGTAGTTTTGTTCAGCTGTAAGTCAAAGATTTAGGTTTCACCGTGGCCATGAGACCCTATGTAACTCACATCATGTGCAGGGATGTCTCATTTCCATCATCTGTAAATGGGGCCGGAAAATACTTGTACAACACCTGCATGGTTTATTGTAATTTAACAAGGATCTCAGAGGTGAAAAGGGAGTTTTTCATGGAACCAAGGGCTACATAGGGCAAGCTGGTTACCATAGGCAACTGGCCTGGTTTCATCTTTCTCACAACCCTTGGAAAAAGTCCCAGTTTCTTAAAGAGAGGCCCACCTGCAGCAGCAGTCATTCCACAGGGCTGGTGTCCTCTGTGCTGCATTCTGGGAGGGCCAGGAGCAAAGATTTTCCCCTCCGGACTGCCCTTAGGAATGACTCAGAAACCAAGGCCTGTGGATTCTTTCCCCACAGTTTTCTTAATGGGTCCGCTCTTGCCCCAGGCTTAACCAGGACAGTGATATGATGCCGGACATCTTTGGCCTGGGTCCCCTTTCTACTTTTGTGCCTTGGCAGGCTTGCCATCTGATGAAATGTGATCTTCCCCAAGTCTGGGATGCAGGCATGCCAGGCACACTCCTTTCCAATCACCATGGTGACAGGTAACCTACCCCCTTGTCAACATGGCCTTGGGGGGCTCTCTCGGCAATGTCCAAGGAGATTTTTAAACTGTCACTGTGGGACTCAGGTGTCAGAGTTTGTTTCTAATTCCATCCCGATGGAGGGAGGTCTTAAGCCTTAGCCTAAGGTGAAGAATTCTGTGAGGTACCAAGATGGGTCCCAGAATGGCAAAGGAAGTCACACCATCTTAATATAGCAACAGTTAAGGCTTGTTTTTCTAATGGCCAGGTCAGCTGGCTATGAGCACAGGAAGTGTCCCTGGTTTCAAGGTGCTGGAAACGCTCCTGATTCTGACACCAGCAGTGATGGAAGATTCTGCTTTTCGGTCATCTTCTCAGAACAAGCCATGTCTCCATGAGCAAGACTAGCAGAGCAGTGCTTTCCAGGAAAAAGCATTCTTTATCCCTTCATTGCCACCACCAAGCATTCTTTACCCCTTTATCACCACCACCAAGTGTGGTGGTCTCTCTCAAAGTTGTTCTGTCTCCTTAACTACAGGCTTGTACAGGGAAGTCAGGAGCTGCTTTCCTGGGCCTACCTGAAGGCAAGTCCCAAAGCATGAAGGGCAGAGAGAAGATGTGATGTGGGGGAAAGCTGGTCTCAGCTCACTGAATCCACCACTGGCATGGAAGGTGGCTTCAATAAGGGGCCCTCAGCAGGCCACTCCACTAATTTGGACCTGTTTCCTTGTGAAGGGAATTGAGTTGGGTGGTCACGAAAATCCTCTGGCTCTGAAATTCTAATTTCCTAATGTCCCTTCTGGATTTCTGATTCTAGGATTTGGATAGACCTTGCATAACCTCCAGAACCTCTTAGTACTACTGGCCCAATGAATACTTGGTATATGAGGGCCTATGCTAGGAAATTAATTCACACAAAGAAAGCACTGTGGCAGGCTCCAAGTATCTGTGGACCAGACAGACATGGAGGAATCACATTCCTCAGTTGTCTACGACATCTTGTAGAAAGGGTGACCTTGCTTTCCTAGCCCCTCTGAGCTTCTAGGCATGGCTCTGGTGTCATTTTGGAGATTACTACAGTTACATCTCTTTCAGCTTCTCAGCTTCAGCCCTCGCCAGGGAAAGACAAACGCTGCCCAAGTAAAGAACTAGGCAACAGAAGCCAAAAATCTTCTTGAACCCCAGTATGGAAACTTCTGGATGGAAGTCAGCAAGCAGTAAGGGAGAAAATGATCTGAAAAGAGAGCTTTCCTCCTTTCCCCCTTTTCCAAGCCTAGTTTTTAGGAAGGTGGTAGCTGGCAGCATCGTGAAGGCACAGCCATGCCACCCAGTGTCCAACTCTGAAGACTGAACTGGAATATTGCGACTTCAGAAGTTACCCCGCGAAATCTGATTATTGAGGTTGGAGGCTGTGTCGTTGCTAAGTTCACTTGGAAAGGATAAGAATTGGCTTCCTATGTTACCATGGTTCTGAACCCTGGCCATGTGTTAGAATCATGTGGAGAGCTTTTAAAAAACCAACCATCCATGCGAAGCCTCACGCCAGGTCACGTACCTGGGAGGTGAGACCTAGGAACTGGGGGCAAGGAGAGGCCAACCTGGAGCTACAACTACTGCTCAAAGATGTTCTTCTCAACATTTGGGTAGGCCTCTCTTGTCCGAGCAATCCTACTCATTTACTAAACTCTGATGCAGATATTTTAAAAAGATGTAAAAATGCTTAATGATTATCTGTAGTAATGAGTAAAAATGCATATATTATGAGTTTTAAATTAAAAATGTATGATATAACAACTATATATCAGATATAAAGGAAACAAATAACTAGAAAGTTCACAAAGAAATAATGTTGGGAAGGAAATATACTAAAGTGGTTCCATGGTTATGCCTGGGTGTTAGGTCTTTAGATGACTTTTTTCTCCACTTTCTGAATTTTCCAAGTTTTCTGCAATGATCATGTATAACATTTCGACTGGGAAAGGAGGTAAAAAGCCAACAAACTGACAGCCTAAAAAGTAAAGGGGCACATCTCTCACACACGTCTGTCCATCAGCGCTCAGGGGAGAGGTTTCTCTAGGGCCCTGGGGACCGCTCCAAAGCCAGCACAGCAAACGCACCTCCCTCTCTCCTCGCTCTCTCGCTTCACGTGTTTTGCCACGAGAGCCTGCTGACCAAGGGGAGTTCAGATTGAAAAATCTCCCTAAACCGTTAATAGTGCCAATAAAGAGGGTCACTTACAAACTGGGATCCTGAGTGGGGGAAAAGCCACCCACTTGATAACAGTTGAGACCCACAAGACCCTTCCACAGCCGGAAGTATCTGGGCTGTTCTCCAAAACTCCATTTGCGTCTGAGGCATTGGGGCAAAACCCAGTTTTTCTGGGTAAAGGACCAGATCTGGTTCCATTCCCAGTTGCTTTGGTGAAGGTAGCCCTGTTCTCATGAACCAAAGATCTACTCTTGCTCCTAGCCCTACAAACAGTTGGAACGTGGCATCCTATCCCATCTACTCGAACTATGGCTAACCTAGAAAAACCAGGAGCTCCAGAGGAAGCTGAAGACTGGGTCTATGGAATATCTGATTGACCCCACCCACTGCCTCTCCACACTGCCCCCCAAGGTGAGGAGGTCTGACTGCCAGGTCTGATTGTGGTATGGCCCCAGGACCCTTACCTGCTTGCCTCGTTTTCCTGGTCTTCCTGTGGGTCCCCGGTGTCCTGCTATTCCAGGCTCACCCTTCGGACCCATTTCGCCCTGGAAAGAGAAAAGAGAAGCAAGAGAGGAATTAGGGCACGTGGAGCAGGCACATCTCTGCAGGTCTACCCAGTCCCTGGCCATGAGGACAGTCTTCCTTGATCATGCCAAATCTGTTCACAGCAGGCTGCTCTGGGAGACTGGAAAAGTGATGAGGTCATGTGAAAGGGAGACAGACTTTTCATGGACAAGGGAGGGGAGGAGAAGCCCGCCCTGGGTGGGGGATTTATTATCTGAGGGACACAGCTGCCAGGCACCACACATGCTGGTGTCCCAAACCACCACCCAGAATGGCCACAGCGGGAGGCTCCTGTGTTTCAGTCACAAGTGTGCCTGTGACACAGGCTGTCAGGGAACATGCTTTTTCTTTTAGTTGAAACTTTAGGTTGTGCTTTGTTTTGTTTTAAGCATAAATCTGTGGGGCTTTGAATGACTGGACACACTTTTGACAACTACCATTTTTGGGAAGTTTCTGCTTGTGTAAGACCTTTACAAAGGGTTGCACATTTCCCCGCTCTTCAGTAAAACTTGGTTTGAGCCCCAGCTCACCTCCCTTTGATTCGGATGAAAACTCTTTGTAAGGAGAGATGTTCCAGACATATGTCCAAATATGTTAGTTATTGTAAAGGCATGGAAAGCAACATAAACAATATTCCTAGTTGAAAAGCCCTACTTTGAAGTATTAGAGCCAAGTGTACCAATTGCAGAATTCTATATTTAAGGCCAATCTTTCGTAAAACCCATTTCTCCATTCTAGTTTCTCTTCTTTTTCCCATGGGCCTCTGGGATTCCAGGCCCTCTTGCTATTTCTTTGGATCATGAACTCACAGGGCACTGTTCCCAACTCCAGTAATCCCACTACAGCCCGGAATGCACTGCTCACCAGCTAAACTTAGCGATGGCAACCTCGGAGTCTCTGTCCGTCAGCACCCAATGTCCATGGAGAGCATCCCCAGACACTCAGAGGAGGTATAACACGTGGAAAATTCCAGGGAATATCAAGATACAGTAAGGATCACGCAAAAATCTCTGAGATCATCTGTCAGCTCAGCCAATGGAATGAATTTGTCTTTACTCCAGCTACCAACATTTTGCCTCACCAAGAATTGTCCTTAAACCTGTAATTTTTTTCCCCAACCCCCCCACCATGTCCTTCAGGATGCTGAGCAGTGAGAGGGTGAGGGGATAAGTGGCCATGGGGGTGTGGGCACAATTTTCTTTGGCTGCTTAGAAGGGACCGAGGGGTTTCTTGTTTGGCTGGAAGAAAACAGCAGCATAAACAGCATAATTTTTTTAAGACTATTAGAAGGAAGTGTGGCCCTTCTCTTCATCAGCTGGAAGCAGCCAGTAATTTGTTGATCTAATTTCTCTCCTATGACCTAATTATGGTTATCATATCAGCTCTGTCTTAAAGAGCCTGCAACAAAAGGGGAAGCGGACTCTCGATGGCAAGTCTAGGAAAGGGAGCAGAGACCAGAGAAGCTGTCATCTTGAATTTTACAATCATTTATTATTCTTTGATGTTCGCTGTTACACTGAAGGAAAACCTGCCTAAATATTTTTAAATAAAATTATTTTTTCTCTTTTACTGTTTCATTTGCTTATTTAAATAATCTATTTTTAAAGACTTTATTTAATTTTAGAGAGAGGGGAAGGGATGGCGAAGGAGAGGGAGACATTGATTGGTTGCCTCTCACACGTCCCTCACTGGGGACCTGGCCCGAAGCCCAGGCATGTGCCCTGATTGGGAATTGAACCAGCAACCTTTCGGTTCACAGGCCAGCACTCAATCCACTGAGCTACACCAGCCAGGGCAAAGTAATCTATTTTTAACATAAGACCCCATTCTGGTTAGCAGAACACGTTTTTGACAGTTTAAGGCAGTGATAAATTATAATAAATTAATGTCAGATGAGGAAATTATTTAATATGCTCTACTGACTGGAGGACATCAGATAAAAATTGTTTATTCCTGTTTGGAAAATAAAACTTTAAGGTGAACTTGAAAAAAATTAGAATTTTAAGAAAGCACCTCGTCCGCATGTTTGAAGAACATTGTGCTCCGGAGCCAAGGTTAAAATAACCATTTCCCCGCCAGGGCCTCACAGCACATGAGGACCCTGCGCTGCGAAGGCAGGTGAGGAGTCACTCTCTGTGGTCACTGGTGCGCAACCCCTCTTCAGCCTCTGACACCTCCCCTCACCACCACCCCAGCTTCTTCGCCAGACCCTAGCCCTAGGAAAAGTTTCCCCCCAAAATTCTGCCCGTCAACTGTCACCTTCACCGTTTTTGTCATATCTGCACATCACTTTATTCTTATGTAATAAATATTTTTATTTCAATCAACTGAATTAGCTCTTTTTTTTGTTCAGCCTTGTCCCAAGCAAGATATTCATGAAATCTCACCAAATATTTAATGATTTAAGTGAAAAATTTAACTAGCAAATAAAAAATGTTTGCTGTCACCCAGCTGAAATAGCTCCGCACACCTGTGCCACCCTGAAGCAGGGCCAAGCTGGGCGTAGTCAGCAGTGGCATCAAGCCAGAGATGCCTGCGCCTCCCTCCGGGGCCCTGGACCATGGCCGCTCAGACCCGAGGCCCTCATCGCACAGAGCTGTCTGCCTTCAAACGTGACCACAGGCCTCTAAGAGGTAGCAAATGCAAAGAAGGGCCTCTGTCCACCCAGGTGAAGTGTCCTTGCCCTCCCATTGAACTGGAGGGGTCTCAGACCACCCTGCCACCCTGTCACCAATATGTTTAGCAACTTGCTCCCCTTCCAAACTAGAAACTTCCATACAGAGACTTTCCCTGTCCAATGAAGAGCGAGGCAGGCCTCTTTTGTTGTTCTTGGATGGTGTATTTTTTCTTACTTCTATTTTTACTACTTCTATTTCTTAGTACTTCTAGATACTCACTTTCTGCCCCAGCATTCCAGGAAATCCTGGGAAGCCCTGTGAAGAGAACAACAAATATAGTGACCGTCTCTGAAGTGACACTTGAAAGGGCGTGGAAGAGCTGCCATTTTCAAGAGAGAGCCCTGTTGGTCAGCCAGTCAGTCGGTCAGCCAGACGGACAGACAGACAGACAACCAGTCGGTCAGGCAGCTAGTCAGACCGATCACCAGCCAGGCAGTCTTCAGGGGGCCAGCCCACAAGAGGGGGTGGCCGACTTCCTTTGTAGTTGATGGTTTCTATGCAACAGCCATTACCTTTTCTCCTTTGGGACCAAAGTCCCCCCTTTCACCTCTGGATCCCTAAGAGAAAACCACAGGACAGAGGCAATGAGTTACTATCACAGGAGAAAAATCAGAGTGTTTTAAACCAAGAGCTCCCTTAGCCAATGCCCTCATTTCACAGGCAAAGAAACAGGCTCAGAGAACAGGTGATTTGCCCAGGGAAGGGACGCTTTGTGATTTACCTTCTCTGTGGGCCCCAAGTACCTCCTGCATTAATAAAGGACGACTCACATAAGATTCTGGGCCCCAGATCCTCTCTCGTCCTGTAGGAAGTGTGTGCCAGGTTCTGGCTGGGTTTTTGTTTTTGACAGATGAGAAAGTTGTGTGGTGAGAGCTTGGGCTGCAGACACACATCCGCCATCTCCCTCCAGCACACTGTGGAAGCTGGCGCAAGCTTTACTTGCTCCTCTGCTCCATGTGAGGGGCCTCTCCCTCCACTGGGAGCTCCCCTAAGCTGCTGACCCTGCCTCAGGGACCCCTCTCTCAGCCCACTGATAAAAGATGGGGAATATCTAGGCACGGGCATTGTGGTCACTGACTAGAGAGAGACCTGGGCCCATCCTCCCTGACCCCAGCACCGAGGGCCCAGACCCACTCTGGGGAGCTGGGAGAGACAAGCACAAACCTTTTCCCCTCTGGATCCGGGGTAGCCCTAAAAGAAAACAGAAGGTGCATTGACAATCAGTCCTATGGGACCTCTGGGTTTGGTGCAAGAGTGGAAGGAGTCCCTGCATGTGGTAGTGAGATGTGTTTCAGGGCAGAGCAAGTTTTAGTGGGGGCTGCAGCACTCAGTACACAGAGGTCCCCGGGACTGTGTTTATGCCAGGCCTAAGAAGAACACTGCTTTCCTTACCCACCCCCACAAAGGCCTGAACAAAGACTCCCATCTGTTTTGTTGTCCAGAGGCTTGACCTTTGCTGCCCAGCAGAATAGTAGGAATGGCATCTCTTTGCCCCTGTGTCCCTGCCCTGATGTCCCCCAAAGGCTGGTAAAGACAAGCACTCTGGCATCAGGCTGCCCGACATCAGTGCCATGGCCTGGCCTGGCCGGCAGCCACACCCCATCCCCATCTTTGCGGGTAACAGCTGCTCCACAGCCTTAGTGAGAAGATCTGGGAACATCTATCTGGACCAACACACTGACCTTGGAGCCCATTGGTCCTCTTGACCCTGGTAAGCCCATCAGACCCAGGTCACCTTTTTCTCCCTGTAGGAATCAGAAAAAGGGGGAAGAAGACCTACGGTGGCATTTCCTGAAGAAACCGAACCAGGAAGTCATGGGCCAGATCAGAAAGGAATGGGGAGCGTAGGGCCTAGCTGATGAACCTGAGGACCCCAAATGCTCCCTGCTTCCTCCCAGGGGCCTGAGGCTCTGCTCTCCACATTTCACTCTGGTGTTTGAGATTAAACATGACATGAAATTGCCCATGTCAGAGCAGATCTCCAAAGCAAATTTTCACCGAGATGTTGAAAGGGAGTAACGCTCGATCCTTTCCTAGAGAAGGCTGTAAGAGGGTGGGGAGGAGGACAGCTTGGGACACTGGGACCCCAGAGGACAAAGTGTCAGCACACCAGAAAACTTCACCTCCTTTGCCCTTTGCACAGGGTGGGTCTTTCAGACATCTCCGGGTACGCTCGCCCTAGGTTTGCAACCAAGTAGGCTGACCATCAGCCTTGGGCATGTACAATGGAGGCAGGGTGGCTCTGGAGCCCCTCGGAATCCCCTTGCAGTGGGAATTTCCTGTGCTGAAATTCTACACCAGTACTAACCAGTAGAAACGTAAGGTGAGCCATGTACTTAATTTTAAAATTTTTTAGAAGTCATATTAAAAGTGTAACTAAACAGGTGAAATTAATTTTATCAGTATATTATTTTTACTGTAATTAATGTAAACTAATTATCATTTCAACATATAGTCAATATAAAAATTACTAATGAGATATTTTACATTTTGTTTTTCATGAGAAATATTTAAAATCTGTTTTGCATTTTACATTTAAACCACATCTCAATTCAGGCACTACATTTTCATCCAAAATACATGATCTGTATTTAGAGTTCACAAAATTTAGAGTTGAAAAAGCAAATTCACACACTCAACATGTGATCCACATACTTTACACACTTAAATGTTTTCAAATAACTGAATTGAGTAAAAGTTTTAAAAATTCAAACTTAGACTAATTAAAATTAGGAGCTCAGTTTCCCAGTCACACTAGCCACATTTCAAGGGCTCCGTAGCCACATGTGGCTCAAGGCTGCCATATTAGATGGCTCAGCTTTATACAGTTGATTTTTAAAAAAACATCCTTAGGACTTTTCCTACAAGGATGGGGAAGTTTTCTATTCCCTTATAAATTCTGCCAGCAGGTGAATCAGAATAGATAGTGCATTCACCTGCCCCAGTCACGGCCTCTATGCCTAATAGTCTATGACCAAAGTGAGAAGAATGTAAACCAAGGCATGGGTGAGGACCTGTTAGCTCTCCCTAACCTGTCCGAGGAAGGGGATTTCATCAGCATTTGGTGATCCCTCTCTGGGTTCGGTTGTCCCAGCCAGCCAAGGCCAATCCCCTCAACTTTCCACCTCTAGCCAGGTCATCAGGACAGGCCAAGAGCTCTCCATACACAACCCCCTCTTGGGTCATCTCAGAGAAACCAAAGAGTTGCATGTTAACTCTCAAGTCAAGGGAGAATCCAGGATCCTGTGAAATAAGGCAGTGGCCCCTCATTTCTCCCCCTATAGGAGCAGAGCTGCTGGACTGACCGAGACCTAGAGGAAGTGAGAGTCACTCACTATGTGCCAGGGGCCAGGGGAGCCGCCATCTTCTCCCTCACGTTCTGATACCGCTCGAACCCTGCAAGCATGCCACACTTACCCTGGGTCCTTCAGGGCCAGGCCAGCCGATGGGCCCAGGCATGCCAGGAACACCCGGGGGGCCAGGTCTACCCTTCAGAGTCAGAGAACAAAAGTGAGGACAACTGGGCTTGTTTCCCCCCTGTAGGAAATAAGATTTGTCTCTTGGGCCCGGAGGAGTATGGGGCCTCTAACGCATGGCCCCAGAACCCTCATCTCCAGACACCGATGGCCAAAAGCTTGGATCACTGAGGCATTAGTGCAAGCCCTAGGTGTGACATTGTGTCAACACACAAGGTCTTCTACTGAAGAAATGAAAAGTGGTGGAGAAAGGACTCTAAATTTCTTGGTTTTTCAATCTTTATCACTTCCACCCACCCACCCAAAAGTCCCTTGCATTCCAACAGCTTCTCCCCAAGGATGAGGTAAGTGGCATAGATTATGTCGGGGGAGCAGCAGCAAATGCTGTTACCTCTTCCTGCTCACCATGCCCCTCCCCCAGGGGCTACCTTCCTTGCTGTACCAGCTCATTCCTGCACCCAGTGACTATGGAGTTTGCCTGTGGGCAATAGGAGCTGCCTGGCAACCTCAGCACTTCCCCTCCCTGCAGCCAATAGTCCAGCTCCCCTACTTCAAGGCAACACAAACTGCGTGGTACAGTTCTCACACCACAGCTCCCCCAGGGGTCAGGCTGAAGCTGGACACCACCTGCTACCACTCCACCTGGAGCTTCTTCCCTTGACCCATCTGGATGCCCCCTCTTCTCAGGCTCCTCCTGGGAAAGCTCCCTTACTACGATAACTGATTCACTTGCACACAGCACAAGCCATCTCTGCCTCTGCTTCTAAGGAGCTCAACCTAAGCTGAGGACTATGAAAGAGGAAGCCCTGAAAGAGTGGGAGCAGGGACTTGGGGCCTATCTTGACCTCTGCACCCACTGGCAAATTTCAGCCTAGCGAGAGGTGTGAAAGGCTCAGCCCCTAAACCAGGAATCACAAATGCTGGCATGGGTACCAATGTCCGCTCTTGCCTCCCACATCCATGGCACACATCACTCATTAATCATGGGGACCATGAGCATGAGGACCATGACAGAGTTCTTTCCAGCCCGGCACTTTGGACCACCACTGTGCCTTGGCTGCGGTTGTCATCTGTGCCCTGACGTGTTGTAACTTTGCCTTACAAAGGTCTGTTTGAGGCTCTAATTGAGAGTGCAAATGTTTGAATAAAACATTCAACCAAAAAAAAAATAGTGATTTCTATTTAGAACCACAGGCATCTTTCTTGGCCACAGCTTTGAACCTCCTTCTATCACCAAGACCCACAATGTCAGTGCCAGCACCCCGCACCCACTGACTGCAGCGAGTGTTTGCTGGTTTCCTCTTTCCCAACATTAATGAGAGTCTCAATAACATGTGTTTGGTTCACTCAGAGGCCCTGTGACCTTAAGTGACTCCCATTTATTTCAGCAAAAGCCATTTGTTTCTGTCTGTTTGCACTTTATTCTAGTTTAACAGACTATGAGAGCCATTTTGTGGTGTGGGTCAGGGCCTTGGAGGGTTTCTCTGGTGCATGGTGGGATGAGGTGCTCTGAGGCTGGGGAAACGTGGCCAGGCTTGGCGGCCTTGGGAACAAGTCCAGATGCCTGGCAGTAGCACGTGCCAGTGCCCAAGTGAAGGAGTGGGAGAAAGAGCAAAGCTGTGACTGTCATAATCAGGATGGTAGTGCCACCACTGTCCAATGGGTTGGAGGCCACAGTAGGGCACTGCTGGTTCCCCACCCCAATGAGTGTGCGTGTGCACACACACACATATGTGCCTATGTAATGCTGACAGAAATGCACGGACCATACCTTCCTTCCTGGTCGGCCAAGCTCCCCCTGTGGATGGAAAAAAACAGGTAAGCAGAGGCTGCTTTGGAAGAGAAGTTCTGGAAGCAGCAGGCTGGTGACTGGGCATGCCCATGTGGCTTGGTCACTTGGCCACTCACAGCACACATGCCCCATCAGAGGGCCAAGCTGTGGGCTCCCACACCTGCAGCAGCAGACCCATCCTTGTGAAACCTAGCCTCATGCACTAAGCAGAATGAGCACATGCCTTGAAATCTCAGCCAGAAAATTCTCAGGGGCCAAAAACAGGTGAGAATTACCAAGGAGAGGTGGGCTGGAGAGAGTAGTGGTTCCTACCTTTTCTCCCTTTGGTCCCGTCTTGCCTGGAAGCCCCGGTGGACCCTACACAATCAAGATAAGAAGCGAAGAGAGTGTACATCAGACCAAGGCAGAACAGTAGGGAGGGCAGCAGGAGGACTGGGGGGAGGCCCTTGGATCACCCCTGCAGCAGCCTCCTTCTCTATGTGGATTCCGAGCTCCAGAAACACCACAAAGGACCCTCTGGTACCCTCCAGCCCAGGCCCCTCCTCTGTGTTCCTCCCCTTTCAGCTTCTCTGAGCCGTGTTTCCAGTGGTTCCAAGGTTGCAATGCCTGCATCTGCTCTCTGTGAGTTTAATTTTCTCCCAGAATGCTCGGGTTGCCTGAAATATCCTGAGTGCTAAGTGAGAGCAACTAAAGAGCTCTGAAGAAATGCTGTTTGCTGAAAGCAAGAGGGAAGTCACCCTTTGCACACAGGAGCCGCCAACTCAGAAATTCTGTGGTGGAGCTACGGGTAGTAGGTGCCGCAAAAGTCTTCTGTTTTAAGACATTAAGAATGTGGGCAAGTAAATAGTACATCTTGTCCCACTGCCCAGCCACACAGTGGGGCTGACTCTAGCTCAGGGACTCTAGCACCCACTGCGCTAAGGCTTGGCACACCCACAGCAGAATGCAGCTGCTTTCTGCTCATGTATCTGTAAAGTGATCAGCTGGCTGTTTCCAAATTCCCCAGCATAGCAGAGAGAAAATCCATCAACCCCCAGGTTACTACTTTACCCCCAAGGTCTGCAGGTGAGCACACCTAACACAAAGCCTGTTTGAAATACGATTTTATGAGACATGTCCAAAGGACAACCAGCCCCCTCAGCCGGTGGTTGCCAAGCCTGTCTGCACATTAGGGTTCCCTGGGGTCTTTCCAAAATCCCGAAGACCAGGCCACACCCCAGACCAAGCACATCACAGTCTCAGGGAGAGGGGCACAGCCTCGGGAATTTTTTGAGTTCCCCCAGGATCCTAATGTGCAGATAAATTTGGAAACCACCATTGTTGGTTCGGTCTCCTTCTGTTTTGGGGAGGGGAAGACAAAGAATTTTTGTTTGGTCTTTTATTTTTTTCAAGCTTCAGTTTTTCCATTTCTTAAAATGGGCTGGAACTATTTTACCAGGCCATTGGGCCCTAGCTCTGCCCTTCACATGATTTGCTGGGACATCCTGTGAAAATGCAGATTCTGACCAAATGGGGATGGGGAGTTCTGGGGAGGGGGCGGCACAGGATTCTGCATCTTTAACAAGCTCCCAGATGATGCCAGCATTGCTGGTCCACAGTCTCGTTTCTGCAGGGACAGCGTTCTGAGGGAACCGAGGTGGCTGCAGAGTCCCCTGGAGTGGGCCAGTGTAGCCCCATGTGACTCAGGTGGGAGCTTAGACATGAGTCAGTGCAGCCAGAGAGTTGCTGGTGGGCAGAGAAGCCCCTCTCTCCCCATGGCCTGGGGGTTCCCCTGGGCTGACAGCTGACAGCAGAGACCATGGGAAAGTGGAAACCCCCCTCAGGGTGCCCTTCTTGCCCTTCTGCAGACTTCCCAGCCCCCCTGGCCAACTCCGGGCCCAGGTCCTATATGCTCTGTTGCATTTAACAAACATTTACGGAGAATCTGTCACATCCCACGCACTGTGTCCACAGACACGAGACATGAATGGGACAGTGCTCCTGCTCTCACGGTCAGGGGTCAGTTAACTTTCTGTGTGAAGAGCCAGACGGTAACTGTTTTAGGCTGCGCCTGTGATACAGCAACTCTGTCACAATGACCCAACTCTGTCCTTGCAGCACAAAAGCGGCCGGAGACAATGAGAGTGTAATCACATACATAGACAGGCTGGTCTGACCTGTGGGCCGTAGTTGGCCAACCCCAGCCACAGAGCTGACACTTCATGGAAAGGAGACCAAAGAAATCAGGAACATAAAAATGACTAAGGAAACTATAACAACCAGAGAAGAATCCGCAGAGAATTAAAAGGTCATTGAAGGGAGAGTGATGGGGAAGGCTACTGCAGCCTGCTGGGTTGAGGAACACGTTTCTGAGGAGGTGGCATTTAACTGAGTTCAGAGTGACAAAGGAGCTGGCCGTAGTAATGATCACAACAAAGAATGTTCCGAGCAGCTGGAGCCACCAGCATAAAGGCTGTGAGGCTGGAACTAGCTTGGTGTGCTTGAGGACCCACGACACGCACTGTGGCTGCCTCGAGTGGGCAGGGTTGGTGACATGAGATGGTGAAGGGGATACAGGCCAGGGTCTCCTTGCATGGGGCTTTGCAACCAGCGTGAGGGGTGTGTCTCTCAGGCTTCCCGACATGGGAAGCCACAGCAGGGGTTCCCTGGGAGGGTGAGAGAATCCCTAAGGCACCCAGGGAACTGACTGCTCCTTCCCCTTAGCAGGCTCAGAACCCCAGGCTAGGGGACATTCCTCTTTGGTGGGGCCCCTGTCCCAGGCAGCCAGAGGAGCCAGGAGTCTGGGAGACAAGGTCTCTTTGCTTCCATAGCAAATCCTTTCTCTAGTATTTTGCCTGTTCCTCACTCTTCCCTTTAGCTTTGTTGGGCACGGGTGGGCTGCTGGGTAGCCGCATCTGGGCCAAATGAGTTCAACGTAACAAGTTCCTTTTTGCCTCCACTTTCCCGCACTAAGTGCAGGTAGCTCTGGGGCCACTGATGGGGTCAATGGCCACATAAGGGGCAACCCACTGTCATCAAGTATCTGACAGTAGTGACTGTAATAATAACCACATCCACCTAGGCGGCATCTCATTGGGTCCCCCACCCTAAATCCGGTACTGCAGCGACACATATGACCCCCACTGCAGGCGTGAGGAAACCAAGACTGCGAGGCTGCAGGCCACCCAAAGAAGCAGCGTTCTGGAGGTGAGCCAGAGGAGGAAAGGCAGCCCCACCCCACATGAAAACGGGCATCTCGAAGAGGCTTCACTGCTCTGGACAGAAGACAGAGGGGGAGGTCTGGGGGAGGCACCCACCTGGGGGCCAGGAGGCCCAGGGGAGCCGAGCGATCCTTGCGCACACGGGGATGGCGTGGTCTCCAGTTCCAGGATGAGGTTCTCCATGTCTGGGGAGAGGAGCTTCAGTGCAAAGCGATACATGTGTACAGGTCAGACTTGGGGGACGGGAGAGGGGTCAGCACCCTAAACACAGGCCTGCTCCATAGTCCAGTTCCCAGGACTGGCGCTCCCCTGACGCCCCAGTGGGTGTCCCAAGAAGATGTCCATCCTGACCACCAGTGTCTGTTCTCTCATCCGTTCTTGAGACATACCTGGCTTGAATGGATTACAGAGCTACAATGATGGAGTTAGGGAGCTCGTTTCAGGGGCCTCTATCCAATGTCTAGGGCAGCACTGCCCAGAAGAAAGAGAATGTGAGCTACCAACGTGAGCCATGTAGGTAGTTCCCACTCTGTTAGTAGCCACATAAAAAAGGTAGAAGGAAACAAGTGGAATTAATTTTAATATCTTTTATAACCCAATATATCCCAAATATTATCATTTCAAAACAGATTCAATATTTAAAAATTAGTAAGATATTTCATAGTCTTTTTTTTTTCACACGAAGTCTTCGAAATTCAGTGCATCTATGTATAGCTCAACTCAAGCCAGCCACGTTAAATGTAGCCTCATATGGCAGTGGCTGTATTGGACAGTACAGGTGGAAGAGTTTCTTTAAGGATCTGAGACTCTCAAGTCCCACCTATTTTCTTCTAGGTCAGGTCCCCAAAGGCTGCTCTTTTCTTCACTTTTCCTCTCTTCCCAAATTCTGTTCCCTCTCACACCTCGGTAAGGCTGCAGGAGGACCACTTCCTGCACCGCCTCCCCAGAACCGTCTGAGTCAGAGACAGGCTGTGGAAGGGAATTCCACAAACACTTGTTTGTGGAAACACTTGGGGGGTGGAGGACAACAGAAGGGGAAATTCCACATCTGAGCAGCTGATGGGAGCCCAGAAAGTTATACAGTCACCTCACTGTTTTCAGGAAGATGAGATACTTTGCCAAATCCAATTCCCTGCTGAGAAGAATCTCCCTCTGTAACTTGTTTACATGGTGGGAGAATGGTCAAGCACCAGGAGCTAAAAACTCCGTCCCAGGGCTCAACCTGCCGCCTGAGAGCAAAGGCATGAATGCCTTAGAGACGATTCTGGAGGAAGTGACTTTGAGGGATGGGGCATGTGGGGCAGGGCATGTGGTGGGCATCGAGGCACCCACATTTCCGTTCCCTCACATGTCCTGTGGTACTCACCGTACTCCGGCCCCCTCTGAAGAATGGCGGTGGGAACAGTGGGGGTGGAGGGGGCGTCAGCATGCAGCATGCTTTGTGGCTGCCACGCTTCTTCTGATCCAGGCCAGGAAGGGCTGTTTAGAGAAAACTGCTGCTCATTAGCATGGGGTCAGGGCCAGGGCCAGGGCCAGGGCCTCTGTCGTGCCCACCGTGCCTGAGGGAGACCCATGCTGCCACCCCAGGCTTCCTAACCTGTTAGATGGCAGCACACCTCCTGTTCACTGTTTGGCTGAGCCCTTCCCTGGCCTTGGTGAGACCACGTGAGTAAGATAAACGAGCAAATGACACAAACACTGACTGTTATAGGTTCACTTCTTCTTCAGGCACCAACTTGTCACTTTGTAGACGGGGCAAAGAATTCAAGTTCACACAGACTCAAAATGTGAGATGTAGCTGGGAGAAGGAAGTCGTGAATAACTGATATTGTGCCCAGAGGAATTGTTCAGAGAGGGAGGCAGCCAGACCTGGAGGTCGCGTTGACCACGGGAGATGGTGAGCCTTGGTTTGAACACATATTTGACCCCACACTCTCCACACACATTCGGTGTCACCCATGCTCACTAGAGAGTTACTGTTAAATGTGTCATTGCATGGGCGTGAGGAGATGAAGGGGGGGCCCTGGACCTTATAGTTTCATTGTCTCATGGAGTCTCCTGATGCACATATTATTGAGGAGAAGGAAATGAGGGGCCAGGGTAGGAGTGAAAGAGGAGGAACAATCAAGGGCGCCTTTGATGTTGCAGGCGACCCAGGGCGACAGGGGTCAGAGTATGAGATGGAAAAGTTGGAGGAGGCACTAGTGTGTAGGGAAAGCTGCCAGATTTCATGTTAGATGTTTGTTAATTCGAGCACATGCTTTGCCAGGCACTGGGCTAGCCCTTGTGGGAGACAGAAAGATGCCTAAACGGTGCCCCTGACCTGTAGGTGGTAAAGCCTGTGGAGCTTGAGTGGCTGCGAAGGCCTTTCTGCTCCTATCCCACCCTCTCCTCCCACACCCTGACCAATCCTGGAGACTCTTACTGTACATCAAGAACTGTTAGGAGCTGCCTCCACCAGGAAGCTCTCCTTGACTTCCCAGGCAAAGGCTAAGGGGTCCTGCTATGCTTTCCTTTGGGTTTACCCCATATTAACCTCAATCTAGGGGGTGAATCTGTGTCCTCGTATCTCTCTAAATGACTTGTGCTTTCATGAAGGAAAGGAGCCAATTTTCACCCCAGGGTCTAGCACAGTAGCTGGCATACACTAGAGGTTCCTCAAATATTTGATAAACGAATTTTTACAAAAACCACTTACAACATGCCAGGCACAATTTAAATGCTTCACACATGTAAATTTACCTAATCCTAATGGCAACCCTGAGAGTTAAGTCCTGTTGTTATTATCATCATCATCCCCATTTTACAGATCAACTAACTGAGGCAAAGAGGTGGAGCAACTTGCCCATGGTCATACAACTAGTAAGGGACAAAGCCAGGTTTTGAACTAAGCAGTCTGGTTCTAGAGTTCTTTTTCTGGATTTCTACACTATGACTGCAATGCGGGTGGAAATAAAAGCTGGAGCTAAGAAGAATGGCCCTAGCTGGTGTGGTTCAGTGGATTGAGCACCGGCCTGCGAACCAAAAGGTGGCTGGTTCAATTCCCAGTCAGGGCACATACTTGGGTGGTGGGCCAGGTCCCCAGTAGGGGGCACACTAGATACAACCACACACTGATGTTTCTTTCCCTCTCTTTTCTCCCTTCCCCTCTAAAAATAAATAAATAAAATCTTAGAAGGAGGAGGAGGAGGAGAATGCAACTCCCTGAGATTTATAGTATCAGTGCCCTTCAGCCAAAGACCATCAGGGATGCATGCACCTGTAGTTGAACACAGTTGGCTCTACTGACTCATTGCAAAGAGCAAGAACGCACACCAGGGGGAACCCTGGGCATCTGGGTAACAGGAGGTGAGAAAGTATTTGTTCCAGGATTGGGGCTTTTGCAGGTGATCTGGAGGGAGACCACAAGGAAGCAAAGTCTGGCCCTGCTCTGGACTGGATGCTGTCACGAAGCAAGGGCTAGCCTACGACTATCTTAATGCTCATCTAAAAGAGGAGAAGCTCGGAGGGAGACCAAAGCCATGACAGGTAAGGCAGCAGCAGTCACTCACACGAGCAAGGACAGAGGAGGGCTAGCTGGTCATTATTGTGGCCAGCTGGTAGTCTTATTTTGCCAGGGTCTGACATGGTGACAGAGTGCCCTTGTTTTTTGACTTGATCCATCCCACTCACAGACTGATCTCGTCTGATGTGGTTCTGTGAGATCGTGTATGCTTAGTGGAAGGGCACCACGGCTGAGCTGTGAGTGGCAGGCCCACTCCAGCTGTCCTGGGCTGCTCTTCGCTTTCCCGGTGGTAAACCAGTGTAGCTCTATTGTTATAAAACTTGATACTAATGCCAATGGCATTCCTCTTCTAGTTTCTTCCCTAAAGCCAGGAGTGGGCAGCTTCCATTGCTCCTCTCTGTCTCAGGCATGCAGAGCAGGCTGGCAGACACACCTGCACTCCACAACCTTTCCAGGTTTCCCAGCTGCAGTTTCTCCTTTGTGCCTCTTTGGCTTCAGCAGACAGCAAGGGCTGAGGATATGGGTTCCTGCAAAGCCTCTCCCAGCCGGGAACACCTGGGAAGCTGGTAGGTTCCCATGGTTCATGTGCACTACTGACCACTTATTTTTCCAGACCATGTATGGCCTGCAATTCGCCCCACATCCTGTGTGGCCTTCCACGGATGAAAGGCCCTGAATCATTTGCAGCTACCTCTCATTTCTGGAGAACTCTTCAGGGAACATAAATTATCCGTTGCTTTTCCGGTGGAGGCCTCTGCATTGTTCACCCCTCCCCCTCCCTTCCCCCTTGACCTACATCATTCCAGCAGGTGAAGGCCATCTATTTCTGCCCTGCCCCCAACTCCCGGGGGTTGTTTGCTTTTAGCACAGTCTAGTTTATTTACAGCTCATTCCAACTCAGAATATTTCCATCAGGTGGACGTGTTTGGGAACAGCTTCTCCCCATCCCCCGCCTCTTCTTTCCAGACAACTAAGCCAGGACTTTGCATGTCTATTTTGGTGTCATCTGAGTGGCCTGTGGGTCTCTCTGGACTACGCTGCCTCCGTGGAATCGTGTCTGACGGAGCTCAGGGTCCCGCCTGGGGAAGGCCCAGCAGGCTCTGCTGCGATGGAGAAACCACGCGCGTGTGTGTGTGCACTCGGGGAGCAGAAACTGGGCTGCCCCATGTGGTTCTGCCCCAGGCGGCTGCCTCAGAAATGCCCAGTAGGCGGAGTTTCAGAACCACTTGCCCTGACTGAAAGACACCAAAGTCACACTGTACGTGGCCACTGTGGTGCCAAATCACAGGCAGAAACAATGCTGAGTCTAATGTGAGCTTTTGGCAAACGTTTGATTTCGGGGGAGGAGGTTGTTGTCATTGGTGCTGGCTTTGCCCTTTGGACTCAACACCACTTGACCCTGGGGCACATCCTTGGAAAGTGATTCACTCCAACTTACTCTTGGAAGTACAGGGACTGGGCTCAGAGAGTGTGAGTCCGGATGCCAGTGACCATGTGACATGGCACAAGTCCCTTCCAAACTGAGATTCAGTTGCCCATCCACACCACAGGGAGTTTGGCTCAAACTGTCTCCCGAGTCCTTTTTATATATCTGACACCAGGATCAACACTGTGCCCACCTGGTTCTCCACTTCCAAGACCAGCCCATAACAGGGTACTAAAGACAACCCTTTCATTTCTGCCTCCTTTTTTAATACCAAGAAGCCTTCCTTGAATCAAGCAAATGTGTCATTACAAGCCACCAAAGGGCCCTAATCGGTGTGGCTCAGTTGTTTAGAGCATCATCCTATAAATCAAAGGGTCACGGGTTCGATTCCTGGTCAGGGCACGTGCCTGGGTTGCAGATTCAGTATCTGTCGGGGCACATGTGTATGAGAGCAGCCAGTTGATGTTTCTCTCTCTCCCTTCCCATCTCTCTAAAATCAATACGCATGTCCTCAGGAGAGGATTTTTAAAAAGCTACCAAAGGAAAGAAGTGACATAAACATCTTGTCTTAGCAGGTTGGGAAAATGACAGGTGCAGCCGCGTGCTAACTACACTGCAAGTGCTCACGCGGTTGGTGAGCTCCACAAGTTCCTCCTCCTCCTCCTGCTTTTGGGCCTTTCCCTGCCTTTTTGAGAAGGAGCCGGCAAAGAGGAGAGGAGAGGTGCAGGGCAGAGCATCACTAAGTGTTTGGACCCTGAGCCGGATATCTCAGCTACAGTCAAATTCTCACCTTTTCTGGCTTGTAATTTGCCTAGTTTTCTCCAATGCACATATTCCAGAAAAGGTTTAACCCGACAATTTTCCTTCAATACCACACACACCTTGAAACGCAGATCATATTAGAATTTGCCATCTTGCAATTTACTCCTGAGCAGGCATTGGGGCGAGGAGGGAACAGAGGTGAGGACATAACTACAACAATTCAGCAATTTGGTGGCTGCTGCTGCATGACCCATGCCCATTAGCCTGCAGCCTGATGCAGAGCTTCTGGGCCACCAATGCTGGGAGTGCCCCAGACCACAGAACATGGTGTTACTCCAAAGCCAAGGGAGCAGCAGCTGCCAGCCTGCCACTCTGAAGTCAAGGTCACAAGATGGGCACACGCAAGTACATACATACATGCACGTGCCAAAGCCCCCACCATCTCCACTGTCACACCCTTTTATGCTGCGATTCCAGCACAAGCCAAGCAGTTTAAGACTTAAAGGCTTCTGAAGGCTCTCAGAACAAGCCTGCTTTCCGAGAGTCTTTTTTCCCAAAACGATGCATGCACACATGCAAGTGCATGTGCAGGCACACGCGCACACGCACACAACTCACCCAAGCAGCAGGCTGAGTAACAGAGCAGTCCTGAAATGGTAAGCAGATGAGTCAGACTGAGTGATGGGCCTGTCATTGTGGGCAAGGCCAAAGGCGGACTGACCAGGGAGCACATGCTGGAGGCAGGCTGAGATCCGTCACGCCCCCGAGCAGTCCCAGCGCCTGGCCTGTTGGGCATTTGGGGTGGGAGTCGTCCAATCCCTGCTCTGGTGCTGCTCCTGGCCCAGATGCCAGGGATCCAGAGGACAGTCCTGAGCTCCTGGGAGCAGGACTGGCTAAGCGGCGTGCTGGCCTCTCAAGAAGCTACACTAGGGGGTGGCTTGGTAGAGGAAGAGTGCTCTTGTCCCAGGGGGAGGAGGGGACGTTGGGAGCCTGGGATACTGATGGCTGCAGTGAACAGACAAAATAGAGTGTCATCCATCACCCAGGCTGCCTTTCATTCAGCTCAAAAACTGCCCTGACAATACTGTTCTGGCAAGCCTCAAAGTCCACCCCCACGGCGACTGTCCCATGGGGGAGTCTGCCCTCCTCTGCTTCAGGAAGATCTTTGTTGCCAGGGTCTCTCGGCCTTCCTCAAGTCAATGCCAAGGTGCTGTCAACAAAGCTAAACTGAATTTGAATGTCTATATGCATTGCCAAAGGGCCTGTGCAGTAAACCTCTTCAGATGAAGCCTGCCTATAAAATGATAAAGTGGCCCCTACACGACACATGTGGAGATCTGTCTGACACTCTACAGGCACTCCATGCACATGCCTGCACACACACACACTATTCCAGATCATACAGACAAGATCGTCAGCACTTAGCAACAAGCACTGTTGTTTTAACCAGCTCAGTACACACCGCAGCAGAGGTCAGCAAACTTTTTGTGGAAAGGGCCACATACAAAATAGTTTCAGCTCTATGGGCCTGCACAGCCTCTGTGAGTGACGAGGTAGCTCTGCTGCTGCGCAGAAAAGCAGCCGCGGCCACACCAGACGGAGTGGGTGTGGCTGTGTCGGAACAGAACTCTACTTGTACAAATAGGAGGCAAGCTGGGTTGGGCTCTCGGGCTGTGGCTCGCTGACCCCTGATATATGGCCTTCAAAAGAAAAGATACCCCTTGTATTCATTCATCCACTTACTGTTTCATTCATTCAGAAACACACGTCAAGCACCAAGTGTGTATAAAACACGATGACTAGACACAGTTCCTGCCCTCGGAACGTGTCGTGCAGTGTTTTGGAAAGAGGGCGGGCCCTGGAGCCGGGCAAACTTGGGCTGGAGTCCTGGTTTTGCCACTTAAACTAGCTCTGTGATCTTGAGAGTTATTTACTCTCTCTGATTCTCGGCTCTCTTCTCTGTAAAGTGGGTATAGTCAAACACACCTTGCTACTTTGTTGGGAAGATTAGGAAGGACCAAGGCTTTCGACATTCCTGCCACAGAACAGGGATTTGTTCCTTCATCAATATTTTCAAAGAGAACTGTTGTATAAGGTGGGCAAAGAAAAGAGGCTAACATGGAGCTGGGGGGTCCAGAGGGACTCACGGGAGGAAGTGATGGGCACCAGCTGAGCCAGGGAATCCAAGTGAGAAATCAGGAAAAGATTCCTGGCAGAGGTGGTATGGCAGAGCTGAGCTTTGAGATCAGAGGAGATCTGACAGTAACGAGGTGAGAGGAGCAAGGTAAGGAAGGGCTAGGCTGGGTTCCTCCTCCGGGTCACTTCCCCCAGTTCCCAGGGACGCCGAGTAACAGGTCGAGAGGGCAGCATGGAGGGCATGGAGCTCACAGTCCTGAACCTCAGACAGAGGCAGGAATACTTGCGTTACATTTTCTCAAGCTCCCCGCTGCTGGGCCATGGTCCTGCCGCTCTTCGTTTTTCAAACCTCATTTCAAAAACCCTTGGCAATGAAAGTTCTGCCACTTTTAGCATGCAAATCTTTTCTTTCTTTCTTTCTTTTTTTTTACCGCTCAGTATTAATTTTTTCCTTAAAAGGTTTACACAAGTAAACCTCTCAACTACACTTTGTTTCTTTAGTGTAAAACGCCAGCTATTGAACTCGATGGTCTCTGAGGTCCTGGCCAGCTCTGCAGGTGTCCAAACCTCTGTTTCGAACCTAAGGACTCAAGTTCACGAATGTCTCTTTCTGTCCCTCTTACCTCTGTTTCCCTCCTTTTGCAACTCTCTTTCCCGTCCCAGTCTCAGTCCCTGAGTCTGGTCTCCCGATCTCTGACTCAGTCTAACTTTCTGACTTGGCCTCTGTCTCTCAAAGCACTAACAGTTGAACTTCCTTAAGTCAAATGCTTGATGACTGTGAACTGCTTACAGCCAAGTGTGCTGGCCTGGGATCAGGAGTCCTGGTCTCCAGCCCTGGTGCGGCCAGGAGCTTGCTGTGTGACCTTGGACAACTCACTTCTCCACTGTGCCTTGGTTTTTCAAAATGTAAAATGAGGCCGTTGGAGAAGGTGAGCTCCAAGCCCTTCCCCGTTCTGGCTTCTACAGGGACTGCGATACAACGGTCCTTCTTAAGGGCCCTGAACAGGGATGGAGGGTCAATCTCCTCCTCCACCCCTGGAGGGCAATCCCTGCCCTCGAGGCAGCTGGCCTGCTGAGTGCCCTCAGGTTCATTGGCACCAGAACCAGCTCACCACAGCAGAGCTGCCTGCAAGTATAATTCATAATAAAAGTTTCCGGAACCTTGCTGCAGCTGTTGGCAGGTGTCATATTCACAGTATTTTGTCTTAATTGCAGCTCTGGTATTTATCAACCAGGCCAGAAGAGCACTTCTGGAATACTGCCTTCCTGGGCACTGGTCCAGAAGCTCCTGTCCCCTCTGTTGGCACATGCAGGCCTGTTCCCTGCTGATCCCCACCAAAGTGAAGCCTGCCTTGCATCTTCCCCCGCTGCGTCTCCTGCTGCTGCCACCACTGCTGCTGCTGCACAGAGAGATTGTGTGGCCTGGATAACTTGGCACCCTTCCCAAGGACTCAGAGCTGCCAGTGTGCGGCAAAGACACCTACATTTTGGGGGCAGAGCCTGGGGTTCCACCAGCCCCAGAGCGCCTCAGCTCGACCCTCCCAACCAAACCTAGGTGGGCAGAGAAGTAAGTTGGAGGACTGGAGCTTTACCTTCCCACTGACAAAGACTTGAGCTCTCAACAAGGCTTTGAACTTGGGCTTCTGTGTCTGTCTTTACAGAATCTAGGTTTAACAAGAACCCTGCTAAGTCAGTTAGAAGAGAATCAACATTAGTAGAGCCTTATAGTGGGGACACTGGATGGCTGTGTGAGCAGCAATCTTGATTAGATTAAGCCACTGAAATGTGGGTGCTTGCTTATCACAGCAGAGAGCATCACCCCACCCAGCAGTGAGGCACCAGCCACAGGAAGCATCCTGTGAGCATTCAGTGTCCTCCTCTCATCCTGGCAACATCCCCACAAGGTATGTGTGAGTACTACCACGCTCATTTTCAGATAAGGTTCAGAGACTTAGGAAGGCACCTGAGGTCACCCCCAGCCAGTGGGTACTAAGCCAGGATTAAATCCAGATGTCTGACCCTGGAGACTTCTGCAGATTTGGTTACCAGCACAAAGTGGTGACCGCCCTTCCCCACTTCTCCACCAGCTAAAGAGAAGGAGCTGGGAACCTCAGCACAACTGGCCGGCACGGCTGCAGCCAGCTGAAGCTGGAGGAGCTTGCCAACACCCAGTTCCATGCCTTTCCAATCAAGCCTGACAATGACGTCTCCTCGGGCCCCGGTCTCCTGGTCTGCAGACTCACCCTGTAGGATAGCAGCTGCCTCCCCTCAGGATCCCAGCCACAGGGGGGTTCAGTCATGTGGGCTTGTGGCCTTCAATTAAATATGCATTTACTTTCTCCATTGAATAGTTTAGTCTTCAGAGTGGGCTAAGGATCTGCAACTCATTTTTAAATCGATCAGAAAATAAGGCGGATGGAAAAATAAAAATATGATAGGGTAAACATAGCAAAACAATAACTACAGAATCCATGTGGTGGCTATATTGGTTTGCTAGGACTGCCAAAGTGCCTTGGGGGGGGCGTGAAAAACAGAAATTAATTTTTTAAAACTTTTTAAAAAAGATTTTATTTATTTTTAGAGAGGGAAGGGAGGGAGAAAGAGAGAGAGAGAGAGAGACATCAATGTGCAGTTGCTGGGGGTCATGGCCTGCAACCCAGGCATGTGCCCTGACTGGGAATCGAACCTGTGATGCTTTGGTTTGCAGCCCGCGCTCAATCCACTGAGCTACGCCAGCCAGGGCTAGAAATTAATTTTTAACAGCTCTCAAAGCTAGCTAGAAGTCCAAGATTAAGGTATTGGAAGGTTTGTTTTTTTTGTTTTGTTTTGGTTTGGTTTTTGTTTGAGGCCTCTCTCCTTGGCTTGCGGGCAGCTGCCTTCTGGCTGTGTCCTCACACAGCCTTTCCTCTGTGCATGCCTGGTTTCTCTCTGCATCTAGATCTCTTAGTGTGAGGACACCAGTCAGACTGGGTCAGAGCCCACCCCCACAGCCTCACTTAACCTTATTACCTCTGTAAAGGCCTTATCTCCAAATATAGTCATATTCCGAGGTACTGGGGTTAAATGAGTTTGGGGAGGTACACAATTTGGCCCAAAAGAGTGGGCATATTGGTGCTCTCTGGGCAATTCTCTCCACTTTTTTGGAATGTTTGGAATTTTTCATAATGAAAAAGAATAAAATAATTTTAAGCAGGCAACAGGTAACCAGGAGATACCTTCACAAGGGTCAGGGGTGGGGGTAGGTCGGTCTGATGCCCTCGTGGGCAGATATCTGGGGGCCCCGGAGCTGCACGGAGCCAGGGCAGCAACGGGGCCTGGAGGAGCCTGTGGCCACTCGTTAGGAGACCGTGCGCAGGGAACTGAATCCCTACAGAAAACATGAGAAGGACATTCTCCTCTGCCCCTGACAGGGGTCCCTCAAGGAGGAAAGGTCTGCCCTGGCTACAAGGATGTAGGAAAATCACCCCATATTGGTCTTTATTTTACAGTAAGTCGTATATCAAAAGTGGCTCCTTTGACTGAGCACAGATTCAAGGAGACAAATCCACCCCTCTTTCCTCCCACAAGGGAATTTTTTTGGACCTTATCTGAAGGAAGGCATCTGCTTTTTTGAGTCCAAGTTCTAATTTGACCAAATGGCATGTGGTAAACAGAGAGGAAGGAGGAGACAATGTTATTAGGAGCCAAGGGAACATCAAGAAACCTCCCCAAGGCTGGCTGCGCCTCGGCTCTGAATCTGATTACAACGGCCAGCATAAATCAGCGAGTGCTATTAAATCTCCTGCTCAGGCTTGACGGGGGAGGCCAAGTTTCTAGAGTTATCCGGGAGATCTGGCCATGGGTCAGAGACAAAACCACCCGGCTGCATCTGGCCCGAAGGGTGGGTTATCTCCAACACTTGCTGACAACTGGAGCTACGTGGAAAGACCCTGTGTTTCCAGCCATTACGTTTCCATGCCTTCATTTTTCCATGGTGACATCTTAGCTCGACAGATATTTGTGAGTCAGAACCATGTGGCTCGCTTAACCCTTTGCCTAGAGCCCCCCATCCCTGCCCTGCTGACTCCAGTGTTTGCTATTTGACGGTTCACAGCAGGTGGGGAGGAAGGAGCAGGGTCCCTGGGCAGCCCCTGGCTGCCTGTTGGCACAAATGGACATTTCTACCCACTGGTTCCAGTGACTAACTCAAATCCCCGAATTCTGGAAAGTGGGGGGCCTCTGGCTGAGCTCCTTGGGCTCAACTGAACAACAGAGCTTCTCCACTGAACAAGTTGGCAAGATGAACCTTAGGCTTTCTGCAGCACGATAACTGTATGACTATGCCATTGTGGAAAGTCTCTGGGCTCACAATTCCCGTTGCTAATTTGGATCCAACAGACCTTTGTAGGCAGAAAAATCCCCTCCTGTGCTCCGGGTGAAAGGCTCTGTTTTGCAGGCATATATGGAATGTTGTTTAATTGTTTCTAATAAATAATACATTCCTGTGATTCAAAATCTAAAAAAGATAAATGGGAATACATGGAACTTCTCCCATCCCTGTCCCAATTCCAATTATTCATTACCAATTGCTTCGTCTCCTGTGTATATGTTCATGACAATTTTATGCCTACAGAAACAAACATGTAGATACAATATTTTCCCCTCTAACTCAGAGAGTTATTTACAATATAATACTATTCATAGGGTTATCTCTCGGTTTCACCAAGGTGTTTGTAAGAGATTATTCTGTGTGACTACATACAATACATCCACATTCCCCTGCAGGATATTCCTTCACTTGGCAGAACGATGGTCTGCTCACCCTGCCCCTGCTGATGGGCATTTGGGTGATCTGCAAACATCTGTGGGTGTAAACAATGACACCACCAAATAGCCTTCTGCAGGCAGCCTTGCGTTGGTAAGCATGGCCGCCGAATGAACTCCTAGGTCGACTTGCTGGGCCCAGAGCGGGCAGATCTGTCCTTTTTACACATGGTGGCTGATTCACCCCCACAGAGTCCCCATCGACCCACACCCCCCCACACACAGTGGAGGATGAGCATGTTCCCACCCACCCTCACCAGCACGAGATGTCAGACCTTCTCGATTCCAACTCATCCGATAAATGAAAAATGGTCTTTCAGTGTGGTTTTAATTTGCATTTCTCTTATAGTGAATGAGGCTGGAGATATTTTCACATGTAACTTTTCCATTTTTCCATGAGGTTTCTGGCTTTTTCTTAAATTTTTTTTATATATGACTTGCAAATATTTTCCCAGTTTGTTTTTCCCAAAGTCAAAGCCTTTTGACTTTGTTTTATATTGTTTTTTCCCACACAATTATTTTTTAGGTAGTAGAGTTTATTGTGGAAGCCTTTTTAAAATGGCCTCTGAGTTTTTCTACATACTCAAGGTATCCCCCACATCTCCCAGGGTTTCTTCCAATAATTTTATAATTTCATATTTTATATTTAAATCCCAACTCATTTGTAATGGATTCTGGTGTAAGATGTAAGCATGTTTGCAGGGTTTTCAGAAGACATTTTATCCGACCTAAAGCAGATGACAAAAACTCCTTTTCAACCCCCTTCACATGCACAGGTGGCAAATGTCGACTGTCACAATTCTCAGTGACCTGTACTGACACTCATGATGCACTAAGCACTGGCCCACAACAGCCTTCAGGCTTCTTAATGTTTTCTCCACTTGACAGATAAGTAAACTGAGGCTCGAAGAAGCGCCTAGGAAGGTGGTGGGGCTGTGACTTGAACCCAGGTCAGTTGTCTCCCCGTCCCAGTTGCCCCCGCTCTTACAGCAGCTCCACCTGCTGGTGTGTCTGAGACACGACCACGGTGATGCACTTTGCCCGTGTGCGTTCTTTCGATGTCACAAGTAGACTATGGGCTCCTTGAGTTAGAGTGTCTTATGAATCTTCTTGTTTCATATAATAGTTAAGTATATAGTAAGTAGGAGGTGCAGTAACTATTGGTTATTTGATGGATGGGGAGTATATCAAAAATATATATCTCATGTAATAGTCATAATTATTTTAGAGATAAATGTAAATATCATGATGATAATAATAATGAAGAGGATCTGAATCAATTAAATGGATTTTATTGCCTCACTTAGAAAAAACATTGAACGAAATGCAAAGTGGCAGCAGATGGGCATGTGGCAAGAAAATTGAGTCTATTTGTCAACTTAGCCACCATTTGCTGACATGCCATTTGAAAACTTCAAATTCATATTTGGCAATCTTCCTGTGATTGCCTGGGGGACCCACACTGCCAGGCCTGGTGACTCGGCATCCACGTTCTATTCTGAAGGGGGCAAAACTGTCATGTTACACAAGGCAGATGCTGTGTGGACAGCCAGCCACTCTCCTGACACGGATGAACTAGACATGGGAAGTGGCTTGTCTTACCCACTGCATCCCACACAGGACTGCACAATTTCCCAAGGGTGGACACTCTTGGCACTGTAGTGACCTGGGGGGTTTCCTACAAAGCTCACCTCTGTCTGGGGAAGTGAGAAGCTTTCTCCCTCACAGCGGCAGGGAGGGCCACCTGCCGGCGGACTCTGCACATCAGCAGGCCCTTCTGCTGTGTACTCAGCAAGCTGTTACCATCCTTGGGTGTGAGCCTAGGCCTTCCAGGTCATGGAAGTCCAGTGTCACTCCTCAAGGCACAACAACTCCTAAGGAAATACCCTAGCCGCTCAGAGCGAGGCCCACCAATGATTTCTCTTTCAACCCTCACAATAACCCCTCAAATTATCTTCTATTATGCCCCCCTTTTCCAAGTGTGGAAGATTGGGGCTCTGACATTCAAGGTCCAATGGAGCAGCGCTTCTGAGAGACACGACCCCCAATTCCACAGCCCATCTACTGCAACGTCCCCTGCTCAGCCTTGGGCTTTCGATGGAGACTCGGTCCTGAAACCAGACCCTTCAGCACCATGAGCAAACCTCTCCAGCCCCCAAACCAGAGCAGGAGGAATCAGAGTAGAAGTGAAACATTCCAGGAGGGAGCACAGGGCCTGAGCTCCAGATCTCTCACTGCCACTTGGAATAATATCGCAACCCGTAACTGAGAGCTTAACTATGTTCCAGGAGCAGGGCAGAGCTCTACCTATTCTCTTGCTGAATCCTTACTGCCACCTCATGAGGTGGGCATTCTTTTTCCCCAGTCTACAGAGGTGGAGCTTGAGATGCTAAGAAATTAAACCAAGACCACTTGCCCAAGATCACTCAGCTAGTGGATCACGAAGACGTCAGTCAAATCCAGAGTTGTCTGAATGTGGCCCATGCCTTTTACCCTCACCTCATGGATACTCAGGTGCCAGTGCTCAGAAGAGAAACACATGCCAAGACCCCTTCTTTGGGTAGGTGCTAAGTATGGAAATTAGCAAGCAAATTTGACTTTGGTAGCCACAAAGTCAGAGAAAGTCTACAGCTAAAAGGATCTTTGAAATCTAGTCCATCTCTTCATTTTACAGATGAGGAAACTGAGTCTTACGAGGAACAAATGGTTTGTCTAACACTATACATGCATCCCAGGAGTTAATGTCAGGTCCAGAGAAACAAGCCAAGTTTCCCAAATTTTACCTCAGTGCCTTAGCACCCTGCCGCAATGCCTCTCCAAGAACATTAGTAAACAGGCAAACTGCCAAACCCACTGACTCAGCATCCCCACACCACCTTCTAGCCGGACCTGAACAAGGGAACCTTGGCAGCAATCACCATGGCAACCAGTTCTACGCCTCTCAGGGTCAGGATTGGGGTTATGGTTAGGATCAGCACTCTTACTTTCAGGACTTGAGCAGTTGATTTGGATAATTAAAGAAGGAAAAAATAAGAGAGACACCATTTACTTCAGATACCTTGGGAAAAGCATTTCCAGGGCGCAGATTGTCCAGACGGCCAGCTCGGCCTTCCACTCCTCCCTGTCTCTGGGCAGACCCGGAGCTTGGAGGGGCATGCCACCCAAACCCACACTGTTCCCTCAGGGCCCTGCTGCTCCCTGGACACAAAGGACATTTGTCTCTTCCCTGTTTATGTTCCCTAACATGACCTTGACCGACAAAGTTCTCAGAGAAAAGGAAAAGAAGGGAAAAGGTTGTCGTACTCCATTTCAGCTCGAAGAACTTGGTTTCTAGATGACCACAGAGAGTCTGGAAGCCTTTTGAGGGCCACCCCAGGATGAACCATTTCTCGCTGAGCCAGTTCTGTTTGGGCACTGAGGGGCAAGCCGGTTTCAGCAGTACAATGCACCCACAGGCCCCTCACAGAGGAACGAGTTCAAACATCTGAACGGACTGTAAATTGAGTCACAGTAAAGTAAGAAAGCCCCAGTAGGTCTCCACAGGCAGGACAGCTGTTGTCACCCTAGCCCCCACCTCCTGGGTCTCCAAGAAGCCCCCTGCTGGGTCTGAGACCCCTGGAAGGTCCCTCCTAGAGCACCTGTCCCCAGAGAGAACTACCAGCTGTGGCAGGAAAGCTCCTGGGGCTTTATCCAGACTTCGCAGAAAGACACCAACAAGGCCAGGTGAGCGCACGGTGCGATGAGCAGGGAAAAGAGGGGGAGGCCTGGAAGGCGAGGTGCCTGTCGAACTCAAATTCATGTCTCCTTCTTTCCTTGCCTCTTTTTTTTTCAGACTCCAGCTGGTTCACCATGCAAAGCCCGCAGCAGCCGTGGGGCCTCTCCTTCAGCTGTCGCCAGCTCCCAGCACACGGTCACGCTTGTGCTTATGTTGGTTGCCGTGGAGACATAAGTGCCAGCTTGAATGGAGCTGCAGGCTCCCAGAGATGGAAGAGGGCCAGGTGTGTTTTTAAAGCCATCTGGGAGAGCCAGCCACGGGAGAAGAGTTTCCTTCCCTGGTCTATGTGTCCCTGCTTTAGGGACGAATTCACACACGGACAATAGGCGAAAGCTGAGTCCCTCTGCTTTAACTTGCTGAGTGGTTTAAGCCAAAAGTTGCTGTTTGGGGTATATTTGAGACTTTTGCCTTTCGACACAAATGCATCTGAGGGGAAATCATGGGCCCCTCAGCATGTATAGAGACACTGCAAGGTTTTGGAAGTAATAACAAAAAAGTTTCTACATCACCCACTAGGCATTGTTTTAAGTACTTTATACTCCTAATTAGCTCACTTAATCTTCACAACTGATCTGTGAGGTCAGAACTCCTCACAGCATCCCATGTTACAGATGGGGACACTGAGGCACAGAGAAGGTGATTTGCCTGCCCAACATCACACAGCTAAGGGAAACACAAGATGTGACCCCAGGCTATGTGGCACCAGATGCCCTACTCCCAACCACCAGGCTACTCTGCCTCTGCGACAATTTGGGGATCAGAAAGTCCTGATTTGGAATTTTGGCCCTGGCACTGTGTGACCCCAGGCAAGTGACTGCATCTCTCTGAAGGTTAGTGACTCCTTGGTAAAGTGGGGGGCACCAACGGTCTGTGATGTTCTTGAGATCCTAAGTCATATAAAGAGTCTAGCAAATAGAACGTGCTCAAGGCAAGACAGCTTTACTAGTGCAAATGCCGGCTCCCTTAGAGACAGGATCCCAGCTCCTGCATCAGACAGGGAGTGCTGGGCTCCCGGTGCCACTGCCCAGGAGGGGTGGGTGGGGCGGGCAGCTGTGCGAGGGCCAGCAAACCACGGCTGCTCTCTAAGTATCTACGGCTGATGCCATCGCTCCCCTGCCCACATCCCTCTGCACTCGTCAGGCTCTGTGGGCTTCTGGCTCTGGCCACAACACCTGGGCTACACCAGAGAGCTTCTCTAGCCCTGGGACTTGCTTTGGGCAAGCATGTCCCTGGAAGCTGGTGGATGAAAATCCCAGGGCCCTGTCCCCCGGAAGTCCGTAGGAACCTGCTCAAGGACTCCCCTGGTATGACTGCCTTCCCTTGCCTGTCTCGCTTTCCCACTGATCACCTCCCAAATAGACTACTTGCACCCAAATTCTTGTGTCAGGGTCTGCTCTGGGAAGGAACCCAAATGAAGACAGGATATACGCCTGTGACTTTGATTCTGACGTCACTTTAAAAACTCGCTTGTGGGACACTTTATGCAGTGAAAAGGTAACTGTGGTAAGCTGAATAATGGCCCCCAAAGAGGCCAGATCCGACAGATCCGAACTCCAGGAACCTGTGAATGGTACCTTATACGGCAAAAGGAACTTCACAGGTGTGATTAAATCAAGAAGTTTCAGATGGGCCCTAAATGTCATCACCAGTTTCTATAAGAGAGAGGCAGAGGAAGACTGGACACAGGAGATGTTCCTGTGGCCAACCCAGTGGCCACGGGAAATGAGGCAGGCACTCAGAGGCCAGCGTGACCAGGTGCTCTCAGAGTGTGGCCCTCGGGCCAGCAGCATCAGCAGCTCCTGGGATCTTATTAGAAATGCAAACTCCTGGACTCCCCTCCAAACCTCCTGGATCAGAAACTCCAGGAATGGGGCCCAGCCGTCTGTGTTGTAACAGAACTTTCGGTGATTCTGAGGCTGGCTACATACAGTTCAGTGGTTAACCTGGACTGTGCAGCTGAATTACCAGGGGAACTTTAAACACTATCAGTGCCTGATCCCATGCCCAGAGATTCCAATTTATTTAACCTAGCCTGTTCAGTCTGGACACCAGGCTTCTGAAAAGCATCCCAGGGAAGTCTCACATCTAGTTGGGCCCGAGAACCAGTGCTGGAGCTTGCGAACCACTGATCTAGAACATGGACTTTCAAACTGAGCTTTGCAGAGCTTGGGGATGCTGGGAAAATGCCCCAAGACTTCTAAAGAAGAAGCGGACAGAGTCCAAGCGAGCAGAGCTTCTGGCCCCCAAGGGCAAAAAGCCACATGGGCAGGTGGGGCTAGAGAGGTAGTAGGGAAGGCAGACCAGAGGGTGTGGTGGGGACTTGGGAAATGGGGCTAACTGACCACCAGCAGCTCCATTCCTGACAGCTGTTGCCATATCAACATGTGGGGCAGGACTGCCGGGCCATCCTGGTTTTCAAGAGGTTTGTTTTTAAAGGAGACATCAGAAAAACATTTTTTTAAAAAATGTTAAATCATTTGATTCTTAAATGTTAGCAACTAAGGCAAATTTTAAAAATTTCTCTCCCTCCCTCTCTCTCTCTCTCTCCCTCCCTCTCTCTCTCTCTCTCTCTTCCCTTCCCTCCCTCCTTCTAGTACAACATGAAGGCAGAACGTGGTCACACAGGAAGGCTGGGTCTGGTCCCTGGGCCGCTGGTTTGGGAGCTGCAGCTCTGCGGCAGGGTTTTTCATTCCCCCCCTGGGGCGGGTGGGCCAGGCTGGGCAGGTTCTCCTCAGGGAGCGGACAGGAGCTCGGTGAGGGTGGAACGTTTTGGTCTGGCCACTGCCGCCTCCCTGTTCCAGGCAGAGAGCGGCACTTAGTCTTTGCCGAGTCCACACACCCTCTCAGCAGTCCTGTGAGACGGAGACGGTTGTACCCATTTTCAGATGAGGAATTTGGGGCTCACCACATCTGTGATGTGACCTTCCCACAGTCACACAGCAAACAATCTAAATTCCAGCCCCGGAACCCACATGCAAGGACTGCTGTGAAGAGCAAATATAACTGTAGCTGCGAAAATGCTTTGCAAAATGAGAGGTTTGGAAACAATCAGTAGCAATCATAAGAGTCATATGAGTAGTACTTACGATGTGAACAGCACTTTAGGAGAACGGGAAACTCACTTATCTGGTGACTCCTTGAAACCAGAAGGGTATTCTTTTTGATTTTAGGCCTGCACTGTTTTTGTGTGGTTGTGGCAGCAGTGGCTGTGGGTCTGAGGAAAGCCGGCTTGAGTGTGGTGAGTGGCCATGTGGGGGCTCGGCCCTGGACACCTGGAGGGAAAGCCTCCCACCTCTCACGTCCACCTCTCTTCATGTCCAAGGTGGAGATGGGTCCACTGCTTAATTCAGATGTGTGGGATGGGGAGGAGTGGGGAAGCTGGGACCCCTGGAGAGAACCCCCAGTTTAAGAGCTCTCCTGATTTTATCTAGAGAAAACAGGGGAAGCTAAATCGGAGGAGATGGCTGGGAAGTGCATTATGGACCATTAAGCAATAGTTGACCAACATCAAACACAAATAAATGGCCCACGATCTACTGCCAAGACCACGATTGGTTCCCAAGTGGTGGCCTGGCTGGCTTCAAGTCGGGAGAGCGCAGGGCTAGGCAGCACGTCCTATAGGTCACGAAACTCCTGTTCGGGGTTGTATCTCAGCAGCTAACTGGAGAAGAGTCCAGCGCCCAGAGTTCAGATTCCTCCGCATGACTCACTGTACAGGACTGGATTTAGGTCTTCTCACCATCTGGCCCCTGAGACCTTGACCCAACATCACCTGGAGAGTTCTGCCTGCCTGAGAGACCCTGCCTTGGAAGAGGGAAGTCACGCGTGTGCGTGCGGGTACAGGGCAGCTTGGCTCACAGCGCCCGAGGAGAGTGCTGTGAGGTGGTGTGCCCCTGACTCACCCCCGGCCCGCCCGCGACCTCATCCCCGCCCCGCCCCAAATACCTTCGATGAAGCTCATCTTACTAGAACATGCTTTAGCTTAGAACTTTAACCAGTGTTAGAACACAAATACCTCCAAAGGGAATATAAACCTGGCAAGTCATGCACACTTTAGCGTAAAGTCAAACTCAATCTTTTGCTAAGAGTTTTCCGCAATGGTATCCTGGAGAGACAGCAAGAGAGAAGAAAGAACAAAGGGTATAGTAATAACTATGTATGCTGTCAGGTGGGTACTAGACTTATCAGGGGGATCACCTCCATGTTGCACAAATGTCTAACCACTATGTTGTACACCTGAAACTAATATAATATTGCACATTTCAATTGTAATTGAAAAAAATGTTATTTTTAAGGAAGGGATGAAAAATTTAAAAAAAAAAAAGAATCTAGAGCTGAGTTTTCAAAGGCTAGAGGGGTAGCCTACAGGACTTTAATATCTGATATCATTATGTATCCATGGCCAGAAGCAGATTTAGTCACACTGGTAAAAATCCCTAACTTAGAATCAGAGGGCAGGATTCCAGCCTCCAGCTTTCCCACATACAAGCTGTGTGATCTTGGGCAAGTCACTTAACCTCTCTGAACCTCTCTTTCTTCACCTGAAAAGTAAAAGAGATGCCACACCCATCCTGGGGGTGCTGTGAGAATTACATAAACTGGAGTGTGTGGAAGGTCTGCCCATCTATAAATATTATTGTCCTTGGGTCTGTGCCACCACATTCTAGAAACTGCCCAACTACTGAGCTGCATCTGTGAATGGTTCCTGGGGCTGAGTCAGTCCACGGACCACAGTGAGTCCAGCCAGGGCCGGCCAAGCCCACACCAGATCAGCTGACCCTTAGCCAACCCACAAACATGTGAAGTTTAATAAGTGATTGTGGGTTAAGCTATTGAGTGTGAGGGTAGTGTATCATCCAGCAACGGCTGGAACAACATAACAAAGTTAGGGTTCCTGACGTTTAAGATTTTAGGGCCATGTTCAATAAAAATTATTCTAAAATATATCTGACACTGATCTGCCTTCTTAAGCAAAATAAAGAAACCACAGTTCAGTCTCCACTGGGTCATCCATGCTTCTCGTAGTGAAATTCACGATGCCCTCAGGGTTACGTACAAAACAGAGGCTCTAGAAATAATTCCAGGCTACTATTCTGTTTTGATCTCAGAACTATTCCCTAGCTCTTTACCATTTTCCTTGTAACCAGTTTTATGAGCTTTTTGTTGTTGTTGTTGTCATTGTGTGCATTTAAGCAGCAGCTTCGCTCCAAAGATCTAACGTGCTACAGGGAGCACATCACCCTTCCAGAAACCTGTCTAAGCCAGTTAGAACGGGGTCCAGGTTAGAGTTTAGTCGGCTTGGAGTAAAGGCCTGAGCTTGTTTTTGTTTTCTGTGCATTAAAAGCATGTGCTTTCGTGCCCACATTTCTACCATCAGTGTTGGCTTCTTTGAGACTTTTTTGCTCCCTTCCTGGTTCTCCTCTAGGGAGGAGCATAGGCTGCCAGGGAAGGAGCGGGGGTCCAGGTAGCTGGCACAGTGCCTGGCGCGGTTGGAACGCAGCCTTCCCTGGAGAGGCTGAAAGCAAGCACCAGCCTGCAGGCCTGTAAGGACCCTCCCTCCATCGCTGCCCCCCCCACCATCTCTGGGGAATCGAGTGCGCACTGCCTGGGCCGCCCATGTGTGGGTCAACAGCAAGTGTCCGAGGGTGCCCCAGAGCGTAGACAGCGTCCTACTTGTCTCTGTGTCCCCTGCCGCACTCGGCACGCGGTAGGCACTCACTGAGGTGTGACGGGGGAAATGAAAAGATCTTCCTGGTGGCCCTTGTTTCTACATGCACAGGGCTTGTCTCCATCAGAAGATTAAGAAGCTACAAGCTTGAATATAGAATTCATATCCAATTAGAAAATATGTTAAAGAATTAAGGGAATAGTTCCTGTTTCAGGGCCTAAGTTTACTTCTGAACTGCGCTATCAGGAAGCCCTGGCAACTCAATGAAGGGGACAAAGCCAAGTAATTCTACAAAAGAACGCAGAGATTTTTTTCTCTGCTGATGCTCCCACCGCAACCTCACTGTTTCACCAAATGTCTGAAGACCACGTTCCCAGCCAGAGGATCTGGACCTGGCAGTTCGTGAGGAGGCGCCTACAGAGGGACGTGCGGCCTCGCTGTTCTGCAGGCCGGCCTGCCTCCCTCCACTCTGTGCCCCAGAGGCTGACCCCATGACGGCACCAAGGAGCCTCTCTGCCTGGGCTTCCAGTGGGGGTTGGCCAATGCGGGGCACTACCAAGAGGTGGTTGTGTTGGGGGAAAGAGAAGTCGGGGTATTTCTTCTCCACTTTCTCCCCTTTTTAGGTCCCTCCAGGATTAATACTCCTGCTCAGTGACCTTTCTGCCGAGGTCCTAAATCTTCGTGGGATCCATTTCCCCATTTCCTCCTCTTGCCTGTTCAAGCGCAGGGGTGGTAAAAGCTACCCACAGTTGCTAACTTCTCAACATTCCGTGTTGGTTCCCTCAGTCCTATCCACAACCTCTGAAACTGGTCCTTTCACTCAAGTATTTCATCAGGACTACCTAACAGAGTTGCTCTTCTATCCTGACGTTACCCCGAGTAGGGCCATCTGTACAAAGTCTCACTTAAGAGATGTCTAGTCCTGGCCAGATAGCTCATTCAGTTAGTGGGTTTGATTCCCGGTCATGGCACATACAAGACAACCAATGAGGGCAGGGATGGGTGGAACAACAAATCCATGTTTTCTCTCTCTCTCTTTCCCCCTTCCTCTCTCTCTCTGAAATCAATTAAAGTTTTAAAAAGATGTCTGAGATATGCCAGGGCTCTCTCGAGGGCAAGGAGTTCAAAGAAAGTCAGAGGTTCTTTTCTCTCTAGCTTTCAGAACTCACTAGCCATTTTGGCACCATCTAAATTCAGTGATACAAAATGACAGCATACCCCAACCTACAGATGAGCAAGGTTTTATTTGTTCATTCATGCATCCAGTCACTAAGTATTTATTGAGCACCTGCTATGTGCCAACCACTGCTCTCACCCTGGAGAAATGACGAGAATGTACACAACAGATGCCCTGCCCAAGTGGTGCTTACAGTCTAAGGCCAACTATCTCCCAGGAGTCCTAGAGCCCAGCAGAGGCAGGGCTAGAACCAGAGGACTGAGTTTCCTTAAGGCCCAAGCCTTCAGCAGATTCTCAAAGGCATCGATGGCCCCAAAGAGGTTAAGAGTCACCAAGTTAGACCAAATTAACTATCAAGTTTCTCTCTGAAGTGGAATAATGACTCACTCACCCTCAGAAGTCTTATTGACCTGAATCTGTTAGGGGCGTGTTGGCACACCTGCAGTGGCACAACCACCTGCCTCTCCTTCCCCCTCCCCACCCCCTCAGTGTTCTCCACAAATCCCCTACCCCTCCGTGAGTTCCTCCCACTTCTATAATTAGCCTCGCACGCTTCTCTGAGTCCTTCCCTCAGGGCCCACAAATGTTGGCAGCACATCATGTTGACGAACTGTTTTTATGAATGGACAGGGGAGCTGAATTCAGAGCTGTGCCTTCCCTGAGAGCCCGTGTTTCCAGCAAAGGCAGCGAGAGCCGTTTCTAGGGAGAGCCATGGGTGACTGAGGTAAAGGGAGAGGGGCTGTCAGCCTCCCCAAGCCCTCTGAAAATATTTGCGTTTGCTCAGAAACGTTTAAATAGGTCATGCAGGTAACCTAATACTTCCCCTACTCTGGGTCAGACAGGACAAGGGCAGCAGAAAACGTCGCCAGGCTGCCAGCAAAGCCCCTTCCTTGCCTTCATCTCCCAGCACTGCACCCAGCAGACGCCCAGCTCCAGCCTGGTGTCACTCCAAGCCCCTCTCCTTCTCCCCTGGAGAGCCCCCTTCTCCTAGCTGCCTCGTCTGAGGCTGAAGAGAAGTCCTGCCATGGGGAGAAAAGACAACAGAACAGCAGGAGGGCTGGAGAAATGGAGGACCGAGTCTGAGGCTGCATGGGGGCCCCTAGCCCCCCAGAGAACCAGCAGGCCTTTGTTCCCCTTCGGTGGGATGGTCCTAGCAGCGGGCAACACTGCCCGGCATTGGGACAGAGGCTTGTCCACTCCACATCATCCCCTTCGAGCCAAGCCCCCTTCAGAAGGGGTCAGGGATGTATTTATAGAAATGCCTGAGACTCACTCCTTTCTCCCTTGCGCTTCTTTCCTACTCTTAAGCTCCCACAATTCCCAACCACAATGAAATCATGCAGCAAATGAGCAGATGTGATGGGCAGGCAGAAACAATTTTTAAAAGTCTCTGGCTTTGAGCAGTGGGTGGGGGCTGTTGAGAACCCGGACAGCAGGGGCTTCCAAGACTAGCTGGAAGTGACAGAGAGCTGCTATGGTGGCTCATTCCCTTCCAGACTCCCCCACCAAGAGCACAGTGGGAAAAATATCAGGGCATGCTGCAAAATGATCTTCCTTCCTTCCCCGGCCCCGAACAGACGGAAGAGAGGAAAGCCATAGTCATCATTTACCTGCTGAAATGGGGAGGACACTGTTGATGAAGGTAGGCTGAGACACCACAAAGCGGAAGAAAAGCTGAAGGTAAATTCCCAGAGTCATTGGATTCAGGATCACCATGCTGGCTGGGGTCTGGAAAGTGTCAGGTTCTCAGCAGCCTGGCGTCCAGGCTGCCTTGGAGCCTTCTTATCTCTGCTTTTGTCTTCCCCACTGCTGTTCGCCTCTCTCCTCTCTCTCTCTCCCTCCCTCTCTCTCTCTCTCTCTGTCTCTCCCTCCCTCTCTCTCTCCCTTTCTCCTTTCGCTGCGCCTCTACCAAGAAGGAATGCCAACCATTTCCCATTAAACCTTCTCCGTACTACTCAGGGTTATATTTATCTCAAGCACTGGATAAAATGTCCACATTAAAGTTAAGATGTCAGAATTTTCTTTTTTGGAGACTGAGATAAGTGGCCACGGAAGAGGTGGTGAAAAGTCAGCTAAGCCTCAGTGCTCGGTGGAAGCGGTCCTCCAGGGCAGGTGGACTTTCCCATTGATCACCCACCAGCAACTCCCTAGGTGCCCTGCAGCACTGCAGAACCGACTTTGCTGATTCAAGATGAGTTTCCGTGGACACAAGTCCTTCTGCTGTCAGCCTGTGGCACTTTTACCCACTGGGAGACAAATACGAAGTTGACCTTGGATTTTTTTCGCTTGAACTATCCAATAAAAACTGGGGGCAGAGGTGTTATATTTTCCAAAACAGCTTTTTTCCATGAAAAGTGTTTATTCTCTCTTCAGAAGTTGCAAACTTTATCCCATGTAAAGCAAAATAAATTTAAAAAGTCAATGGATTGGAAAGCGAATGATTATTTATTACACTACATTAGAACGTAAGCAACCAAATGGGAGTTGGTTGCTTACGTTCTAAATTGGTATTTGCAACCAATACCTCAATAAGAGGCCAAAATGCAAAATGTACAAAGAACCCATACAACTCAACAACAACAAAATCAGTCTAATTAAAAATGGGCAGCAAACCTGAACACTTTTCCCAAGAATACAAACAAATGGCCAACAGATATTTCAAAAGATGCTCAACTTAGCAGCTATAAGGGAAATGCAAATCAAAACCATAAGAAGATACCATACCACCTCCCACCCATCAGGATGGCTGTTATCAATAAGACAAGAAACAAGTGTTGGAGAGGCTTTGGAGAAAAAGGAACCCTTGTGCACTGCTGGTGGGAATTACAACCACTATGAAACACCTAGTGAGCAGTTCCTAAACAATTAAGAATAGAGCTACCATATGGCCCAGCAATCCCTCCTCTGGGTATCTAACCCAAAATTTGAAAATATTTATTTATAAAGATATATGTCCATTGCAGCATTGTTCATGGTAGCCAAAACATGGAAACAACCTAACTGTCCTTCAATGGACGAGTGGATAAAGAAGAGATGGTACATATATACAATGGAATACTACTTAGCCATAAAAAGGATGGCGTACTGCCAGTTGCAACAACATGGATGGATTTTGAGAGTATCCTGTGAAACAGAATACATCAGATAAAAAAGGACAAGAACCATATGATTTCACTAACATATGAGACATAAAACAGAAAGCAACAAATGGGCAAACAAAACAAATAAACTCATATAGACACAGACTAAAACTTGGGTGGTGAGCACATAATGCAATATACAGGTGATGTATTATAGACTTGTACACCTGAAACTTATATAATGTTATTAACCAATGTTGACCCCCATTAAGTTTAATTTTTTAAAAATTATGTTTGGAGAAATAGCATCATTGACTTGATGTCTGGCTCGACAAAACTCTTCACATATAAAGCATTGCATCCTTAAATGAATACCTCTTCTGTTACAAAGCCTGTTATAGAGGTCCTTAGATTACTAAAATAATTAAATAACAATCTGCAGAGTTGTCCATTTTGGTGTAATTTACATATGTCCCAGTGCCTTGTGAGACTTAATTCAAAAAATGGTTTGGTGTTTACTGGACTCTGGGGTCCAGCGACTGATCCTCACTCTGGGGGGAGGTGGCGCTGGGCAGAGGCATGACACAAGGTGAGTCTCCACAGTTTTTAGCACCAGATGGGCTCGACTCCAGCTCTGTTGTGGCAGCGAACAAATTGCTCTCTCTAAGCCTCTGTCTTCCCATGATAAAACAGAGGCATGTTCCCTTTAAAGGCTGTTGGAAAGGTTAAATAAGGTAACATGAAATGAATCATATGTGAATTCAAATTCGTATCAAGAGATGGCAACATATAGAACCCAGGAAGCCATAACCGACAGAGTGCAAAGGTGGCCAGCGAAAGCCTCTTCCTTCCATCCGTGGATGCATATACTTTTCCCAGCAAGAGGTGGAGTCTATCTCCCTTCCCGTTGAACCTGGACTGGCCTTGTGACTGGTTTTGACTAAGAGAATGTGGCCAAAGGGACACTTCATAGGCATGACAACCTCTGCTTTTGCCTTTCCTTGGAAGCCAACTACTACATAAAGAAGTATGGACTGTTAAGTAGGCCACAGAGAGGGGAAGCAGCCAGCCCCCAGGCCTCAGGCTGTCTCGGATGAGGCACTAGAGATGAGAGTAAGGCCAGTTTGGGTCATCCAGCCTCATTCAGGCCTCCAGAGGGTGGCAGTCGCAGAAATGACCCCGGGTGGGACCAGCTGAAGAGACTCCCGGATGAACCCAGCCCAGACTACAGATTGCTGAGCAAACAGAATGGCTGCTGTTTCTGCCTTCAGGATCCTGAAGCCACTAGGCTGTGGGATGATGTGTTATGCAGCAATGGCTAACTGATACAGGATTTATCAGAAAAGCTGTGGGAAACATAAAGAATATACTTGGCTCCCATTCAAAATAAACAGGCTTACATTCAAAATAAAGAGGGGGCACCCCCACTTCGCTGCTCCCAAATGTTTAATGGAAGGATCTGTGATTGTTGGCTAAACTCGGCCAGGAAATTCTGAGCTCGGTCTTGTTGACCGTTGGAACCTCAGCGCCAGCAGGCTTTGGGGACTTGAAGAAAGATGGAGTCTACTTAGGAGGAAGGTGACACTTGAGTGACTTGGTGCCAGAATCTGGACTTTCAGCATCCAGCTCAGACCCTGCCCCCCACAGCCAGAGTGGTTTATTTCTTCCCTTAGCGCACAGACTTCACCAGTGAACACGAAGTCCCTGCGGATGGTATCAATATTGCCCTGCTTGGGACACCTGCTCGTACTGTTTTTGAACTTCTTCTAAACCACCTCGTGTTGCTATTTAACCTGTGTTAGCGTCCCTGGAGATGGGGGACTGTTCTGGAGCTCTGTGTACCCACACGGCCCCGGGACGGTCAGTCCCTGCCACCTAATAGTAGGTCCTGGACAATATCAGTTTGAGTTGATCAAATCATGCCCCTTGTAGGGTGAGAAGAAAGTAGGAAAAGTGGCATAATTCTATGCTCCAGCCACACTGAACACCTTGCATTTCTCAGCACCCCCTTGTGCCTTTGCACATGCCGCTGGGGGCCCAGGCCTGGTACAAGGGAGCATGCTGGTGAGTCTAGTGAGACAGTGAGGGTCTGTGGACCCGGACACTGGAGGCTGCATGTACACATTCAGACCACTAGGGGGTAAGTCACTGCTGAATAAAGTTATTTCAGGAACCTCTATCCTTGGGGAGGCCGCAGCACAGAGGTATTTATAAGTCCCCAATACCTATTAAATAGTTTTCTTGTAAATTTCCATTTCCCATGTACCACATGTTTTAAGAGCCTATTTCTTAGGAGGTTTCCCTAATTGACTGAGGCAGAAATTATTATCTTTTCTTCAAACCCTCTTGGAAGAGCTCTGAATCTTTCATAATCTAATAACACAGGCTATTACATTTTTCCAGAAGGAAATTATTGTATATTTGTAAAAGGCTTATACCAATAAGTCCAATCAATGTTAGAGCCTTCTTCCTCAGGCCTTGTAGGTGGGGCTGTATACTAAAAACAGCCTGGGCTACGCACCAGCACTTACCATGCACGTGCCATTTCACTCAGAAATTCTGCAGAAATACTCATTCCACTGCGGTGGTTAGGTGCAAGGATGTTCACGACAGCCTTAAATGTGAAACAGCCTGACTCTCCACAAATGTGGCATTGTTGAGTAACTCACAGAACCTCCAATCAGTCAAATGCTACACAGCCATGGCCAAGAGTAAGGTCATCTCTGTAACCAACAATACTTGAAGAGTTGGTCTTCCATATGCAAAACAAGCAAAAATGAACCTTAAGCCTTACTTTGCTCTGTACATAAAAATTAGCTCTAAGTAGATCATAGACCTAAGTGTAAGAGGTAAAACTATTTTAAGCTTCTAGAAGAAAACAGGGAAAAATCTTAGTGATCCTTGGATTATGCAAAGACTTCTCTTTCTAAATTAAAAAAGTGTTAGCCCTGCCTGGTGTGGCTCAGTGGACTGAGTGCTGACTTGCAAACTGAAAGGTCCCCGGTTTGATTCCCAGTCAGGGCACATGCCTGGGTTGTGGGCCAGGTCCCCAGTTGGGGTGTGTGCAAGACGCAACTGATCAACATATCTCTCATCAATGTTTCTCTCCCTCTCTTTCTCCCTCCCTTCCCCCCTCTATAAATAAAGACATAAAATCTTTAAAAATTTTTAAATACAAATTGTATATATTCAAGTTGTACCACATGATATTTTGATATAAATATACATTGTGAAATGATTACTACAAACTAATTAACATATTCATCACTTCACATAGTTACCTTTTTTTGTAGTGAGAACACCTAAGATCTAATCTCCTAGAAATGTCAAGTGCGCAGTACAATATTATTAACTACAGTCATCAGGCTGTGTGTTAGACGTCTGGAACTTACTCATCCTGCAAAACTTCAACTCCGTGCCCTCTGATCCACATCTCCCCACTCCCCCCACCCTCCACCCCTGGTAACCATCATCTTACTCTCTACTTCCATGAAAAAAATTTCTTAAATAGGACACAAAAATCACAAATCATAAAAGAAAAAAAGTGTTAAACTAACCTTCATCAAAATTTTAAAACTTCTGCTCTTCAAAAGACAATGTTAAAATGAATAAACAAGCCAAAGACTGGGAGAAAAAAAATATATATCATGCATCATAAAAGACTTATATTCAGGATATATAAAGAACTTCTATAAATCAATATAATAAAACAAACACCCAATTAAAAGAAATGGGCAAAAGATGTGAGTAAATACTTTACCAGAGCAAATATAGGAATGGCAAAAAAGCACATGAAAAGATAATAAACATCATTAGTCATTAGGAAAATGGAAAATTAAAACCATGATGAAATATAACTACATACCACTAGAATGGCTAAAATGTAAAATACTGACAATTCCAAGTACTAAAACTAGAAACAACCCACATGGCCACCAACTGGTGAGTGAATAAATACATTGTGTGCAGTGCAGTACTAAGGAGCAGTAAAATGTAATAACCTGCAGAAACAAGTAACATAGATGAATCTCAATGCATTATACTGAGACCAACACAAAAGGCTACATACTAAATAATTCCATTTATATGACATTCTGGGAAAGGCAAACTATGGGAATGGGGAACAACAGATTGGTGGTTACCCGGGGTTAGGGTTATAAGAAGAGAGTGGGCTGCAAAAGGAACTTTTTTTGATGACAAGTATCCTTTATACGTACATTTTTAATATTTTATTTATTTATTTTTAGAGAGAAGGGAAGGGGGAGAGAAAGAAAGGGACAGAAATATCAGTGTGAGAGAGAAACATCAATCAGGTGCCTCCTGTACATGGCCCTGGAACAGAAACCAACCCTGAAACCCAGCATGTGCCCTGACTGGGAATCAAACCAGCAACCTTCCCCTTTGCAGAACAACGCCCAACCCACTGAGCCATGCTGGTCAGGGCTATTCTTTATCTTGATTGGAGTGGTTGTCTACTAAGTCAAAACTCACCAAACTATGCTCTTAACAAGGGTGAGTTTTATTTTATGTAAGTTTTTCCTAAATAAACTTGACTTTAAAAAAAATAAGGAAAAGATCCTTCACATTCTTGCACTGACATGGAAGGTCATCCATGAAATACTGTTGAGTGAAATTGCAAATTTGCAGTCATCTAATCAAACACATAAACAAACAGGCAGATCTGTTTCTCCATGATTCATGCGTGCACAGAGGAGGATCTAGAATGACAGAGAGCACACCTCTGGGAAGGGAAATACAAGCAATGAGAGGCGGAAGCTTTTCTTTGCAACCCTATACACATTTGCATTATTGGAAATTCCTACAATGAGCATTACTTAATTTGTCATTTAAAAATAAAAGTCTTTTTAAAAATAAAATCAAATTCTTGGCAACCTTAGGAATTAAGAAGAAGGAAAAGAAGAAGACAGACGTCTTTCCTGCATGTCTGAGGTCCAAACAGCCCCTGCCGACACATTGAGAGGAGTGGGCAGACGGTGCTGGGCTGGTCTTGGCAGAGAGCGGCACTCTGAGCCTGGTCTTTCTGGTCCAGAATTAGCCATGATTCTGTTACTCTGAAGTCCTGGCCACCCTCTGCTGGCAGCTGCGGCAGCAGGAAGGAGACAAGACTGGGCAGCTGAGAAGCCCTGGGAAAGCCCCTCCTCACAGCTCCCTGTGCCCTGGCAGCTCAAGTTAAATCAGAGCTGGAACTGACGGAGCCCCAGATGCAAAGCAGAGATGGCCAGAGAACCCGGAGAACTAATAAGTCTGATGAGACTAATCAGACTCACCCAAACATTAAGCCTGCAGTTCCATCTCCAGGGAAGGGAGCTTGGCCATTCTCACTCTTTCAGGGAAGACTTTGGCACTGGGCTGACCTTGAGCCGCCTGGATGCAAACAACGCAATGGCAATGACTTACCCAGACTGCTGGATGCCCACCCACTCTAAGAGATACCCCATTTTTTAAAAAGCCAAGGCGTTCACCTAAACTGAGAACTGCCCGTTTTATGCAAATTATATTGGAAATTTACAATGTACATCAGCATACCAAAACCACTGGGAAATCCTGCAGTAAAGAAACTCATCTACTTTGCGTTTATCCTGAGAAATAGTTGACCCCTAAAATCACTTTTAATTCCTATTATGTCTTACTCCTTTTTTTCTTATCTGTTTTATACAATAAACATGTTAGTGGTGCATGAAGTAGAGGCTTTATTTTTTATAAAATCCTTTTTTCTTTCATTTGGTGCTCACAAGGGAGGCGGTGGGACTGAACTTACAATTCCCACTTTATAGATGGGGAAACTGAGGTTTATGTGAGCTTCTGGGGGGCAGAGGCAGAGATTTGTGAATTTGTCTGGCAGGCAGGGCAATGGCTGGCGAGACTGAACCTGCACCCTGTGCGCTGCCCAGGGGCACATGCAGCCGATGTCGGCTCCCAGGCCGCAGGGCTAGACTGGCTCCCCAAGGAGAGACATCCATTGACCTTTACTCTAACATGGACTCAGAAATGCTGTGAGACCCAGAATCGTTCAGCTCTGAAATGCAAACCACATTCTTGGGAGGGAGACAGGAAAGTCACAGCTTTTTTTTTTTTTTAATTCATGTTGCTTTTTAAAGGTTTTCTTTCTTTTTTTAAAATATTTTATTTATTTATTTTTAGAGAGGGGAGGGGAGGGAGAAAGAGAGAAAGAGAGAAACATCAATGTGTGGTTGCCTCTCATGTGGCCCCCACTGGGGGCCGTGGCCTGCAACCCAGGCATGTGCCCTGCCTGGGAATCGAACCTGCGATGCTTTGGTTCGCAGCCCGCGCTCAATCCACTGAGCTATGCCAGACAGGGCCGAAAGTCACAGCTTTTATGACAGGAAGTCAGGGAGGACTGGAGACCTCAGAGCAGATCCCGAAACGGTTCATGACAACCGAGGACTGATGGTTCTTGCACTGAAACCCGTAGAAAGGGAAAACATCCTGAGGGAAGCCAGTTTCCTAACATTACTTGTTTCAAGAATCACAGAAATAACAAATCTCAGCCTCATTCTCGTAGGTGGGGTGGTGGTAGGTTTGCTCCAGATTCCCCACTGGGGTGAACCCCAGAAAATTTAATTGACATTCACTTCATTTTCTTCTAACCAGTCCAAATGCACGTTCCTAGTTTACTACTTACTGTGCTGTACTTCCCATGTGTTCGCTGCAACATTTTAGTTGTGTGTATTTATTGGCAAAACATTACTACCGCCACCCCATCAATTCCCTCCCACCTCAACCCAAGTCCCCCATTCCATCGCCCCACCTGCATCCACCTGGAGACAACGGCCCCTCTTGTGTTCCAAGAGGTTGGATGGCGTGCAGAGGAAGGCCTGCTTCACTGTGTGAGCTGGCCCAAGGCAAAGACAAAGCATTGTATTCAAAGCTTAAATCTAGTCTCTGCACAGCTGAAGGGGGAGCTCAAGGGAGTGTGACTGTGTGGTCTGGCTTGGCCCTAGAACAGGCCCATTCCTCACACGCTGATAGGCCAATGGCGACCAAGACCCCGAAGTTAAGAGTGGGGAAGGGTCCCTGCCCTTGCCACGTGTAACCATGCAGGTTCCCGTCCCACTGTGGGAAGGGAGACCTTGGCCAATGTGAGCAATAGACGGGAGCTGATGGGGAGCACTGCCAATCACAGACTTTTAGGAAACAATGACCTAAGAGATGGAGAATATACACAGGCACTACAGCCCCGTGCTGTCCGGAGTCCACATCCCAACGAGACCCTGTGATTCCTGTCACCAGGAGGTTCCCCCTCCTGCGGGCTGTGGTGGGGTGAACTGCACAAACCTGGGGCCTCAGTGCGTCCTGTGTGTAATCCACTCCTTAAAGTCTTAAAGTCTTCTGAACACGCTCAGCCACCGGGAGAGGGCTGTCTGCAAGGCTAAAATGCATACCCACACAATCTGAGAGAAGGGGAACAGGTGATTTTTTTTTACGAGCTAGAGCGAGAACATTTTTCCATTCAGTTATCATGGATTATGTGATTACCTGTTTCCTTATATACAGTTACCGAAGGTAACTGGATGTGTCCTCAGGAAGTAGATGGGTGAGGCTAACCTGGAGAAGATGGAAACAGAGAAAGAATGATTCAGGAAGGGGAGAGACAGGTTAGGGGATTCATTCATTCATTATTCATTCATTCAACAAATATTTACTGAGTTCCTTCTGGACTCCAGGCAAAATCTAGAGTTGAGAATTCAGTGTGAAATGAATCTACAAATTTCTTTGTCCTCAGAAATTTACATTCTAGTGGGAGTCTCAAGACAGATGAGAAGAATGTTTGTGACTAGACAGGTGGCCTGGCCCCGAGAGGGTCTGCCCAGGGCCTGCCAGTAGTGTGTGGGATCTTGACTTCGTGCAGGAAAGATTTCACAGCACGAGTCCAGGTGATTTTGAGAGGACATTTATTAAAGCTGGGGACAGTGGAGCAAGGAAGGGCTCAGCATAGAAGCAGCAACAGGAGAGCCCGGGCTGGGCTGCCTTAGCTCTCCCGGGAAGTCAGAGAAAAAGGGGCCCCGGGGACAGGTTCAGGGGGTTAGCCCAGGGCAAGCTGTCGCTGCCCACTGTTCCCCTGGTTGCAAGACTCGTGGGATCCCTTAGAGTTCAGGAATGAGGACCTATGGGGGAAGAAGAGAAGACCAGGAAAGGTGTGGGCTGGGTCCTTTGTTTTGAGGCTTTCATCTCTTTCTTGCTGGCAGGAATCTTAGAGGTGGTCACAGGGGAGAGTTTCAGTAGAATGTCCATCAGTTCCCCAGGTATGCCCTTTCAGGGTCATGCTCCCTACTGATGGGTCAGTGCCAGGGCAGGGGGTCATCAGTCACTGCAGTTGGCCCTGGGTTGCCCACCTGGTTTTGCTGCTTTTCTGGGCCTGGAGCTAAAATACAACTGAGACTTAGATGTTATCTCTATGGAGGTGACCCTCTGTATCAGGCTGTACAGGGCTCAGTCAGTTGGTTCAGTACCTATCTCAGTTTCCCTACTCTACTGTACTTGCCAAGGAATTTTTCTAGCTTTTTACTACCCTGCCTCACATATACCAGTCCAGTGGCAGTCAGTGTAATGCAGAACAATGGAGAGACATAGTTAATCAGAGAGCCTCCCTGAAGGGAGGGAAGAGGTCAGTGCTGAAGGAGGGGAGGGGTGACTTTCTAGTGAAGTTCTCGAAGGAGATTCATGGAAGAGGCTAAGGCAAGGCTGACCGTAAGGGGTGGAAATACTGACACCAACCACTGTTCATTAAACACGTATTATGCTCGTACAGGTGTCATTTCTTGAAAGCCTCATAGCAACTCTGTGAGTGGGGTGTTACAACACCCATATTATCGATGAAGAAACAGAGGCTGACAAAGGCAGTTGAGGTCATCTTCCCTCGGCCAGAGCTGGTATGCAAAGCTGACCGCATACACCAAAGCCTGTGTCTTTCACACCACACCGCCCAGCCCCAGGTCCAGATCCGGGCACTGCAGGGGATGAAGAGGCAGGCGAGGGAAGCTGCCCCAGCCCAAGGCCCAGAGTGAGCCTGACTGTGGTCCTTTGGGCACCAGTGGCAGGGTGTCTCGGCTGGAGAGTCCTCAGAGGGTAACAGGATGAGCTGAGCTAAGGTGGACTATTCCATATGCTTCTCATCATCTTGAGGAGGGTGGGACTGAGGCCAGACCTGGGTGAGTGGCCCCTAGAAAGCCTCCTGACATGTGCAGGGGAGAAAGACAGGTGGCCCTGGCCACGGAGCGTATCTTTAAGGTAGAGTGCCCCTGCCCACAAGCAAAGTGACCCTGTGAATGTCCTGGGTTCTGACCAATCAGACCAACAACTCCTTTCCTTTTGGGAGGCATGGGGACGTGGACTGAGCAGGGGGTGGCCCAGGGTAGAAGTACAGGGAGAGGGGGTCTCCTCTTCAACAGGATGGATGTAACATATCCCTTCTAAAGGCTTTCTATAATCCCTGGCCATGTGGTAGGAGTGATCTAAACTATTCAAAAATAATACTTACATTTGTGTATGTGTATATGTACTAATTAACTGTAACTCTAGCCTGTGCTTTTAATCTTGCAATATAATTTTTCAGATACAGTCTTATTACTTTGAGTAGATTATTGAGTCCTTGAGCACAAGACCCATGATTTCTTCATGCCTTTATTCCCCCAGACGCCAGATCTGGTACACAGCAGGGGCCTTTAATAAGTGTTGGACGAATTAATTAATGAATCGATCTATATGGTACATGCAAAACAGATAGATTATACTGCAATGCATCCAAAACCTTAAGAGTAACTCAGCTTGGGTCAAGATTCACTTTGCAAGGTCTCAGAGCAGATTTGCCTCTTGCCAAGCTAACCATAAGTTTGTGGCTGCAGAGGCCTTAAACAATACACGTAAGGCACCCTGCGTGAAGTCCTGCCTGTGAATGTCAGGGGCAGAGTGCCCTGTGTGAGCTGGTGGCTGGGGCGTGCCTGGGCACCCATCTGTCTCCCCCAGGCTCTCTTCACTGTCTGCTCAGCACCTTCCACACCCGGCATGCCAGCTGGGCTGGCCCCCAACCCTCACGGACTGAAGGATCAGGAAAAAGCTAGCTTTGTCCCGCTGTCCATATAATTACTGTGTGCCCTTCACAGCCTGCGTGTCGCCCCGTGGAGAACTGGCCAAAGCCGACAGCATTTAGTTTGGCCACCTTTCCTCCACACCTCAGCACAGGCTGGGCTGTCAGCGTGCGCTCAGGAAAAGACACATTGATCTGAACCAAACTGAATTAGCCAGACCACTTGGCAGCCGGGAAGTCATGTGCTGCTTTCCCAGACCAAGTAGAAATTATTTTTAGATTATTTACTGTTTGGTATTATCCATGCCACAGCTCCCTCCTATTAGGGCACATCAGAGAAAATTGGCTGCAGTCGATTAGTGGGTATTTCACAAGTCATTTGTCAGTACTGGCTTGCCTGTGTTCATTTGCAAAAAGACAGACAACAGGAGTGTGTGTACACAGAGGAAGGACCATAGGGGGACACAACGAGAAGGTGACCACCTGCAAGCTGTTGAGAGGCCTCAGAGGAAGCCAAACTTATGGTCTCCTTGATTTTTGTGTTCTAGCTCCCAGAACTGTGAGAAAATAAAGTTGGTGTGCCAGCCACCCAACCTGCAGTATTTCCTTAGGGCCGCCCCAGCAAATGAACACTCGGGGTGAACACATTTTCCAGACAGCCTGTGGAGAATTGTGGTGTGTGACTGAGGGTACAGAGTATGTCAGGATCTTTCCCTCCGAAGACTATTTTTCAGGGGTTGTTGATATTGCATTTCCTAAAGCCAGGGCTGGGCAGAGGATCTGGACTAAATCGATGCCCCTCCCCAACTGGCTGCCCTCACCATACACAGGTCACTTTGGAATTAAAGAGGCAGGAAAGGAGGTCACCTTCTGGGGACTCACCTAGGGGAGCTTGGTCTGCGATTTTGAAGATGAAGACTACGGTGTGTAAACCAACATTTCCAAAGAGGTACAGAAAAGGAGAGACTTCATTCAGGTGAAACAGTCCCAAAGGCAGCCAGCCTCCTGTGGAAACCGAAAATGCATTGCACTGAGACAAAGGGGAGATTGCCATTCATAGGGAAAGTTCCCGATGCCACCCCCCAACACATTCCTGATTGGCCCACCTCTATGCAAATGACGGTTCCAAATTCTAACAGTTCTGATTGGTCTGAATCATGCAGTTTTGAGTGGTCGTTATAGAGCAGTTCTGATTGGTTGGTAAAGATGCAAATGAGAATATAATTGTATCGTTCTGATTGGACACGGCAGGTCCCAGTACATTGGTCAAAAGACAAAACTAGGGCTTCCCTGCAGTGGTTGACTCAGATGGGCATTTGTGGGAAGCCAAGACTTGAGACTGAGGTTCTTCCTGGTATACACAATACCCAAGGAACCCCTGTCAGCAAATAGCTGCTGGATCCTTATTGTTTATAAAATTTGGCCCTGGGTTGACAATGGGGAGTCTGTCTCAGAGGATAAATTGCTTCTTGGGACTCATATCAAGTGAATCTCTATTTTCAGGGTCCGCAGAGGAACAGATTTCTCAATATGTTTGCCTTCATCATTGGCCTCAGTACCAAGAAGAAAGACAGTCTAGGCAACAAATAATTAACTAGCACAGCAACTAGCCATAATTCATTCACCAAGAAGTCACCTTTTCTTGGCACAAGTGCCACTCGGAAATGGTAGGCAGCCTTCTACCATCTTATTGTGCCCTTTGGGAAGACGGTCACACCCTGCAGCCTCCGAAACTTCTTGTCAGATTTTCTCCTCATCTCTTGCTCCCCAGAAGGAAGGACACAGATAAATGAGATGCCGATGGTAAAGCATCTAGAAGCAAATGGCACGCACCCTGTACTCACAAGTCCCATTTAGCATTGTTCTGGAAGTCCTGGCCAATGCCTCTAGGTAGGAGAAAGAATTGGTTTGAATAATTCATTAAGGTATGGAATTAATATATAAAATATGCAAATAATACCTACATGTAAAATAGTAGAATAATTTACTTCCATTAGCAACAGAACAGATTAGCATTTAAAACATATTTAACAAAAATTTCATTGAGCCAATATTACAGAAACTCCACCGAGGCACAGAAAAATCACTTTAAAAAATTCAGATACCTTGTACTTGAATAAAAGCAATCAGTATTTTAAGATCCAACTTTCCAAATATTCATTTAATATTTAATAACTATCCATTTAAAGCCATTGTGTATAAGGGTGTCTTTTTGTTTTCCGTAATGCCAATGCTCTGATAGGACACAGTGCAGACTCTGGAAGCCCCGCCCCTCTCGTGTTAGCTAATCTTAGAGACAGCAAACAACTCTCCTTTTATATGCAAACTAACCAGCCCAGAATCCCAACCGCCCACTCCGGACATTCCAGGCCACTGTCACCCCACCCTAAGCCCTAATCACTCCGAGGCCACGCACCATACAACCAGGGGCAGCCCCTACAACCGAGCCCAGGGGAATTATTCAAACTAGCCAATCCTAAACTTGTTTACCTTTCCTCTCCTGTCTCTTCCCACGCTAACCACAACAGGGCCTCAGCCCACTTTCTCTCTGCCTGACGCCAACGGTGTTCGCTCCCCTGGCCCTCCGTGGGTGTACTCTCCTCTCAGGAACTGTAAGAACCATCTTTTCAATGGCAATTGTCTCCAGATCTGTTTGTTGGCTTTACTGAACCTCATGTTTTTCTATTAGTACACTGTGTTTTAAAACACATTCCAATAAAAATACCAGACTAAA